>NC_134875.1:69599356-69917064 GCF_049852395.1 Peromyscus maniculatus bairdii | reverse complement strand
CAAAGTGAGTGGTGTCTTCTTTTAGCTATAGTTGGTGACTGTGAGAATGACACTGTGATGTTTTGAGGGTCTCTAGGACCACCCTGATCAATAACGCATAGGTAGCTATTCTATGTCTGGAAATATGATTTTCATTTAATAACTCATATTTTGTCTGGGGTCAGAATTGTATACCTGTGAAGAGTACCTCCATCCAATTATTTTTTGAATACATGTATGTCTGGTAATGATGTTATAAGGTATAGGTATCACTAGAGCTTTTCCATACATGTTTAGATTGCTTATCATATACATTACCTCTTCTTTTTCCTGACCCCTCATTTCCATCCCCCTTAAATTTTTAGCTCCAAGTTCCCCCTTCTTTAATATGCCATATATTCTACTAACATTAACTATTTTTCACTACATATAAAAATTTATTCATAAGTTTTACTGAACCCATTTGAGTAAAATCATTTTGATGTAACTCAGTAAATCATTCAGGATGCTTGTTTTACTATTGCTACTCTGGCCTATTTTCAGTTGCAATGAAGGATGCCACAGATCTGCTTCTACTGTAATTTTTTGGATTTGGCAATGTCATTTCCTAAGAATGTAATGTGTGTCCAGGATGTTTTGGTTTAATGACTCGGAGCATCCTGTTACCTTGATTTAAAGCCAGTAGCAAACTTTAGTAAAAGTAATCCTTGAAAATTCATGCTTAACCAAGCTTATAGGTCCAGATTTTTTAATGGGACCCTAGGTATGGTATTTGGCTGCAAATCTAGTCTCTTGAAATGCATTTTGAAAATTTATTGCTGTTCCTTCTTTTTAGAAGTTTTTTTTTTCTTTTGGATATGCTTTATTTAGAAAGGTGATTTGTATCTTCCCAGCAACAGTAAGACTAAATATTCTGGAAATGTGTAGCACTCTTATTATTTAAAGTATTTCTGACAATGACTTAAATTTTAAATCTTTTTAAAGAATATATCTATGGAAATTTAATTAGCAATTTGTGCTTTAGGTTGTCTGTAACTGGTACAAATATTCTAGTTGTTACTTGTAGCAGCCTCTCATTTGGGCCACCAACCAGCTCCCAAATCATGATATGGAGAGTTCTTAATAGTTATGAAGTTATGAAGGCTTGTCTTTATGCTTGTCCCACTAGCTCTTATAACTTAAATTAAACTGTTTCTTGTCCTCACATTTTCCCCAGGCCTTTTACCTTTCTTCTTTCATTCTGTGTGTCCTACTCCATGTCTTGCTGGCTGGTGGCTGCCTGGCTGGACCCTGGCATCTTTGTCTCTTTCTCCCTCATTCTCTCTCTCTCCTCTCTTCTCTTGAGTCTATGTTCCTCCTCTTTCTGATTCTCTTTGCCTGCCAGCCCCACCTATCCCTCTTCTGCCTAGCTATTGGCTGCTCAGCTTTTTATTAGACCAATCAGGTGCCTTAAGCAGGCAAAGCAACACAATTTTACATAGTTAAACAAATGCAGCATAAACAAATGTAAATCATCTTTGCCTAGCTAAATAATCTACAACAGTAACTAGTAAAAATTCATCAAATATATTGTTATGTTCATGCTTTCAAATCATATGTATTCCTTAGTTGGAGTAATTCAGTTTCCTAAATGTTGGGCTACCATATACGTGTTTCTTCACCTCAGCTTTTCACTAAGAGGGGAAGGATTTCAGTTCTGCAAAGTATTTCTTTTCAAATTCCCACCAGTATTTGTTATTAATCTGGAAAAATGGGGACTATGAATAATCTTTCTTTTTATAATATTTATTGATATTAAATACAAATGTTTGCCTTATAGGACTCTCCTCTGAACCAAACTGCCACCATCTTCATGCAAAACATCACCACTGCTGGGTTTAATGACTGTTGATGTTTCCTCATCAAAACGGGTGTCGGGAGGGCTTAGGGCCCTCATGGGAGTACCTAGTTACTCCTTCAAAACAGATGTTTGAAATTCTGTTCTAATTCTATGTGTCCTTTTGGAGGTGCTATAAGTATATAGCCTTGGAAGGATGTGAGAGGGACCCCCATTTAATCAAACAAGAAGTTATTGTGCTGGTTGCAGACCTTCCAGTATGGCTGCTCACAAGCCCTCACCTATGCACTGTAAGTAATCCTAACAAGTTCACTGGTACCCAAGGATGAACACTGGTGAAATCTTACTTTGGTTAGTCATTTGTGGGAGCCCACAAAGATTCCAACTTGTGGTTTGACTCAAGATCAGGGAGTCAGAGTTGCTCTCCCAGCCTGCATAATAAGATGCAAAGGCATGTTTACCAGGTGTCTTATACTTCAAGGCCTAATCACAAGATGCTTTGCTGTGGGGCATGGTTACCAGGTGTTTTGAAGGGTCCATGCATGGTTATATGTTGTGCTTTGATCTTGAAAGGGGGAAAGTTTTTTTTTGCCTCTCCCCTTGTAGTGTATAACAAACCCATCAGAAATAAACTCAAGGCTGCTGGGTATTGACCCAGAACCCTCGCGAAGGTATCCTTTGTCTCTGAATTTCTCTCCGTCTATGTCTATATTTCTTCCTATTATTTCCCAATTCCCCACTCACCCCTTTAAGGGACCCTTCTATAGTTTGTGGCTGAACCCTAACACTGGCCCCTAACCATCATTGGGACCTTATGAGAATGTGGTGGAAGGTGCCTAGTCCTCCACAGGATGAAAATTCTCATAGCAATGTTGAAATTAAAATTTAGGATTTTTTAAAATATAGTGAAGGTGTACCAACTGATGACTAATCATTTGACATATGTTGATTTGAATTTAAATATATAAAAGTAAATGACATACTTTCTTAATAAGTTTGTCTTATTTGATCACAAAGTGAATCAAAAGTAAGGACTATATAAATCTCCAAACAACTAGTATACTCTTTTCTAATTTTTGGGCTCATTTTATATATTGACAACAATCAAAGAAAATTATCTTAAGGAATAATTACAAGGGAGATTTGAAGCAAAGTTTAGCTATGTGTATTATGATTTATGTGTACTAGTTTCTCTACTAATCTAGACAAGATTGAATTGGAGGTTTTGACTGTGTATCAGATTTGTGTTGTACTGCAAATTCTAAACTAGAAGGCATGCTGAGTCTTTTTTATTCCCTTCTGGTATTTCCCCAGTGATCATGAGTAGAAAATGACAGACCCAGGAGAAGAGGTAATTATGTACTAACTTACTATATGAAAGAGAAAAGTATACTTCAGGATACAAAAAGATGCAGGCATACATATTAACAAATACACTTTGATTTTAACTTTTAATTTAGTGGGCATGCAAAATTTTTGGTTCAACATCTGTTCAAATTAAGTTATATATTGCAATTTTTAGTTGGCATAATTGTAAGGAAGTCCTTCTAAACTGGTATTTAGTTTAGCTGCATCCTTCCACATAATTAGTCCTTTTTCTTTCAGAACTTCTATATTACAAATGTTTATTTTCCTAAATTAGACAAAAAAAGTGAATAGGATGTTGATGAGGAAGCATTGAACTTTTTAAATGTATAGAGACAATATATAATAGTATGTGGTTCAGATTATCTTTGATGGGAGAGGAAAAGGCAGCAACAAGTAACAACATTAATGAACACATAGACATAGCAAAGGATTAAATATACATTCAGATCAATTATACAATGATGAGTACAAATGACATCTATCTCTAATTTTCCCGTGCAAATCTGACAGAAAATTTACCTAGATATATAAGACTACACATTTTTATTCCCTTTGAGTGCTTAGAAATTAGATCTCATGAAGAAAAGTAACCATCTTGATTATCAGTAAGTATTATCTACATATTAATAAGCTAGGACTACTATCACAAAAGCCTAAATTTCTAGAGGCAGATTTCTTTCTATCACAGCATCATTCTCTTTATAAGTGAATAATAGGTTTCCAGTTCCTCAATGGCTGACTGAAAAAACAGGGAGTACCCAAATGTATGTATACAATGTTTTGTCCTATGCATACATACACTGCTTAATTTCTATATCTAGACATGGAGATTAATACCAAAAGTGAATAACATGACATAATAAGAATCTATGATAAAAAGCCTAATATTATTACAGTATCAACAACATATTCATGACTAATAAATGACCAATGGGTAAAGTAGTCAATGGGTTAATTCACACATCTCAGGTTAGATTGAGTGAGGCAGTGCAAAGATGCTATCAAGTAAATTATAGCTGTTGAGTTTCTATTTTAATGACTGAAACTCTTACCTTATTATAGAATGCCAATAACACTCAAAGTCACCATTCTATTTTGTTTTCTTTTTCAATTTTCTGCTCAGTAGCTCTCTTACTAAAGTATGGATAGATAGGCCATGGGCTCTGTACAAAAAAAAATACAATTATTTTGCTAAATGGACATAATATTAAAATGATTTCTGATGACTTGTTGTTACACATATGAATCAGATCATCTTCTCACCCTTTTTAGAAAAGCTTTTCCTTGAAGTAGATGGCAATTAACACAGATACCCCCCCACCCCCACAACTGGTCAGCATGCAAAGAACAAAAAGATTATGGAGTGTTTAACTATAAATGAGACATTAATATCACAACCTCAAGGCTCAGGTATCTTTATGAACAAGAGGCCAGAAAGAAAAGAAGTAGAGCTGTTGAATAAGTACAAGAAAACAGGGCTTTGTGGACACAACAGGGCAGTTTCACACATCACACCATGTCATTGTGACTGCATGCACAAAACCTTGTGTAAGATCCAGCCAGACAAAATCCTACCACTAGCTGAGAAGCTATGGAAATTTGATAGCTAATGGGATTAGGAGAGTCAGTCTCTTTTAAATATCCCTTGATTCCTGAAAGCTGATCCTACACTAGGGCCAGACCAGTCCCAAGACTAGCGGGGCAAAACAAACAAGAATTTTTCGGGAGAGAATAAGAAAAACAGAAGTAATCTGGAAGTTGAATGAGAAATCAGTATTGTATATTTAAATGTATGAGTCTTCTGAATTACATTTTCTTTTTTTAACTAATTAAATTTATTTATTTATTTTATATCCCAACTCCAGTTTCCCTTCCCTCTTCTCCTCCTAACCTCTTCCTCCACCTCCTCTCTGTCCTCTCATCCTCTCTTCCTCTGTTTCTGTTAAGAAAGGGGAAGGCCTCCCATGGATAGCAACAAAACACAGCACATCAAATGGCAGTAACACCTCCTCTTGTATTAAGCCTGGGCAAGAAAAGCCAATATGAGGAATAGGTTCACGAAAGACAGCCAAAGCCAAAGCACTTGGTACAGCCCCTGTTAGCACTGGTAGGAGTCCCACAAGTAGACCAAGCTGCACAACTGGAGCTACATTCAATATATCAAGGATTCATTTTAAAAATAAATAAAGTAATTTGACAGTATTGCTTTTTATCTGATAGTCACAGATACAGATACTGGAAATATGATTTCTAATTCTTAAGTTTAAAACAATATTGGTTGTGTTATTTTGAATAATTAAAATTAATGAATAGGTAGCAATCATGTTTTAATTGAGTTTGTCTATAAGGACTTTAAGGAAGGCATATTATATATGTTCAAAACAACTTTCTTGAAAATTGTGCTGATTATAAAAAATGATTAAAGGGAAGTCCAGAAGAATCTAGGTAATTTTAGTCTTATTTTCCTGTCTTACAGGATCACATTCTATTGTTATACTTACTGTGTGCTGTTTATTAATTGATGTTACTGCTATTGGTTATATACATATTTTTCTTCAAAATATCATATGTAAAATAAGTTTTTACTATGTGTATACAGCAAGGATAGTGTTCAACTATCATAATTCTCAGTAGCAATAATAAAAGTTGAATTTGTACTTTTGAATGCAACAGAGTATCTTTTCATATTTGATCAAGCCACAGCTTTTAAAGGATGCTATCTCATTGTGTATAATTGAATCACCAAAAGCATTTATAAGTTCTGGAAATGTCTTTTTCACTTGCTTATTCTCCTTTTGCTTTTTTTTCCTTCCTTTTATTTTTTTCATGCAATATTCAATTTTTGACCATTGTTATTTGAAGGTGAGCTAGTAACCAGGTTTATATCTACAATCAACTTTCAATTTTCTGCTAGCAGATTTTCTGCATTATAGCTCACCTTTAACAAATCTTGCTTTTAGCTTCTTACAAATATTATCAGCTTCATAGCTTATTCAGTTTGATTTATTTGAGCCACATCTTAGATGATAGTATAAGAAGAGACTGTATGTTGTTTTTCTTTGTTCTCACACCATATAGTCTTTAATTTAGCAAGCACTAAGCCAGATGGATATTGTTGTCATCCTCTTAGGTTTTTTGTCATCATCTATTATTCTCTGGCTGTTCTTTTGAGGCAGTTTTTCCCTGAACCTGGTGCTCTTATTTCCTTGGCTACATTAAAAGCCAGTAAGCCCCAGCCATCAAGATACTAGGCTTTTCTGAAACTCTGGACTTAGTTAATTGGTCAGTAAGTGCTCTTAACCATTAATACATCTCTCAGCCATTAAGAGAATCTTTCAATCTCAGAGATCGAAAACTTCTTAATTAAAAAATATATTTAATTATTTTCATGAGTAGGAGTGTTTTAACTGTGTATGTATATTCATCCCATGAGTGACCGATATCCGTGGAGGCCAGAGGAGAATGGGAGGTCGCAAAGAACTGGAGATTCCAGTGTTAGTGAACTACCATGTGGGTACTGGGAAAAACTGTCATCTACAAAAGCAATAAGTGCATAGTCATCTTTCCAACTCGGATTTTTTAAAAATACTGCTGTCCTTCTAATAGCAACTGATTCCTAATCACCCCAATTTCACTGTGAAAATCACAAAAGTAGCCTTGTATATAACATGGTAGAAGGCTGTATTTATAATGACCATGTTTTTATCAGCAAAATTAGGGCTGTCCTCTTTTGGGCTTTTTAGTGTTGTTATAATTTGAAAAGTGACTTTTTTTTGTATTATGACTATTTGACTGGATCCAATTCTTTTATTAAATAAAAATACCTGGAACATACAGCAATGTCTAGTTCATGCTTTTAAATTGTGTGTGTGTGTGTGTGTGTGTGTGTGTGTGTGTGTGTGTGTGTGTGTTTGTTTATCCGAAGTGGTGCTTTTCTCATAGTATGCCCTCAGCACCTGGCTAGAGAGAGCAGAGTTACACTATAGGAAGGGGAGTTGGACACAAATTCCAGCTAGTTCGAGCTAGTAGTGTCTGTCTCTAAGCCTTGGTTTCCTACAGAGCTATAAGTGGGAGGCATGTTCCTTAGAATGTTTGTGGTCACCTGATGCTTTGGAACTCCCGGCAAGTATTACTGTACCACAAACTTCATCCCTTTTGTGTGTGTGTGTGTGTGTGTGTGTGTGTGTGTGTGTGTGTGTGTGTGTGTGTGTGTCACATGGAAGAATAAAGTGTAAAATACTTACTAAGCATGAGTAGGTGCCTTCTGATTTCCTATGTTGATCTCCTATGTCTTATCCACAAGGTACAGGTTTATAGTCACTCTCCTTTTCTTACACCTGATTGCCACCTCATCTTCAAATCATGGAAGTGTGGGGGCTGTTAGTGTTGTGTGCTGTGGGTTGTTTACCCACCAACCCCAGAGTTGCCCAGAGTTTTCTTGAGTGTGAGCAGCAGGAATATTAGATAGAAGGATTTAAATTGTGGAGATAAACATATAGAAAGTACAGGATAGCCTTGAGAGGGCCTGGAACCTATTCCAAATGTCTCTGACTGTCTTTGCCCCAGGGTATTTATAGAGATGCCAAGGAGTGGAACAAAATACTCCTCCCCCCAGCACAGCCAAGTGCGGACCACCTCAGACACCTGCACTCAGGCCCGTGGTCCTAATCATCATCTCTATGCCGACCGGCTGGGTAAAGCCACAATGAACCTGAAAGCAGGCTCCCACAGGTCCTCCTTTCTTAATGTATGAAAAATAACTCGTTATTAAAAGTTCACAACAATCTCCATAGCTGTTACGCCTCCCAGTATGGGAGTAGAGGGTGATAAAGATGGCATTTCTCTTTTGGATTAGGTCCAAGGTGACTACAGCAGTCTAGATGCACCAAGCCCTTTCTAAACCAAAAACTTAATGCAATTGCAAACTTAAGAAAAGTGACTTTTTTAATTTATTAAATTACTTTTCAAAAAAGCAGGCCTGAAGACAATTTCCTTGATGTTTGAGTGATAAACAACAGGGCAGGCAAGCTATAAATCTCAGCATCTGCCTAAAGGAGGGAGCTAGAGAAGAGAAACAGAGACAGCCATGTCATTTGAGTTGGTAAGGCTACTAGCATGCCAAACAGTGGATGTCAGCTGGCAGCCCCATGGCAAAAGGGGAATAATGAGAATGGTTCTTTCAGGATTTTTATCTACTCAGTTCCCTGTAGTTTGTTTTATAGGGTTGAGGCCTCATGGGGTTTCACCTGAACAGTTTAGCATGTCAGTTAGTATACTTGTTCAACTCATGTATAGGCAGTCATGTTGGTCTTTATGAGTGTAGTTTCTGACATTACTAGGATATGCAATCTCACAGAAAACTCACCAATATTCTGGCTCTTATAATCATTCTATTCCTTCTTCTGTAATGTAGTTGCATTGTCCATCTGTTCCTTGAAACTGCACTCCACAGTTCTGTTTTAATTGGTTGTGAATTTCTGTGATGGTCCCTGTATGTAGAAACAAGTAGTTTTCTTGATGATGTCTGAAAACTATACTTTTCCTCAGGTTAAAGACAAATATATACAGCTGATTTAGGTGTTATTCTGGTTTAGTAAGGTGTCAGCTATATGTTACCCTCCAGAATCTCTGACATCAATAGCCCTGAGTAGTTGGTTAGCTTTCCAGACCAGGCATGATTTTCCCTCTGTTGAGTAGGACTTAAGTACAATTAGAGAGCTGCTGGTAATCACCAAGGTGTATAGGCCACTAGTTCACCCTTAGGATTATTCTGCCATGCTGGTTATTTTGATTCATCAGTGTCATTTCTAGGTAGGACTGTAGGTTAAATCCCTTCTTTGGAAACTAACATGGTATCTTCTAGTACCATAAAACTAGTCCTGAAAGTAGAAATTTTCAGGTCAGTTTCAGCTCATGGGCCCTATGACTGAAGTTTATGGTATCTTCATCAATAGGGACATATCTTCTACCTCTTGGGGCTAACTAAATGCAAAATCAATAGGTTGCATATTAAGAGTCTCTTGGATAAACTTGACCAGAAACTCAAAAGAGAGCATCCCATTCCTATTGTTGGGTTATATTTAGATGGTTTTGAATTTTGGAGGGAGAATTGTTAGCTCAGATGAGAAAATGTAATTTAAAGTATATATGCATATGTTTGTGTATTACAGGTTTTTGAAAAGTAAATAGTTAATAGTGTGATTCTTAATAACCTTTCCAGACGTCCTTACTATTATTTTACCCTCTTCTCTCATTCTATATTTATCTCCCACCTCCCTAAAGGGCTTCCACTGTTTCCTATTAACCTAATAAGATCACTTCTAAGCTACTATTCCTCTCATTAATGTTCCTGTAACTTCTACCTCAGCGCTGGGCCCCTATTACTTTCTTGATTTTGCAGTTACTCCAGGATATGTACTCACATATGAAGGTTTGGAACCAAGAGATTGTGATGAAATAAAACATACAACATTTGTCTTTCTGGGTCTCAGTTACTTCACTCAGTATGATTGCTACTTTAATAGATTTACCTGAAAAGTTCATGATTTTATTTCTCTTTAGAGCTGGATAATATTCCAAAGCATGCATGCATTATTACATTTTCATTATATATATATATATATATATATATATATATATATATATATATATATATATATATATATATTTCCATTCATAAGGTGAAGATTGTTAAGGATGTTTTCATGTCCTACTTATTGTGAATAGAGCAGCAGTGAACATGATTGAGGAAGTGTCTGTGGAAGAGGATGCCAAGTCCTTTTAGCATATGCCAAGAAATGGTATGCCTGGGTCATACGGTAGATTTCTTGTTAGATTTTTGAGAATTCTCCATGCTGATTTCTGCAGTGTCTACAACACTTTAGCAAACCACTAACAATGAATGAGGGTTACCTTTCCCCACATCCCATTCAGTATTTGTTTTTGGTTTTTTTGTTCATCTTTGTCATTTGATTGAGGTAAAATGAGATCATAAAGCTGTTTTGATTTTCATTTCCCTAATTTTAGTAACACTGAATATTTGAGGAATTTATTTATTTGTTTGTTTGTTTTGGTTTTTTGAAAACAGGAATTCTCTGTGTAACCATAGCTGTCCTGGAACTCATTGTGTAGACCAAGCTGTCCTTCAACTCAGAGATCTTCTTGCCTCTGCCTCCAGAGTGCTAGGATTAAAGGAGTGTGCCACCACAAGAATTTATATATATATTTTTTCTTCATTTGAGAATTCTCTTTTCAGGCCCATTTTTCAAAAGGGTCATTTGTTTGTTTGGTTGGGTTTTTTGTTTCTTTGTTCTTTGAGTTCTTTAAATATTGTGGATATTAATATTTTATTTGATGTATAGCTAGCAAAGATTCTCTCAATTTTCTAGGTTTTCTCTTCACCAAGCAGACTGTTGTTTTAGATGTGCTGAAGCTTTTTAGTTATAAAGTCTCACTTGTTAATTGTTGGCCGTAATTGTTGGGCAAAAGGAATCTTATTTAAATTATCTTTTCCTACATCTATATCATATAAGGAATGATCTATATTTTCTTCTAGAAGTTTCAGGGTTTTGGTTTTCATGTTTATGTTTTTGAATACATTTGGAGTTTTTTTTTTTTTGTGGGAGGGAGGTACTGGGTATGGGTATGATTTTATTCTTCTACATGTTGACATCCAGTTTTCCAAGCACCACTTGTTGAAGATGTTTTATTTTCTCCAGCTTCAGTTTTTGGAATCTTTGTCAAACATTAGATGGTAAAAGTTACATGTACTCATATTTGGATATTCAGTTTTACTCCATTGATCTGTTTTTGTGCCAGTATCATATTACTTTCATTGCTACAACAGTGTGATACATCTTAAGATCTGGAATAACAATCCTTCCAGGATTATATTTTTTTTCAAGCTTATAATGAGTTTCCAGGGGCAACTGTGAGTTCATATTAATTATAGGATAGCTTTTTCTCTATTTATGTGAAGAATGAGTTGAAGATTTTGACTGATATTGCACTAAATCTGCAAATGGATTTTAGTAGAATGATCATATAATATTAATTTGATAAATCTATGATGATGAGATATTACATTTCCTATTTTCTTTTTCTATCTTTTTATAAATATCATTTAAGTTTTTAATGTAAAGTTACATTAATTCCTAGATCCTTATTTTCTTTGAGGCTATTGTGAACGGGAATATTGCCGAGATCTTTCTTTATATGTTTATTATTGGTATATAGCAAATATATTGATATGTGAAAGTTGATTCTGTATCCTCTCACATTGCTGAATTTATTTATCATTTCTAGAAATATTTTGATATATTTTTTGAATCACTGATGTATAGTATCTTATTATTTGTAAATAGGGATATCTTTACTTCTTTCCCTATTAGTATCCTTTTAATTTTTCTCTCTCAGGTAGAGCTTAAAGTAAAATTTTGAAAAGGAATGGATATATCTATATGGTTCCTGACTTCAGTTGGATTGCTACAGGATTTCCTGCACTTAGGATGACATTGGCTATAGGTTTCCTATCCATAGATTTTCAATATGTTCAGGTATGTTCTTTCAAGTGTTACGTTCTTTAGGACTTTTATCATGAAATCATGATTTTGTTAAAGGCTTTTCTATATTAATTGATATTATCATGTGTTTTTTTGTCTTTAAGTCTACTTCTGAGGTTTATTACATTTATTGACTTGCATGTGTTTAAACTCTCCCTGAATTTCAAGCATAAAGACAACTTGATCCTCATGTATAACTTTTTGATGTATTTGTATATTCTGTTTGCAAATATTTAATTGAAATCATTTTGATTGCTTTTGGTGTTAGAGTAAATTTGGTTTTATAGAAGGAGTTTTGGAACATTCCTAATGTTTCTATTTTTTAAAAATAATTTAGGAAGGATTAGGTAAAGATCTATTTTGAAAGTCTTGTAGAACTCTGTTATGAATCCATCCAACACTGGACTTTTTATTAGGTGGAAGGCATTTTCTTATTATTGCAACCTATTCAATTTTTAGGTGTCTATTCATGTTGTTGATCTCTTCCTGCTTTGTTTCTATTGACTGAGATTAATCTAGAAAATCTTCCATTTGTTTTAGGTTTTCTGGCTTAATGGAATTCAGGTTTTTAAAGCATTTTCCTTTAATATTCTGAATTTCATTGGTGTCTATTATAATGTTTTCCTGTTCATTTATAATACTTTTAATTTAGATCCCCTCTTTCATTTGGTTAGTTGGGCAAAGGGTTTGTTAATTTTTTTTAACAAAAATCTTCTCAAACAACCAACTCTTAGATTTATTGTATTGTGTTCTTTATTTCCATTTCATTGATTACAGCTCTGATTTTTATTATTTCCAATATTTTACTGGGTTGGGGCTTGATTTGTTTTCCAAATTGAGTTGCAACATCAATTTATTTATTTGTGCTCTCTCTGATTTTATAATGCAGGCACTTAGAGCTATACATTTTTTTTTTATAGGATGGCATTCAATGTATCCTAGAGATTTAGTTGTATTGTATTTTCATTTATTTAAGGAAAAAATTTATTTCTGTCTTGATTTATTTTTTGACCCATTTCATCATTCACTAATGAGTTGTTTAATCTCCTTTAGTTTCTTATTCCATAAGGCATATGTATGATATTAATTTTAAGTTTTATTGCTCTGTGGTCAGATAGGACACAAGAGCTATTCTTATATCATACAACTGTAAAGTGTTGTGTTATGCCCTGGTGTGTGGTCTATTGTATAAAAGCTACTGTGTGCTACTGAGTAAAATGTATTTTTTTACTGCTTGGTTGGATTATTCTGTATATATCTGTTAAATCCATATGATGTATGTTGTCAATTAACTCTGATATTTCTGTTTATTTTTGTCCGGATGATCTGTCTATTGAAAAGGTGACATTGAAATCACGCATCATATAGGGATTGCTGTTATTCTGTGTCCTTAATTCTAGTAGTAGTTTATTATTGTGATTACTATTAAATTTGGCATCTCAGAATTTGGTGCATATATGTTTAAGGTATTAATGTCTTTTTGTTTAGCTCTTTCCTTAATAAAAATGAACCATCCCTTTTAATCTATTCTGATGAGTTTCTTTTTGAATCAATTTTGTCAGATAATAGGATAGTGGTGCCTGCTTTCTTTTTGGTCCCCTCTGATTTAAGTGGTTTTGTTCACCTTTTTAGTCTAAGACAGTGTCTAACTTAAAAGTTAAAATCTGTTTCATGTAGACAAATCATACATGGATTTTGTTTCTTGATCAGTCCAGTCAGCCTGTGCCTTTTGATTGGAGAATTGAGGCCAGTTATATTTAATGGAAAGTTTTTCTTTCTTCTTCAGATTTGGTGGATTGTTTTGGTAAGTATCTTAATATAGATTGTCTGCCATAGACTTTTAGGACTTGGAATGAATTGTTCTATGATTTCTTTCAAAGAAATCAGTAATTATGCTTCTAGAAGAAAGTCTAGGAGAATATTGTGTTATTCTGTCCATACGGATGGTTCATAAAGAATTTGACCTTATCATGTTTGGGAGAATTAATTGCTACATATAAAATAGATCTTTCTGGTATTCCAAACAGTATTTTTATAAATGTTTTGGATTCCTTGCTTATAACTGAATTGACAGAGAAATAGACCTGGTCTTTGATACTGAATTTTCTTATAAAAATTAGTTGGTAACTTTGATTTTGTCAAAATGGTTTTCTACCACAGAGACACTGAAAGATGATTCCAACTGATTACAAGTTAACCTTGTCGGAGATCACTGGTGTTTCCTTTACAATTACAGAACACCCAAGAGGTAACAAACTCTCTGTGACCATCTCTTGGGAAGTAAAATCCATTTTTTATACCATAGTTATCATCATTCATAATCTTGTACATGTCAAAATCAATGACTTTTGACTTCTAAAAAAATGTTGTTCTACCAAGCAGAAAGATATATCCTAGTTTAAGTTCATAATGTGTATTAGGAGGCTGGATCTCATGGAAATATCTTTTGTTATTTATGATTTGCATCATTATAGATTCAATTTCTTTCTCTGACACTAATTTGTATTGTTTCAGGTAAAAATCCAAATCTTTTACTTTACACTATTCTAATACTATATAAAATATATTTGTATTCAGGAAAAATACCTCTAGACTTTATTCTGGGGTCATCATGCTCTTTATTCTATATATTCTGTAGCAGGTTTGTAGTTGTTTACTTTTTCCTCATCTCTCCAGCTTTTATTAAGCTGTTGCATCTTTACAGCAGCCTATTTTTGCTTATGCAGGTCAGAAGTTTTCTATATTTCACTACAGCTACCTCTCCAAAGTGGATAAAGTAATTATTATCATTCATTTAATACTAGATAATTTTTCTTCTGTGAATTATTTTTATTGTTGATTCCTTTGAACTCCCACATTTGAATATTTATGACTCTATTCAGTCATTCAAGTTCTACCTGTATCTTTGGCTCTTCTTTTTGAGATGTCCTAATCCATGCTTAAATTTTCCTCCTGTTCCTAAAGCTCTGCCAAAGTCAACAGTTGCAGTAAATTTGATCAAAAAAGAGGCTCATTTTCTGGTCCATTGACTGGATTTTTTGGGTTCAGATTTGGAAGAAGATAATGAAGAATTATTAGCCATGAGAGGTTTGAGTTTGGCTTGAAGGTTTTTTTTGCCTTTCATTAGCTTCTGTTTGCTGATTCCCCCATTCTTGTTGCTTCACAAGATTGTGAAATGTAAGAGCATCTGTCCATCATTTAGTGGAATTGTCACATCTAATTGTTGTGAAGCATTCAAGGTGTAACTGGTCCTGCATATCCTTTTCTCTGTTTGGTAGTTTTTCTTGTGTATTTTATTCAATAAGGAATTCTTTTCTCATTGATAAGCACATATTTAATAGTTCTTTATACTTTATAAATATTTTTGATCATCTATTTTCTGTTTGAGATCAAAGTTATTCCTGAGAAAATCATCTATATGACTTCTAGACATAGCATATAGACATCTAAAATGAGACAGATAGTGATGAGGGGCACTAAGTAATCATGAAACTATGCCTTTGAAATGACAAAGATTAATGTCAAATAATAGCTTATGGAAAAACATTTCCAAAACATTCTTCAGTCAAGATTCAGACCCACAACCCCGAAATGCAAGCCTCTGATAATAAACCCTGAGGGCTTGTTTCTTGTTGCTGTGACATAATGCCATGATAAGAACAACTAAGAGAAGAAAGGGTCTATTTTGGATCCCTATTTTGAGGCTAGAGTTCCTCATGGCAGGGATGTTCTGGTGGCAGAGTAGAAGCTTAATACAGATGGTCACATTTCATCCACAGTCATAATGCTAAGGATGATTGAAAACACCAAAATGCAATCATATTTTTATTTACTCAAAATTAAATATAATACATTTATACTTTAAGTAAAATTAAGCCACTTGGACTGGCAATGCCCCCCTAATTGCGACCAAGAACCACAGTCTATCTAACAAATCATCAGGAACATGCATGAGAAACTGCCTTTTGAGTTGTTAGTCAGGGAGTCCAAAATACTCCCAATGCAATACAGGCTATTCCCCCATGGTTTTTTTCCACAGGTTAAATGTAAATCCTTACTACCAAAGAGACCATGTACTATGGAAACAGGGCTCACAGGATCCAAGTTAGATATGACCTCAAAGCCTCCTCTCTGAGGACGAGCTTTAGTAGTACTGGAAGGCACTATGAAAGCTTTAAATGGATGGAAGCAAACAGTAATCCTACCCATCTATGATGCCGTTGGAGCACAATAATAACCAGCATGGCAAGATAACCCTAAAAGTGCAATAGTGGCACTTATATCTTGGTGGTAACCAATAGCTGTGTAATAGCACTTAAGAACCACTTAAAAAGAATGAAATCTTTTCCGGGTACTAGAAACTGAAAACTACCCAGAACTAGTACGCTTATGGATCATAGAGGAAAACCTACTCCTGTCATTTTCCTAAACCTGTATGGTTCCTAATTCTATTCTAAAGATGATTATTATACACACAGATAAGCATAACTCTTGTTCATTATCAAATAGCATCTTTTTGCAGTAGAGACAAATACATAAAGCCATACATAGTCAAAATGCAGAGAACAACTGACTTCTATGCACAGCTCCAATTAATATAACTATAATATAGCTCAGGTAACATCAAGAAAGAAGTGATAGAAAGATTTTTAGAGCTACTATACCAGGAAATTTTCAGTGAAATTGTGTATCATGGAAATGTCATAGAAGCTTCAGCCATGATATCTCCATATTCCTGCCTAAATAAGACTTATCAAGGGCAACATCCACATACATGCTGATGTGGAAAGAAGAAATCTCAGATTCATACCACTAGGCCAAGGAGCAGCAGGACATTAAGGAATTCTGCAAACAGGATAAGTAGTCTTCCCACAATGAGGAGCCAAACCGGTCATCTGAAATCATGCATATTCAAACAACAATGAACAAACTCTGCAGGTTATCTTTATATATTTATGTGTTTATATACATGTATGTAACGATAGTAATTAATGGAGGCCAAGAATTTGAGAGGGCAAGGGAGGAGTTGGAGGAAGAAAAACAAATAGAGGAAAATTATGTGATTATATTTCAATTACAAAAGAGAAGTTTGAGGCCTAGGAGTAATAAGGGTAGAATGATGTGGAAGCTAAGTAGAGGGTAAGGGTGGAGTAAATAGATTAGGGAAAGACATGGGAACAGAAGTAGGTAGCAGGGAAATTTGTTATAATAATGGAGAACTTTTCCATCTGTTTTCATCAAGAAATCTAGTTCTTATTTGTCCTTCTTTACTGTGTTCTTCTCTAGTTTTAACACTATGGAGATGCTGTCTTTATAGAAAAAGATTGGTTATCTTCCTCAATTTAAATTTTATGGAACAATTTGAGTATCATTTGTGTTGTTTTTTAATGACTTGGAGGATTTTGACGTTGAATCTGTCTAGTCCTGGGCTGTGCTTTGTTGGGGAATTTTACCATTGCATCAATATTCTTGATTGTTATATATCTGTTTAAATCTTTCTGATTTAATTTAGATAGGTTATATGCCTTGAAGTATATGTATTTCTTCTAGAATTTCCAGAATAAATGCATTTACACATTCAAAACTCTGTATTATTTTTCCATATTTCATTGGAATCTGTAGTAACCTACTACATTTAACTTCATATATTTTTATTTGGAATTTATTTTTATTAGTTTGGCTAAGAGTTTGTTTATTTTATTTATTTTTGAAATGGACCAAGTGAATTTTATGTATCAAACATTTGTTCTCTATTTCATTAATTCTACCCTGGTATTTACTACATTTTGCTAGCTAAATCTTTTGGGTTTTGATGGTCCTGTTTTCTAAGAAGTTGCATAGTGTTGCTAAAATATTTATTGAAGAATCTTCTGATGTTTTAATATAAATATTTCTAAGTATATACTTTCCTCTTAGAGCTTTTGTAGCTGTATTCCAAAGGCTCTGGAAAGTTGTGCTTTCATGTTCATTTCATTTTAAGAATTTTTAAATGTCCTCTTTGATTTCCTCAGTGGCCCACTGGTTATTCACTAGTGTTTACTTCATTCTCCATGTGTAGTTTTATAAAGCCAATGTAGAACATTCTATAAAATTATAATTAGCATGGGAAATCATAAATAATAAGAGCAAAGAAAATTGGCATTGAGAAAAAATGCAATCATGGCATGAATGTTATTGAACTTGTGTACTCATGTCCGTTCTTTAGTTTATGCTATTGCTCAGTTTATATGAGATAGGCTCTTAATGTCTGCTGGACCTTCACATTGACAGTTTTGTTCTTTTACACACAGACCATATTTGACTTTACACATTGAGAGCTAGTCAAATTTTCTTACTCTCCCAGGACTCCACTAGAGTAGTTAATATTTCAAATGAGTGAATGGGGGTGTGTTCAAAATGCACTGGGAGTATGGAGAGCAGCCACTGCACTGAGATCAATATAGGAGAAACTGTCTTTTGACTTTCAAGACTTGAGTATTAATAACTCTGCTAGAAGGCACTGCTGGATGTATCATGGATAGTTCTGCATCTTCTGCATTCTCAAGATTTGTAACAGTGAATGACACATTGGTGACTCTAAAATTTTATCACCCCTAACCTCATGTTCAGTGCTATCAAACTCAAGGTTAATTCTCAATTAGACCTTTTGCCAACCAAGAAAAATGGAGATATGACTCCTATGCTCTTAAATACTAAGTCAGCCTTTTTTTCTGCAGCTATCATCTTTTTATATAACAGGTTCAGTCCTTCATACTTTCTACATGTGTTTTGGGTATTATCTCTTCCAGGGTATGAAACAAACCAATGAGATTCCTCAGCCTAAGTATATTTCATGATATCATACCTCCAGGGTAATTCAGTTTTTCATACTTAAATATACTTTTGCTTAATTATTTATTCAATTTTAATATAATTACATCACTTCCCTATCCTTTATCTTTCCTCCAAATTCTCCCATATACTCCCCTTGTTCTCTTTCAAATCATAGCCTCTTTTTCATTAATTGTTATTATATACATATATATATATATACATATATGCATATGTATTCCTAAATATAACCTTCTCAGTCTGTATGTCATTTGTATGTTTCCAAGGCTGACTGTTTTGTATTAAATAACCAATTTGTGTGTTCTTTCCTGGGAAAGACTATTTTTCCCACTCTCAGCATTCCTAAGTTGCCTCTAGATCTTTGTAGAGGGTTGACGCAATAAATACTCAAGGTGGTGTTCAACCAATGCCCTCCAAGTCCCATGACATGCCAAAATATGGCTTCTCCCCACTGATGACTTGTCCACAAGAAGAATTACTATCTTACTAAAACCTACAATTAAATTTGTGGCCTGAGAGGGCTGTGGGCTTTTCCTGAGGGTAGGGGTCCCATCCCTCCAACCATGATCCACCTAGGAGACCACATAACTAAGGCAGTGTTCTGTTTGCTTCTTTGTGTCTTCTCTCTTTCAGTTTCATTTAATTTCTTTGTGTCTTCTCTTTTTCACTTTAATTTAATTCTCTTCATGGATTTCCAAAAGCTTTCCTTTTTTTCTTTATTTAGAAAAAGTCTTTTGTTATTCTCATTCTGACTCTCTCCCCCAGTTCACACAGAAGTTGACTCTATTCTATAATTTTACCAAGAAATTACATGTGTTATTTGAAACATATTATTGTTTGCTTTTTGATGGAAAAGGAAATTTCACCAAGCCTATCTAATGACTGGAATGCTAAGTTTGGAACATATGTACTGACATTAACTAGAAAATGACAATAAAGGAATTGTACTAAGGAAATATTAGAAACAAAATTTTTGAAGTGTTTTTGTGTTCTTTTCTTAAAGATGCACATACAATTATTACCAAATTGTGTGCCAGAATCAGATCAGGGAAGCCATCCCTTCTCCCATCAAAGCACAGCAGTATAAAGACAGTTAATACAACTACACTTGGGAGTTTATGGAAGTAATATTAATTCTCCTGTTAATTAATAGTAGCAATTCTTCATAAATCCATGAATTGGATTTTTAGGAAATTGGAGACAATTTTTTTATTAATTACACGTATTCATTTATTTTACATTGTGAGTGCAGTTTCCCCTCCCTTCTCTCTTCGCATTCCCTCCTCCTATCTCCCTTCTGTGCCCTCCTCCACCAAACCACCCCTCCTCTGTTTCTATTCAGAAAGGGGCAGACCTCCCATGGGTATCAACAAAGCATGGAATATCAAGTTTAAGTGGGACTAATCTCAGGCCCTGGCTGACTTTTGCTGAGAAACTATTCCTCATACAAAGGAAGACAATTTTTTGACGAAATTTTTATAAAACATTTTGAAAAGGATAAATCTCCACATACTTAAGAAACTGTCACACCATGTTTTAGTACAAAATGAGACTAATTTAAGTGCATTGTTTAGTTATCTTGATTTTCATATAAATCAGTGTGTTCTAAACAAAAATACTTTTAATAAATTAGAATAAGAATATTGTCACAAAAAAGTAGCTATAAATTATAGCTTAAAATCTGATCTTTGACTTTGTAAGGATATTTAAATTATTCTATGGAAGAAAGGACTTCTTTAAAGCATAAAATGATTGAAAATTTTATGTGTCATAAATGCCACCCTTAAAGATGTTATATAAAATCTGGAATAAAAATTAATAGATATGTATTGTAGGAGGCCAGCTCTGATCTGTTGAAGGGTTCTTGGCAGGGAAGAGTGAGGAATGAGGAAGTGTTAGATAGAAATAGAAACCTAGACCAAGAGAAAGATACTGATACAGGATAGTTTTGGGTGGGCTCTGGGTTAATATCCAGACACCTAAATTTTATTCATGATGGGCTTTTTATACATCAGCAAGTGGAGGAGCAAAAGAACTCCCCTTTTCAAGGTCGAGGTATAAAGTACCAACAAGTGTAGACCCTTCAAAGTACCTGGTAACCACACCCTTGGCCAAATCATCCCATCATGCAGCCCTGCTGGATAGAGCAAGCTCAGAATTTCTGACATTGAGTAGGGCCTTACTAGGGAGCCTCTCTGGCCCCCCACAATGTATGACCCAGCGTGTGTAAGCTACATTGTTCTTCCTTGGGTCCTAATGTTAATTACTGGGTGAAAATATACTTACCTGTCATAGTTTCATTTCTGTTGCTCTGATAAAAAGTCCCGAAGACAGCAATTTAGAGAATAAAGTGATTATTTTAACTCACAATTCCAGATTATAGCCCATTATTTTGAAGAAATCAATGTGCCAGGAACTTGAAGCACAACTCACATTCACAATCAAGAGAAAAATGAAAACAAATGCTTCCATGCTAATGCTCAGCTTGCTTTCTCCACTCATGCAGTTCAGTATTTCCTGTTTTGGAAATGGTGCCTTGCACAGTGGGTGGGTCTTCACAGCTCGGTGAAATCAAAATCATCTCCCATAGATGTGGGCACAGGCCACTGTGGTCTAGCCAATTCTCCATTGAGTATCTCTTCCACGGAGAATTATTTAAAATACTGTATGCAATTTCTTCTTTAATAGTTTACATATACTTTATTTGCCATGAACGTTCTATGAAACACTAAAGGATACTGCAATGTAGAGATATTTTGACAGTGAAATGTTCACATATATCTTGTACTAAATAACACTTAATTGTGATATCTAATTAGAGAGCATAAGTAAAATGCTACTGTTCATAGTATCATCATTTAAAATATATCATGTTTAATAAATTCATATGAACTAAAAAGATGTTTTTATAATTGAGTACCTTAGGAATCACTGAAGTGTTCCCTGTACATTGAGTTTAAACATTTTATGCCTCTGATAAATAATTTTGAAGGCTATCATAATTGTGGCTGTTTTAATGTATTCCATAGTAAACTAGGAAATGCTTCTAAGCTGGAGATAGATAGCTTAACCTTCCCAGTTTATAGTATTGCACTGTGGTTGCAAAAGAATTAATCTTTGCTTCCTAATGGCCATAGTTCCCCTGTTTAGGCTATCCGGATGAATTTGGTTCACATGCCTAGCTTAAAAATGTAATTAAGTCTTTTTTCTCCCCAGTTGTCTCAGAGGAATAATTTTGGCTGTCAAGATCAGTTTAATTTTTGCCTTCTGCTGTGGTATTTTATGTTCACTCTTAATCATAAATGACAGCCTGAGTAGAAAGTGCGAAAACAAAGGACGTCTTGTCAGATTGTGCAGATGTGTTGTAATTCATTTATCTTCAAGGTCTCATAATTTATATTTCATCATAAACTGGTTATTTGTAGTTTTATCTTGTATTATCATATATCAAGGTGATATTTAAAGCACACTCATGGACAAAAGAAAAGTCTAAATATCAGAAATATAATCTATTAATGTTAGGATATTAGTGCTAATTATAATGAAACATTTTTTTCAAGATGAAAAATACATTAAGCATGTTATATGAAACTTAAATGTTTAACAATATCCCTCATTTTAACTTCACATACCCTGTATGGTTTTCTGTAGCTCTGAAGAATGATGAAGGCATTCATTAATATACATATGAACATTAATGGACAGCTAACACAGTCATTAGTGTCATAGCCCAGGGGTTTGGAGACTTCAAGTGTACTGTCACATTTTGTCGCCCAAATAAAGAGTGAAATAACATTATTTTGGCAGTAATTCAAATTATTTGGCTGTAATAGTAGTTTTGTCACACATCTTTTGAAAAGCACAAAAAACAGTGAACCAACCTTTTCATCAAAACCATGCTGCCATGGATGGCATATTGTTTTGTAGGTTACTTTTCCTTGCTTTGATGTTTAGACAGTGCCATTGAAGGTGCAGTTTTCTTCAAAATAATTGCATTTACCACAAAATATTCCCCTTTCATTTCTTGTGAATGTAGGCATGCCCTAATTTTATGAGCAGAATGGTTTCATTGGCTGTAAAAATAGCTTATTTTTATACTTAAAGTATAGTATAATTTTATAATTAATAACTTGAATAATGCTTATATGGTTTGGACAAGAACATATTTCTACTAATCTGGAATATCTAGGCCCTGTCAGCAGAACAAATAATTAGAAAAACAATATTACTTTATGCTTATGTTCGTGCTTACTTAAACTCATTCATTTATATGAAATCACTGATTATTTTCTATACTCAATTAGATAATTACATCAGTTTTCCAAGGTTGGACTGATTGAAGTAATCATAGTTAAATCTTAATTTATGAAAAATAAGATACCTATGTATTAGCTCATATAACATATAATCCACAGGATTATTATCTTTGGAAATGTTAATAAATGTTAAGAAATATTAATATTGAATGTAATATTAAGTGTTTAGTCTGAGCACGGCACTGTTCTACCTTTGAATATACTGAAATCAAAAGACAGGATTTCCCCTGCTTCATGGTGTTTGCATTGTTAATAGATAGATCAGAAAATAACCAAAAACATAATGTTGTGTCAGGTAAATGTAGATAGTGAAAGTCAGAAAAGATGACTAAGATTAAGAATGGCATTATTATCAATAAAAAAGAGTAGGGTGCTTTAACATGGTAATATCAGTACAAGAGTCTGAGAAAAAGGAAGAGACAATTTAACCACATACATTAAAACTCTCAATACTCAAGCTACCAGAGGATAGACAAATATGAATCATTTTAATATGCTGTGTGTGATGGTTTGTGTGCATATGAGTGTTGTAGAATAATATAACACTCCCTTAAGAAGTTTGTCTGAAGTCTTGCTTGGATGCTTCATTGCTATAGTGTTATAATTCTTGCAGGTAGCTCTGGACCTGCCATTTTGTTGAGTTCCTCCATTTTGGGTGAACAGTGAAAATTCATCAAACTACAGTCATTTGGTTTTCAGAACAAAATTACATTGTTTATCTAGATTTTTGTTCTCCCTACCCTAGCAACCCGATTATAGCTGGCCACACAAGATATTTTACTATCAACCTGATACTCTTTAGTCCAACACTCACTACTTACCCTTGTAATAGACAGCCTCAGGACAAAAAGAAACATTTAATTCTCCTTTCCCTTTGTACTTTTCTAGTCCTCTAATTACCCCAGCCTGAGCTTTCTGATTTCTTGAACTAGAGACCTCTCTTTCACAGGCCATTCCCCTATTTAAACTTGTCTTCGTGTAAAGTTAGGTTTATTTTTTTCTTTTTAAAAACATTACATGCTATCATGACAGACAGAAACCAGCAAGCAATTCTTAATTTCAAAAATTATATTTTTTATTAAAATGCTATTTCTCCTAAGATTGATTACAGATTGTGAAGTTAGAAGGCAACTTTCAGTACATTAAGAACCATCATCTAAGTAAGATTCCTCTGTTCACACATAGGAAATTAGATATATATGTGAAATACATGCATGTGTGTACCTCCACATTCATCTAACACAGACTTTTCTTAGGAATGACTATTTTTCTTGTTAAACTTTCCATTAATACTATGTATGATAAAGTGAATTTTATTTGACAAAAAATTAATTGGAATAAAGTTTAGTTTTTGCTGGTCATTCTGCCATTTTTGTTCATTTACTAAAATATAGTCCCTATAAACAAATGTCCAAAGGTCCTTTCTATATTGAACACCTATGGAAAACAACCTTGTAGCTTTAGGATGGGGGAATAGAATCCTGTATCTAAACAATGGGATCTTTGTGCATTTGAATTTGGCCTTCAACAGGACATTTCTTTATATTTTACATGTATTTTTCTTCAGATATAAATAGTTGTCTTAATGACAAAAATACCTTTTGCAAAAATGTCACATATAGTTTCTATGTGCTATCATAAAACAAAATTTCTAAAATAATATCCCATAGATATCTCACTTCAATTCTCAGAACCTAAGAGTAGAGATTCACCAATGTCATGATTACATAAGAATATATTACATAATATGGCATAAATTGATCTTAAATACAATGCTTCCATGGTCATCTGGATGGACCCAATGTAATCATGTGAGATTCTAAAAGAATAGGCCCTGTCCTGTTGATGACTGAAGGAAAAAATAGCCAAGAGGTATGAACCATGAGTTAAGTGCAACACACTATTTCTAGTTTACATTGGATGGGCCAAAGTGAAGAAATATCAGAAGTATCATGTTGGTAAATTAGGTCCTCTGCTCTGCAGATTGATTCTACTACAATATAAAACTGAATTTTACTGACACATAGAATGAAGTTGGAGTTGGCTTTCATTCTAGAACTAACACATTGAGGACGTATCCTAGGCAGCACCTTGATCATTGATCTTGTGTTTTTTAAGCCTTGACTATAGAAGTGACACATATTTTATTAGATTTGTGATATAAAAATTATAAATGCATATTTGTATCACAGATCTTAAAGGGTCTTATCAACAAAAACAAACCTGAAGCCAAGTATTGGGTTGAATACTGGAAGATCAGAGAAGCAGAACAAGCCACAGCCACCTCACCTTGCCAATTGCTCAGCTGATCCTGTTTCCTCAGACTGGATGCCTCTCAGCTGAACTGTGCTGCTACAATGCCTAAAAGCTTAACCAGTCTGTAGTTCCTGGTCTTCACGTCTTAAATACCTTTCTGCCTCCTGCCATTATTTCCTGGGATTAAAGGTGTGAGGCACCATGCTTGGCTGTTTCCAGTGTGGCTTTAAACTCACAGAGATTCAGGCAGATCTCTGCTTCTGGAATGCTAGTGCAGTGGTAGCACACGCCTAACCTCTATGTTTAATATGGTGGCTGTTCTGTTCTCTGACCCCAGATAATTTTATTAGAGTGCACAATATTTTGGGGAACACAATACCACCACAGATATTAATATCAGTTACTAAATTCATGGGGATTTGTGATGAAACTAACATACTTCTCAACAGTAGTGAGTTAGTATTACAACAATGTATGTTTTAGAATGTGAAAAACAGTATTTGTGTAACATTGCATCCCACATGCTCTTAAGTGTTGGCTTGAAAATTTTCTGCACAGCTATGCTGTTTCTGTTTACTTATGTTTATATGTCAGGTAACATGTGCAATTATAGTCTGATAGGATGATATATTGATAGAGCAGTCAGAGTTATTATTTAAGAAGTTTGCCTTTTGAAAAATATAGTAGTCATTTTGGCATTTTCTTTCTCTATTTAAAAAAATGTTAACCATTTGGTTTCAACGAACAATTTATAATTGTTATTAGGTTAATTGCTTAATTCATTACTAAATGAAATACTTCCTGATATAGAAAGGATTTAAGATATTGACAAGATGGAAGACATCTTGAAATAGATTTTTAACAAGAAAGGCTATTTATGATACTGATCTCAGTACATCCTCTTCTTACTTTTTCCACTAGTCAACTAGTACCTTTACATTTTTAAGATTTATTTATTTTTATTTTATTAAAAGTATAAAGCAGATCAGGCTGGCCTCGAACTCACAGAGATCCGTCTGCCTCTGCTTCAGGAGTGGTGGGATTAAAGGCGTGTGCCACCACTGCCTGGCAAAGTGAGTTCCAGGAAAGGTACAAAGCTACACAGAGAAACCATGTCTCGAAAAAACAATATATATATATATATATATATATATATATATATATATATATATATATATAACCAATGAGTATTTGCTATATGTATATTTGTGCACCACTTTTGTGCCTGATAGCCACAGCCAGAAGAGAATTGTAGAGCCCCTAGTACTCGAGTTATAAACAGTTGTGAGTAGCTAAATGAATGCTAGGAACTGAATCTGGGTCCTCCGCATGAGCAGCAAGTGTGGAGCTGGAGAAATGCCTCAACAGTTAAAAAGTACTGGCTGCATTTCCAGAGAATTTGTGTTTAGTTACCAGGATATGTGTAGTGGCTCACAACTGTATAGAACTCCACTTGCAGGAGATCCTAGACCCTTTTTTGGCCTCCACTGGCACCAGAAATACAAGTGGGGCACTTTCTACAAAGCCTATTTATCTGGATTAGATCCCTGGTATTCACATCGTGTTGGAATGAAGAAACTAACACTTGCAAGTTGTCCTTTGACCTCCACAAGTGTACTACTTCAAAGGTATCTTAACAGCTGTTTTTTTCCTCTCTCTCTCACACTCACTCATGCACAATAAATAAATAAATTACAGTAAAAACTACAGAAAAATTTTGATATTCCAAAATAAAATTGTCTTCTCTTTTAAAAATGTTATACTTTGTGAATAATTTTAATAAATATTTGATAAGAAAAATATGAGTGTAACTATACATCTAAGTTATGTCCCTTTGGTCTGACCAGAAAGATTTTTAGAAAAGATAGGAATATTTTCAATTTCATTTAAGCTTCAATATATATTAGTATTTCTAATTTCACTGTGGATTGATGGAAACCTTGCTTCTAGTGTTTCAACAAATTTTTGTTAAATTTCAGTTAACACAGTGTGAAACTCTTACACTAAATTGCTTGAGGACCCTTGAAACTTAAGTGATCTAATTTACACATTTCATTCTGGCACAGTTATATTTTATGAACACATCCACTTGGAATAAAATTGATGACACTTTTATTATTTTCCTGTATAAAATATAAATCATAGTCTCATCATTGATCTAATGACTTGTATTATATTGTTTCTCAAGTATATATAATAGAATTCTATAGAAACAGACTCACCTTACACTAAGCAATGCCTAATCTGCCATAGCATGTTAGTGAAAATACTACAAAATGCTTAGTTTTGATGACTATAATGAATAATGAACTAAATCATCACAGTAGTTTCTTCATCATTAATTATATAAAAACAAATTTATAATACAGCATAAAATTATCTTCCCACAAATTAGAGATTGATGAATAAGCCTAAGTTAAGGAAATGACTCACATGGTATTAAATTTCCCTGTATACCAACTTGTCTTCTCCTTTAAAACAAATCTGTATTGATTTATGCAACCCATTCTAGCTTGGAATTTTTTCATGTGTATTTTTTAAATTATCCCTGAAGGCACTCATACAATGAAGCCTTCCAGTTTTCTTATCTTCCTTGAAATTCAAATTTGTTTTATTAATATTTTAATGAGAGGATTCATATTCTCTACACAGATCACATATATGCTTTAAAATATGCAGTTTTAGGCACAAATACTATTGAAAATTATACTTATCTAAACCAAATACCTTCAGTAACCTACTGTCATACATTTTCTCTGTGTGCAGCTATCAGAAAATGGAAAAGTAATCCAAAGAATGGAGTTTTTGTGCTGGGGAAATGTGAGTTTGGGAATATTTAGGTGACTAATATAGTAGCTAGTCAGCATAATGAATTAAGAGAATAGGGTGCTTTTGATAGCAACATTAGCTGGCAAAGAAGTAAGATTCTTTGGGAGTAAAATATGTATGAATGTTCTTGAGAGATTTCATAGATAAACTCAAAAAGTAAAGAAGAAAAGGTACTTTCTCCTTATCTTTATGTTCTCATCACCCATCCACTACCCTCCATTATCCCCCTCACCTCCAGTCTATTTCTGGAGATCTCATCCATTTTCCATTCCCAGGGCAATCTATGCATCACTTTTGGGGTTCTCCTTCTTAGTTAGCCTCTCTGGAGCTGTGGGTTGTAGTCTGTTTATTTATTTATTTATTTTTTTGGCTTTCATCTAGGAGTGAGTACATATCATGAGTGAGTACATATCATATTTGTCCTGAGTGTGGGTTACCTCTTGAGGATGATATTTTCTAGTTCTATCTACTTGCCTGCAAATTTCATGATGTCATTGTATTTTACTGCTGAGTAGTATTCCATTGTGTATATGTGCCACATTTTCTTTATCCCTTCTTCGGTTGAAGGGCATCTAGGTTGTTTCCAGGTTCTGGATATTACCAACAATGCTGCTATGAACATAGTTGAACATGTGTTCTTGTGGTATGATTGAGCATTCCTTGGGTATATGCCTAAGAGTGGTATGGCTGGGTCCTGAGATAGATTGACTTCCAATTTTCTGAGCCACTGCCATACTTATTTCCAAAGTGGCTGTACAAGTTTGCACTCCCACCAACAGTGGAGGAGTGTTGTCCTTGCTCCACATTCCCTCCAACAAAATCTGTTATCAGTGTTTTTGATATGGATGGTTGAGCTGGAACAAGGACAGAATGGAAGAGCAATGAAAGAGATACCATGATAGAGAGAGACCATGGGGATGGGGAGAAACTGGGTGCTAGGGAAGGTACAAATTTCTCAGAAATCCACAAGGATGACCTTACCTTAGACTACTAGCTATAGCTGAGAGGTTGCCTGAAGTAGCCTACCCCAGTAATCAGATTAGTGAATATCCTAACTGTCATCATAGAGCCTTTCTCCAGTAAATGATAGAAGCAGATGCAGAGATCCACAGCCAAGCACCAGGCCGGGCTCCAGGATTCCAGTTGAAGAAAGAGAAGAGGGATTCTATGAGCAAGTGGCATCAACATCATGATGAGGAAACATACAGAGACAACCAAACCAAACTAGTGGGAACTCATGAACTATGGACCAATAGCTGTGGAGCCTTCATGGGATTGGACTAGGCCTTCTGCATAGGCAGGACAGTTATATAGCTTGATCTGCTTAAGGGGCTCCCTGGCAGTGGGATCAGGATTCATCCCTAGGACATGAACGGGTTTTTTGTAGTCCACTACCTAAGTTGGGACTTCTTACAGAGCCTTGGTGCAAGGGGAGAAGCTTGGGCCTGTCTCAACTGAGTGTAGCAGGCTCTACCAAGGGAGGCCTTGCCTTGGGGGAGATGGGAATGGTGCTTGTGATGCGGGGAAAGACTGCAGGTGGGAGGAGGGAGGGGAGGGGATCTGTGGTTGGTATGTAAAATAAATAGAAAATTTCTTAATTAAAAAAACACTCAGAGTCATTTTAATTTGCATTTCTCTGATGACTAAGGATGTTGATCAATTCCTTAAATGTCTTTTGGCCATTTGGGATTCTTCTGTTGAGAATTCTCTGTTTATAACTTGTAGTTCAGTTTTTACTTGGATTGTTTGGTATTTTGTTGTATAGTTTGTTGAGTTCTTTATATATTTTGAAGATCAGCCCTCTGGCAGATGTGGGGTTGGTGAAGATATTTTCCCATTCCATAGGTTGATGTTTTATCTTAATTACTGTGTCCTTTGCCTTACAGAAGTTTGTCATTTACAGGAGGTCCCATTTATTAATTAATGCTCTCAGTGTCTGTGCTACTGTTGTTATATTTAGGAAGTGGTCTCTTGTGCCAATGCATTCTAGGCTGCTTCCTGCTTTCTGCTCCATCAGGTTAAGGGACTCTGAGAGACCATCTTACACCTGTCAGAATGGCCAAGATCAAAACCACTGATGACAGCTTATGTTAGAGAAGATGTGGAACAAGAGGGACACTCCTCTTCTGTTGATGGGAGTGAAAACTTGCATAGCCACTTTGGAAATCAGTATGGCAGTTTCTCAGAAAATTGAGAATCAATCTACCTCAAGATCCAATAGCACCACTCTTGAACATACACCAAATGGATGTTCTAGCATACCACAAGGACACTTGATCAATTATGTTCATAGCAGCATTATTCGTAATAGCCAGAACCTGGAAGCAACCTAGATGCCCCTCAACTGAAGGATGGATAAAGAAAATGTGCTATCTATACACAATGGATTATTACTCAGCTGTAAAAAAAAATGAAATCATGAAATTTGCAGGCAAATGGATGGAACTAGAAAGTATCATCCTGAGTGAGGTAACCCAGACTCAGAAAGACAAACATGGTATGTACTCACTCATAAATGGATACTAGTTGTAAATCAAAGGATAATCAGACTACAACCCACAGCTGTAGAGAAGCTAGGAAACAAGGAGGACCCTAAGAGGGACACATGGCTCTCCTTGGGAAGGGGAAACAGAGGAGATTCCCATAGGTAAACTGGGGATAGGGAGCAATAGCAGATGGGGATGGTCAAGCTGAAATAGGGATGGAGTGAGAGAGCAATAAATGCCATTTGAGGTTTTTCTGTCGAGAATTCTCAGTTTAGTTCTATAGCCCATTTCTTAATTGGACTTGGGTATTTTGATGTCTAATTTCCTGAGTTATTTATATATTCTAGATATCAGCCCTCTGTCAGATGTGAAGCAGAGTGCTAGAGAGATCCCCAGAAATCCACAAAGATACTTCTACTATAGACTAGTGGCAATGTTCCAGAGAGTGCCTGAGCTGAACTACTCTGGTGATCAGATGGCCGAACACCCAAACTGTCATGATAGAACTCTCATCCAGTGAGTGGTGAAAGCAGATGCAGAGATCCATGGCCAAACCCCAGGTGGAGCTCCAGTAGTCCAAACAGTGAGAGAGAGGAGGGATTATATGAGCAAGAAATATTGAGTCCATGATCGAAAAAACACAGGGACAAATAGCCAAACTAGTGGAAACACATGAACTGTGAACAAATAGCTGAGGAGCCCCCATGGAACTGGACCAGGCCCTCTGGATAAGAGAGACAGTTTATGAGCTTGAACTGTTTAGGAGGCCCCCAGGCAGTGGGACTGGGACTTGTCCTTGGTGCATGAGCTGGCCTTTTGGAACCTAGGGCCTATGCTGAGACACTTTGCTCAGCCATGGTGCAGGGAGGAGGGGACTGGACCTGCCTCAACTGAATCTACCAAGCTGGGCTGACTCCCCAGGGGAGACCTTGCCTTGGAGGAGGTAGGAATGGAGGGTGGATTAGGGGGGAAGGGTGGGGGTGTAGGAGGAGGGAGGACAGGGAAATCCGTGGCTGATATGTAAAATTAAATTAATTATAAAATAAAAATACCTATAAAAATACTTTAAAAAGAAAAATAAAACAAAAGTACTTTCTCAAGTTGCAGAGAGAAGGCTATCATCTACTGACCAACTGTCAGAACTACAGGGTCAGCCCATCCTTTTGCCCTAATCTCACCAGATAAAGGAATTCATGTATCATCAAGACTGGCTGCATTTTATACGTTTGGGTTAAAGCAGAAAAAGTGATTATCTTTGATGATGGTGGTTTGGCAAAAAGGGAGAAAGTTATAAAATACTAGTTTTAAATGTTGCAAATATAATCTAGCAAAGGAAATGATAATGTCTTCCTTGGCAAATTCTCCAAATTCAAGCTAGAAATACTCCTGTGGACTAGGATGAGTTGTTGTCAGACATACAACCTTTGATCATTTTGAACACTTTTCCATCTTTCCTTATTTTTCTCCTATCATATTATTGATTGAAAATATTTCTAGTCAGAATTTCTTATTGTTGCTTCATTACTATTATTTTGAGACCTACTTATATATGCATGTGCGTATGCATGTATATGTATATATGTATGTATTATCTATCTATCTATCTATCTATCTATCTATCTATCTATCTATCTATCTATCTATCTATCTATCTATCTATCTATCTACCTCTCTGTCTGTCTATCTATCTGTGTGTATGTAGACCTGTATGAATTTGTATGCATTGTGTGAAAACAAGTGCCTACAGAGTCCAAAAGAGGGCATTGAGTCCCATGGAACTGGAGCTACAGATAGTTGTGGGTCACTTGATATATGGTATAGGCACTCACTCAAATCTTCTTCAAAACCTGTAAGCACTCATAACTGATAAGCTATCTCTCCAGCTCTACCATGATTTTCCTTTAAAGAATTAAAATGTATATAGTTCAAGTTTTAGAAAGGAGGATTTATTTATAATCTCCTTTCTGGAAAAATTGATAAATTATGGGGAAATGATTTTATCCATTCAAATTCTTCTCAGCAATTAGCTTCAAAGTCATACTTCTTCCAAACCAAGAAACAAAACCATTTCTTGCCTATTAGTAATCTGTAAACTAAAGTCCACATTTCTCTTATTTTGTATATGGTCCCTCAAATACCACAACCTAATGATTTTTTTGCCCCATCTTCAAATATTATCCTCCTTGTATTTCATGATCCAGTTATCAACATTTCCCCACTTTCTGAAATACGTATAATGTTTAATTACATACTTTTGCATAAGCTATTTCCCTTCATGTGAAAAAGTTATTCAGCTCCTGTATATTGTGGAGTAATTCTGAGAATTTAGCATGACCAAATTCTCTTTTACTTTAAGATGTCTTTTTCCCTTCACTTCCTCAAAGGGTGCCAGTTTATGCATTCATGTTCCTTTTTAAAAGCCCTTCTAGAGAATTTACCACCGTGCAGTTGTTCGTTGCCACACATGTCTCTTTAAGATTATACTAGCAGGGTAATGAGTAGAGGTCTAGCAACTGTTTCATATGTTTATGAAAGTACTCATTAGCATGATTGTAAGAAGTAGTTTAATAAATGTTACTAAGAAGATGAGTGAGTTAATAGAATCTTGGTGTCTGTTAGTATAGTGGACATGAGGCTCACTGTATTTCTCCGGAATTGAATATTCTTCTTTCCTTGTTACATCTCATTGTCAGCAAACTGAAAGAATGTGTAAAGACATCTAAAATAGCCTACAAATCCTTTACAGGGGAACTAAGAAACATTCCTAATTAAGTCCTAGGTGAAATCCACAAAGCTAGGAGACAGATGAAATAGGAACGATCAGTAAATTAAGTGTGTAAGAAAGTACTTCGAATTGGAATAATGCAGTGCTATTGGAACACAGAAAACTGTCAAATAGTATAGTTCTAGAAAATAAAAAGCATATGACAGGAGTACTATATCAGAGTCAAGAGGGATAAAGGCTGTGGATCAGAACAGAGTACACCAAAGTATAAGATAAGGAGTAGGAAGTGACTTTAAATCAACACTATTTATTGAATTCCTACTATATGTGCCAAGAGAAAAATAAAACTAGGCACTGGCCAACAAATAAACAAATGATTATGTGCCTAACAAATAGCAAGTGAGGGATGAAACACAAATGATTTAATTCAACTTATCTCACATACTGACTTTGTAGTATCCCCAGATGTGATTCTGTCATATCTGAGTTGTAGCAAGATATGGCCTTGTTCTTTTCAGTCAGAGGTATTCCTGCTGAGAGTAATTTCTTGTGCTAGATTTACCATCACAGGGACCAGAGCTGTAGAATAGTGAATATTGGTTGCTAGATGGAGTTGATCATGTAACAGAGACTAACACTATACTCATCTGTAAGTTTTAAGTGCATTGGAAGCAAAGGCTCTTTGGAGGGCAATGTTATACATATTGTTTTTCATCTTTGCATTTAGTTTATGTGGAATACTTTAAAAATCATCCTAGGAGCTATTTAAAACTACACTGGCTGTATCACTGCCTGCATCAACTATGAAATATAAATCTATGTACAAATTTTACCTTATGCTGCTTAAAATTCTAGTTCTCATTTTGTGAATGCTGAAACACAACCCAAATATGCTCTGCCTTAGGAAATTTTGATTTTATATATGGTTTTCTAACTGCACATATTTTGAAAAAAATGGAAAAAATCCATTATAGAATGTATATTTATCTCAGAAGCATCTGCGAATAAGTGTCTTGAACTCTGAATACATTTTATCATATATAACATACAAAACACATTTTTTTATTCTAGAGATGATGATAGTATTTAATAGTAGCTACATTGAATATCACTAGGAAGTAATATAAAAATTCAAGACTCAACATTTGTTCTTTAATGTTTTCTAAGTCCAAATTGAGGAGAAAATATTAAATATAGACCATTATCGTATCACAATATATCAGATCACATCCCATTAAGTTATTAGCCTGTGCTTGGGAACAATAGGTTAGAGACATTACAAGAACAATATAAATTGGTTCACAAACAGGATAAATTATCAAAGAAATGATCTGCACTCCAAGACCCTTTTTGAAGGACTCTTATCTTGACTACACATACATGATCTCAGTGGTATTAAAGGAACATACCTGGTGCTTGACCTCTGATAATAAAAGATAATATTCTTGGTTTTATCATTTAATAATTGCTCTGTGAGCTTTTCTATTTTTCATGGTACTTTAATAGAAAATCATTGCTGATTTGCTCCCTGAATATGTAGAAGTTAATGATGAAATTATATGAACAACATTTTATGACACCTTAAATCTAATTAAGAGAAATTGTCATGATATTTGTTAACTTGATCCTTGAAGATGATCTTATATATGCAGATAAATAAAAGGCACACAAAAGAAAATTAGATGACTGCTAGTATACATCAGAAGTAAATTACTTTTATCAGGATTACTATAAAAGTATACACATTGTGTAGTTAAATATTTAATTCTTTCTGTATCCAAAGATGTCAGTGATTTTCATTTTATTTTAGCATAAAACATAATTTCATCTGGGCTTCCATCATAAAAAGTATACTGATACCCATTGATCCTTGGAAATACAACTTAAAATAGATTAATACTTGATTGCATGCTGATAATATTCTAGTGCTAATAAAGTTATTTTGATTTTCTTAGTAATGGAAGGGAAATACTACATTATACTATTTGCTAAAAGAAAAGAAAAATACGGTCAGAAACAATTTTATAGCCATGGTGTGGTGTTACTCAGCAATGCAGTTTATAAAGTTGCCACTGCAGAATCTTCATATTCCAGAAAGATAAGGAAATGGGATTTAGGAAGGGGAAATGCATTCATTTGTAGTTTGGCTAAGTTTCTGAGTGAAGGGATTTAAACAATTGAAGTCCCTCTTTCCCTCCTGTAGATATTTTGCACTGGGTAGAAAGAAGAAGACAAGGCCCAACAGGTCAATATAAATGGCAGTCTACTTGGTTCTTGGGGAAAAGCTGAGTACCAGGATGTTAAGTGAGAAATATTTGTTGTTGTTTCAAATTTGTATAGAACAAAATGGAGCTCTAAATTCCCTCATTTTAAAAGAGTAAAGACTTGTTTTGTGGAGGGTAGAATTCTCACTACTTCATGTCTGATAGGGAAGATCTTTACTCTTATGGTAAATGAAGAAGAGACATATTTTTTTTATCCTTTCCTTGAAGGTCAGCTTCAATTTTTCCAGATTCCTAAATTCCAACTAAAGATACTAATATTGCAAGGGAACAAGATCAACAAACTAATGGTGATAGTCAAAGCAAGGGCACACATACCTACTTATACTATCTCCTCTCCCACCAGGGCTTCTATAGAGGCTCTGTTTACAGTAGCAGCTTTAGCCTGTTTAGAAGATCAACTAGCATGCTAATGTAATTTGTGACTAAATAACACTTTACCACCAGATTTACAATATCAGATCATTTGTTATTTATTCACTAAAATTTCAATTATTTGTATATTTTCCCATTTTCTAACAATAAATTTTGAAGAAAAATATTTTTTATTTGAAGAAAAATATTTTATTAATTTTCTAAAAATGCAGTGGCAATACTTTCTTTGGGGAAAAAATCTGCTTTTATTCATCAGGGAGAACTTTTTGAGGATTTTCTGAAGTCTCTTTGCCAAGTAGCTATACAGGCACTAATTGCCTTAGAATGAAATTTCCCCGCATAATTTGCCTTGTGCTTTACCTCCCCTGTCCTTGATAACACTGTGTAGATTACATGATATTTGTCAGTACATAAAATTTAAAGTAAAGAAAGAAAAGGTTGAGGTATCATGTCTCCTTTGAGGCCCATTAAGGGAAGCCTGTTTCTTCCTGATCAAAGGAATAGACCACCTCTGTCCCTGGGTGGAGACATGAAATTCTGATCTGCACCAAAGGCTAGAATATTACATATTCTCTTTTCTTCCTTAAGAGTTAATCCATCTGGGTTTGTCAATCACCTACCTATGGTTCTACACCACAGGGAAGCTAACTGAGCTGAAGAGAGACTAAGAGGATGGGAGGAATAATTATCTCATTAATGATATAATATACAAAACCTCTTTTGGAGCAGCTGTTTGTAAGAGCCTCTCTACTATAGCCTACCTGCTTTTCTAACTTGGAAAAACATAACGTTTTCTTTTCCTTCTTTTTATTTATGTATTTTCTTTTTCAGATACTGGACTAAAGTCTATGAATGTTTTATATGGCAATTTGAGATTTCTTAGTCTTTCTTTAAATCTCTGATTCCTGTACTTGCAGCTGATTACTGACCTTCATTACTTAGAGAGGTACTCAGAAAGGCACATTTCTCTTACTCTAAATTCCTTTCTTCCTGGAAGCTGCTGAAATTTACAACTACCCTGTCCTGTTGTTTTTTTGCCTAAACTCTAATTAAGTTGTCCTCAAGATTCTTTGCAAGTCCATTTCTAAAATTATTTTAAGGAAGGTACAAACACAAAAATTAATGACAATTTCCTCAAATAAATCTGTATGGGACTACTTTAAATTCCACCCATATTATCACACCCGATTCAAGAACAAACTGAAAAAGACCCTGCCATTCAAACAAAAATGTAACTTTAAAGCTGATAAAATCCAAAGACGTAGCAGCTTCTATTTGACTCAAGAAGAAACTACCTTCTATTCCCTTAGAGGTGAGAGCTTGTTTTGTAGTTTGTCTTCAGGCTTGTGTTGCATTACTCTATCCTTCTTTCTTGCTCTTCTGTATATCCTTGTATTAATATAAGATGTCATTTTTAATTTTTTTTATTCTGGATATTAAATGCAGGGCATAATACATGCTAGGCAAGTAAATTTCTACCACCAAACTGTATTCACTGCACTCTTTTTATTTATTTCTTTTTATTTTGGGACATAGTCTTGCTAATTTACCCAGCCCACCCTCTTTAGCCCAGACATGTATTGAAATGACAATCTTCCTCTTTCAGCCTCCCAAGTAGCTGAGATAATAGGCCTTTCTCACAAGCATAACTTTAGCATGGTCTCCATGAATGTAGCTATCTAGTAAGTGCTAATGTATATGATAAGTAATTTAGCCATTTTTCCTCATTCAGTATTTTTTTGATTACTCTGAGTCCCTTGTTTTTCTTTATATGCATTATTATTAGCTTGTCGATAGCCACAAATTAAGTGACTGTTATTATAACTCTATAAGCAAGAATGTGAATGATAAACTAATTGGAAATTAATTAGAGAAAATGTATTAGCCTCTAAAGCACATTTGAATGGTAATGTATAGTTTTCCCTCTGCTATAAATTATATACATATATCAGGTCCTGCCCACACCTCCAGCAGAAGACATCTGCTTGACCAGAAGCCACTCCAGCACCCAGATACAAAGAGGCCACACTAGCACCCAGAACTCCAGAGAACCCTTGACTAAACCAGAGTCCTAGAGAATAATAAAAAAAATCAATGAAATAAACATTTGATTCTTTGAGAAAATAAACAAGATAGATAAACACCCATCCAAACTAACTAAAGGTCAAAGAGAGAATATACAAATTAACAAAATCACAAACAAAAAGGGGAACATAACAAAATATACCAAGGAAATCCAAAGTATCATTAGGTCATACATCAAAAAACTGTATTCCACAAAATTGGAAAATCTGAAAGAAATGGACAATTTTCTTGATAGATAACACTTACCAAAGATAAATCAAAATAAGATAAACAATATAAATAGACCTATAACCCCTAAGAAAATAGAAACAGTCATTAAAAGTCTCCAAACCACAAGAATCCCAGGGCAAGATGGTTTTAGCATAGAATTCTCACAGGCTTTCAAAGAATACCTAATACCAATACTCCTAAAATTATTGTATGACATAGAAACAAAAGGAACATTGTTAAATTTATTTTATGTTGCCTCTATCATACTGATATACAAACCAGAAAGACTCAGCAAGTAAGAAAATTACATACCAATTTCTTTCATAAACATTGATACAAATATGCTCAATATAATATTCACAAACAAAATCCAAGAACACATCAAAAAGATCATCCACACTGGGCAGTAGTGGCGCATGCCTTTAATCCCAGCACTCGGGAGGCAGAGGCAGGCGGATCTCTGTGAGTTCAAGGCCAGCCTGGTCTACAAAGAGAGTTCCAGGAAAGGAAAGGCGCAAAGCTATACAGAGAAACCCTGTCTCAAAAAAAAAAAAAAAAAAAAAAAAAAAGATCATCCACCATGATCAAGATGATCAAGTAGGCTTTATCCCATAGATGCAGGGATGGTTCAACATATAAAAATAAGTCTATGCAATGCACCATATAAACAGTCTACAAGAAAGAAAAAAAAATGACCGTCTCATTAGATGCTGAAAATGCCTTTGACAAAATCAACACCCCATCATGATAAAAGTCTTACAGAGATCAGGGATACAAAGAAAATACCTAAACATAATAAAGGCAATTTACATCAGCCAACATCAAAATAAATAAAAACACAAAACAATTTTATGAAAATCAGAAACAAGACAAAGCTGTCTATGCTCTCCATATTTATTATTATAGTTCTCCAAGTTCTAGCTAAAGCAATAAGACAACTAAAGGGTGTCAAGGGGGTAAAATTTGGAAAGGAAGAAGTCAAAGAATCACTATTCACAGATGATGTGATAGTATACATAAGTGATCCCCAAAATTCTACCAGGGAACTCCTAAACTGATAAACACCTAAAGTGGAGTGGCTAGATACAGTATTAAATAAAAATAATCCTATTATAAATGACAAATGGGCTGAGAAAGAAATCAGGGAAACAACATCCTTCACAATAGCCACAAATAATATACAATATCTTGGTGTTACCCTAACCAAACAAGTGAAAGACCAGTATGACGAGAACTTCAAGTCTTTGAAGAAAGAAATTGGAGAATATACCAGAATATGGAAAGATCTCCCATATTTAGAGATTAGTAGAATTAATATGGGAAAAAATAGGCATCTTGCCAAAAGCAATCTACAGATTCAATACAAACCCCATCAAAATTCTAACACAATTCTTTACAGACCTTGACAAAACAATATTCAACTTGAAATGGAAAACAAAACAAAACAAACAAACAAAAAAATAGGATAGCTAAAACAACCCTGTAAAAGAAAAAAAACTTCCAGAGATATCACCGTCCATAATTTCAAGTTGTATTATAGACCTATAGTAATAAAAACAGCATAATATTGGCATAAAAACAGATAGGTTGATCAATGGAAAAGAATTGAAGACATGGAAATTAATCTACATATCTATGGACACCTGATTTTTGACAAAGAAGCCGGAGATATACAAAGGAAAAAAGAAAGCATCTCCAACAAATGGTGCTGGCATAGCTGGATGTCAGCATGTAGAAGAATGCAAATTGATCCATATATATCTCACTGCAAAAACTCAAGTCCAAGTGCATCAAAGACCTGAAAATAAAATCAGATACTGAATTTGGTAGAAGAGTAAGTTGGGAATATCCTTAAGTACAATAGCACAGGAAACAACTTCCTGAACAAAACACTATTAGCACAGGCACTAATATCAACAAGTAATAAATGAGATGAGACCTCAAGAAACTGAAAAGCTTATATATAAGTCAAAGGACATCATCAATAGGGAAAAAAAATGTCAGCCTACAGAATGGGGAAAATTTTTTATCAAACCCCTCTGACAGAGGGCTAATATTCAAAATATAAGAACTCAAGAAACTATACATCAACAAAACAAATAATCCAATTAAAATGGGGTACTAATCTAAAGAGATAATTGACAGTAGATGAATCTCAAATGGCTGTGAACGACTTAAAAAATGGTCACTATCATTATCCATTAGGAAAATACAAATCAAAACTACTTTGAGATTCCATCTTACAACTCTCAGAATAGCTAATATCAAAAACACAAGTGGCAGCTCATGCTGGCACAGATATAGAGCAAGGGGAACACACCTCCATTGCTGGTGAGATTGTAAACCTCTACAGCCACTATGGAAATCAATATGGCAATTCCTTAGAAAATTGAGATTTGATCTACCACTCATGGACATATACTCAAAGGGCATTCTACCACAAGGTCACCTACTCAGCTATGTTCATAGCAGTTTTATTCATAATATACCGATTGTAAACAATCTAAATGCCCCTCAACTGAAGAATTAATATAGAGAATGTGGGATGTTTACACAATGGAGTATTACACAGCTTAAAAAAATAACATCATGAAATTTGTAGGCAATCAGATGGAACTAGAAAAAAAATCCTGAATGAGGTAACTCTGACTCAGAAAGACAGGCATGGTATGTACTCACTAATACATTTCTATCAGATGTAAAATAAAGGAGAACCATGCTACAATCCACAGACACAGAGACGCTAAGTAACAAGGAGTACCCACGCGGAGGACACGTGGGTCTCCCTGGGAAGGGGAAGTAGAACAGATTTCATGAATAGACTGGGAGCAGGTGGGGATGAGAACGGGATGGACCGGGTATTGGGAGGGGGAAGAGGAGAGTACTGGGAGAGATGACTGGAATTGGGGGATATTTTGGAGGCAAGGTAGAAACCTAGTGCAATGGAAACTCCCAGGAATTCATGAGGGTGACTCTAGTGAAGACTCCTAAAAATGGGGGATATAGATCCTGAACTGGCTGTTTTCTGTAACTAGGTAAGGCTTCCAGTGGAGAGATTTGGAGAACAACCCTGCCACAACACCTGAGACCTACACATGGTTCTGCATGCAAGATGTGCTGTGGTAAAGGTGGCACAACCAAGACTGCAGGCCAACCAATGACTTGTCCAAACTGAGGCCAATGCCAGGAGTGGGACCCTATGCCAGACACTGCCTAGAGGGCCAGGGATCAAATTTGGATAGCCAAGAGACCCAGGATGAAAGCAAAACTGATCAAAAGAAAAGTCAATGAAATGATTCCTAATGATGATCTACTATACTCATAGACCAGAGCCTCACATAATCATCATCAGAGAAGCACAGGAGCAGATGTAGAAACCCAGAGTTAAAATAAACATCAGGAAGAGCTCAGGGAATCCTGAAGAAGAGGGTGAGGAAGGACTATAGGAGACAGAGGGATCAAGACAACAAAACAAAACAGCTCACAGAATTAATAAGCAGGGCTTGTAGGTGTTCAAAGAGACTCAACTGACAATCATGGAGCCTATATGTGTCTGACCTACATCCTCTGCATATTATAGTTACATAGCCTAGTGTTCATGTGGGACTTCTAACATTTGGAGTGGGGGCTTTCTCTGATTATTTTGTCTGCTTTTGGGAACCTTTCCCATCTACTGGGTTACCTCATCTAGCCTTAATATGAGGAAATGTGCCTAGTTTTATTACAACTTGAAATGCCATGTCTGATTGATATCCCTGGGAGGCCTGCCCTTTTCTGAAGGGAGAGGAGGAGTGAATCTGGGCATCAGGGATGTGTGTGGAGGATTGAATGGGAGGAATGAGGGGAAAACACATTCAGGATGAAATATATGACAGAAGAATAAATAAAAAAAGAAAATGTAATTGTAATGATTAATCTAGGGAGCCAAAAGTAATATATATATAATATATATATATATATATATATATATATATTATATATATATTAGAGATGCTTTCATTTGATAATTTAGTTTTATTTACAAATAGCTTTCTAACACTGTCTCATTCTTACTTTTTCATGCTAATGAAGATAAATCCTGGAGTTTTTTTTTCTCATGATGGCATTTGATAAACAAAGGCAAATATTGGCAGATTGCATCATGTTCGAGTATAAGAATAATTATTTCTTGTGGTTTTGACTATGTTTATTAGTAGGTAACTATATTTTACCTTTAGAATTATTTTGAGTAGTATATTTCCCCTTCCCTGAAATTTTGGCAATATTTAGACACATAAGTCACCTTTTTCTTCTTTTTCCTGCTTACGTTATAATTGCAAGTAAATTTTTTTTGGTTAAGAATAGCATATTCACTTATTCCTGAAATAAATGAACAAATGTATTTCAAACAAACAGTTATTTGCTTGTATATTTTCAATTTATGACATGTCTCAAAAAAACTCATTACCTCTTTTGCCAGATATAAATGTAGTTATTAAAACAATACAATTGTCTTACATAATTTTCTATTGCTGTGACAAAACACCATGGTCAATGCAACTTCATAAAAGGAAGTATTTAATTGACGACTGGCTTACAGTTTCAGAGAGTGAGTCCATGACCATCATGTCAGGGGGCATGGCCGCAGGCATGGAGTTGTAGTAGTACCTAAGAGTTTACATTTTGAGACAACAATCATGAGGCAGAGCGAGAAAGAGAGAAAGAGAGACAGGAAGGGATGGAGAGAGGGAGGGGGAGAGAGAGAGCAAACTGAAATGTCATGGGCTTTGGAAAGTTCAAAGGCCAGGCCCAGTGACATGCCTCCTCCGATAAAGCTAAAATTCCTAATGTTTCCTACACCATTCTTACTGTTAACCAAGCATTCAAATATATTTATACATATACAATAAGTATTTCTCAATGTTGTTTTGTTGTTTTATCCCTTAAAGGTTTTATTCTTGTTACGGGGTAAACTGTGAAATGTTTAATAGTAGCACATCATATTTCTCCAAGGATTTATACATAATTTAGAATGAATTTTACAAAATTATAGCAAAAACTGTGACTCATACACATCTCTTCCTTAGTTTTAATGGATGAATAGTTGTTTTTAAGCACTTGGAAAAGAGCTTTGCATTTCAATCTCATCATGTTCTTCAAAGACAGATAATTGATCTAATATGCTAACTAACAGATGCTAAAATTATGACAAAGTCTGTTGATAGTTTTTAGATGAAAATTCCATGAGAAAACTTTTGAATCACTTCCTGGTGTGTCATGACATTATATTTAAGGCTATCCAATTTTGATTACTAATTTTGTGCATCTGGCTATCAGCATACATACATTGTATGAAAATTGGTTATTTAACTCCTTATAAGACTTATGTAGATTTGATATATTACAGCTGTTCTTTGACTAGGATTAAGACGTTGTGAGCTTTCTGTCTTCCATATAAGCGTGTCTATTAGTGTTGAGCTTAATCAGTTCATGTTTAGGCATCCATGTGGGTGAGACATGTAAGTAGCTTCTGTGGTGTTTCAGGAAGACACAATTACCTCACAACACACTCTTTTTTCCTCTAGGTATTGCAGTTGTCCCAAGCCCTCTTACATAATTGTCCCTAAGCCATAGGTGCAAGAGTTGAAATATAGATGTATCAGTTGGTACTAGGCTCTACCTAGGTCCAAACCATGGTAGTTTTCTGTAATGGTCACCACCTGTTGCAAAGACAAGATTCCCTGATGAAGGATCAGTACTACATGTATCTTTGCATATTAGTATAAATATTTAGAATGTAGGTAGTGATTATATTTGCTTAGTAAAAAGGAGGATGTAGGTTACCCTCCAAGATGTACATCTATACTACCCATGAGAAGTTGACTATTTTCCTGTAAGAGAAACTAATTCCTACTTAATAAGTAGGACTGAAGAACTATTAGATAGCTGTTGGTTACTCACAAAATATATATGCCACTATTACAATTTTAGGTTTATCATGACATGCTGTTGTTGTGATTCATAGACATCATAGCATGGTAGATATGTTTTGAATGTATATATATATATATATATATACACATATATATATATATAACAAAGCAAGTTTTATCTTAGTACATATCATGTAATAACTTTCAAACACTCTCAGCTTCTTAAATTTTCAGTATGTTGGAGGGCTTATAGCTACAAAAATAGAGCATAAACACTTGAATTTTTTATCTTTCTAAAATATCCTGTATAGTTCTAAGTGCCTGCTTTTGTGTTAATACATCTTGTTTATTATCTCTATATCTCTAGATGTCTACATATGCTACATAAAATCATAATACCCTTGCTACTAGTCACTGGTCATACATGTTTAGCTGCCATTTACTCAACAATATCTTAGTTGCTACTCTGAGCAAGGCATTTAGTGACCAAATAGTGAATAGCTTTTCCATATAGTATATATTTTGTATTATTTTACTTTATATTATATTCCCTATTTTCATAGTTGATTTTTAATAGTGTGTTCTGATTTGCACACTAATATTTTTGTCATGATCATTGAGAACAATGTGTTTAACTTATATCTATTTATTTGACTTGAATAGAAATAGGGAATTTATTTCCAAGTATCATTCCAAGTGATTCCTTTCCTTGTGTTGGAAAATTTCTAGGTCTAAGATTGGTTTCATTTATCTAATGTTGACTGTTACTAAGTGAACAAGCTAATGTACAACTCTTTGTACACTGGCAAGGCATATTTTATTTTTGAAAGTGAACCCCTGGAGTAAGGGAAAAGAGATAAGGAGGATGTGAAGCTGATTCACCATCAAATTTAATGGCATTCAGTTTGAGTTTTGTTCTTGCTGTGAAAACCTTCATTGCATGACATTTTTCAATTTCATCAAGCATTACTTTTGCAAAAACGTTTCATCTAGCATGGATATGAAAGTAACATATTTACAGGCTAGTGACAAAAGGTAGTATTTTATTGTATAGCATCGAACTAATGTAAAGGATGCTGCATGTAGAAATGGCATTTAATTGTATTTAAACTTTAATCTTATGTATTGAAGCATGGTTACTTCACAATAAACAGAGTAAGTGTTCTATCTTTTTCATACATCCAATGAAATTAAATTGCAATGCTTATTGCTATTTTCAGTCAAGTTGAGTTCATGACATTAGTTTTTTTTTTTTTTTTTATAATCATGGAACCTTCTTTAAGAAACAAAAATACCTATGCTATAACTTAATGTTGAGAATAAAATTGTAAGTTCTTTAAAATATTTATCAATATATATTTTGTATTTTATTTGAGTATACATATTCCTACAGACTATATTTTTATGTACAATAAAGATCAAAATACCATTTGTATAATTAATTATATTTTAAACACTAACTTATGATTTTGCAAGAGGAATTTTCTTGTCTATTATATTTATATTTCTAGTCCCAATTTCTATGAAGAAAATAAAACAGAAAGAAAATAGTGTGGTGCATTCTTTTCCTAACTTGTTTATTTTAGCTATTATCTGACATAAAAGTGTGAATTCCCTCCAGCATTCCTGAGGTTAGGTCCCTTGTAATCAATCTCATGTCTGTGACATATGTTTAAGCAATCCCTTGAAACAATGCTTTGTCTGTGTTCAAAATAGCAATTTGAACTTTAGCAAGGCATTCCAATTCTATCAAACAACATCTTTTGTGTCTATTTAACACTAAGTGATAAGTTTAACAGATGTGTTTACTCAACTACTCTTATTTTAGTAACATATATGCACAGCCAATATTTACTTTGAGAACTTGTTTGTTTAAGCATTAGCTAAAGCTCCTTCAACATACAGAAAAGATATCTTTCCCTCCTAGATAGCCCTGATTAATTCAGATTTATATCAGTCTGCCATTAGTTTGAATGTTACTTAAAGCAAGTACTAACAAAGCAGCATCCATCCCATATTAAATAAGAAAATGTTACACGATATTTTAACTTTCATAAGCCACAGATAAACTACTTGGCAAAATAAGTTTATAGCAAAATTACAGCTATACAGTTAGTTTATATTAATAAATTCTAACTAAATATGTATTTGCTAGTCTAATGTATGTTTCTTAAATTAGATATTTATGTCTAATTTTCCAAATTCATAATATTGTAGTTCCTGTTCATCAAACAATGAAAAGAATGATTATTTCCTTCATAGAAGTCGACAAAAAACTGACAGAATTTTTCAGTGTGAGGAAAGTTTGTAACCTAGAGCAGTAATTAAAACAGATTTGAGGGCAAAGGTATTCCTGTCATTATTAGAGAAAACAAGAAAGCTACTGTATTAACTCCAGTTTCCTGGGGGAACATTTTTTGCTTGATTTAAAAAAATTAATTCCAGTTTTTATATCAGTAACTGTAATCCTGACCTTTTGGTCTATAAAAATCAACAGTAGACATTTTCTTCTTTATTAAAAGATTGATTTTCAGAAGGTTAGAACTATAGAGGGGAAAATGAAGTTCAATGAGAAAAATATCCATGTCTCTGACAGACATTGTTTGTCAGACAACACATGACATTTTACCTTGGTATTGAAAAGTAAGCAGGTCAACACTGTTTTCAAGCTGTAAACAAAAACTTAAATGATAACATACACTTCTCGGGAGCCTTGATGGACCTGTGCTGCCAGGGTCTAAGGTGAAACACTCTAGAACATCACAAACAAACTCTTTCAGTCTTGAAATTGAGCAATTTCATTTCCTTCCTCAGTACACAACAAAGAGAAACCCACTGCTTTTTCCTCTATAAATCTTTTATAGAAAACCACTCATTTGTGCAATAAGCACTGCAAAACACGGTTGGCAGAACTGTTTTCAGTAAAGTCTTTGTAGCTCAGAATTTATTTGTAGATAAACTGAGTTTTCAACGTTGCCAGAATATTTTGCTGTCCTAAATACAAGTTTGGGTATGAAAGAAGAAAATGAATGTCTTCCAAGAAAAAAAAAGATATAAAATGAGAATGTACCTTTCAGAAAAAGTGAAAACCGGAGACAGGTACTGCAAGCTATGATATATAAATACAAAGCTATAGATTTCACTTTTATGATGTGCATTTAAGATCTGAGCATTATATCTGACATTAACCCTCAAACTCTTCGTAAAAGTTGAAGAATAAGAAAACACTTTCTCACTGATTCATGATGATTAGATTTTTGTCAACTTGACACATGCTAGAATCTTCTGGGAAGAGAGTCCATTATTTGAAAAAAAATGTTTTTATCAGATTAGCCTGTAGGGAAGTGTGTGGGCTATTTTCTTGATGTGGAGGGCCCAGCCCACTATGAGTAAGTGGTCCTGGTCTATGTAGAAAAGGTAGCCACACAAGCTGGTAAACATCCTTACTTTGTACTAGTTCAGTTTCACCCACTGATGTCAGTGGATAACTATTAATAAATTCCTTTCATTATGTTGACAAATTCTCATATACCAGAATTTTTAAGAGTTTCTTAAATTTTTTCAGTAGCATGTATTTGTGATAATTTATTTTAAATTTTAGTCTGTTTATGTGTTGTTTCATATTGTTGATATTCATATATTGTTACCCTGCAGGGTTATATTTTATTTTATCATGATGTATCATCTTTCTGATGAATGTTCTAGTTTACTTTCTGTTACTGTGACAAACACTATGACAAAAAAATGTGGAGAGAAAATGTATTATTACATTTTACAGATTACAGTCTATCACAAAGGAAAACTAATGAAAGGAACTGGAGCAAAAACTAAAGCAGAGACCATTAATTGCTGTGTAAGCATGAAGGACTGACCTTGATTCCCATACACCTTTGTTAAAAAGCTTGGCGTGGTCATCCATGTACTTGTAACTCCTTTGATGAGGGGTTAGAGACAGAAGGATCACTAGTCTCAATGATCTGCTCAGCTATCTTTTTATATAGGCAAGCCTAAGTATGGCATCACTTATAGTTGCTTACACAATGTTGTATTACTTTCTATTAACAAGATGTCTCATAGATCTGACTGCAGGCTAGTTTGATGGAGTCAATTGCTCAATTCCTCTAGGTAAATATACTTAGTATCAGCTTGAGAAGAACTAACCATCACAGTGATTTATTCAATAAAATTTACAGTTTTGTTCAATATTTTTGTCCATCTGTGTTCTTGAGATGTATTGGCCCATGGTTTTCATTTCTTGTGGTGTCTTTGTGTGGTTTTGCTGTCAGGGTGCTCCTGACTTCATAAAATGAATTTAGAAGTATCCATTCTACTTTTTTAAAACATTAATGATATCACTAATTTTAATGTTTGATTGAATTCATATAACACCATCTGGTCCTGTAGAAAATGTTTTAATTACTGCTTCAATCTCACAGTTATGTTCCTGTTCAAGGTTTCTCTTTCTGCCAGGTCAATGTTGGTGGGTTGCACTTTTCTATGAATTTATCTACATCTAGGTTATTCAGTTTGTTTGTGTACAATTTCATGTAATAAGACCTTGTGATTCTTTTTATTTTGGTGGCATCTGTTGCAATTGTTCTATTTTTATTTCTAGTTTCATTAATTTGACACTTTTCTTATTTTCCTTATTAATGAAGCTAAAGGTTTCTGGGCTATATTTAAAGAATCAACTCTGAGTTTTATATTCCTTGTTTACTTTCCATTTCATTTATTTTCCAAATTTATTATTTCTTTCTGCCTATTAGAAAAATGCATTTAGTTTTTTCATTTACCCAGATTTTTAAAGTAGACACTATTGACATTTTTTTCCTTTTGCTAAAAGTGCAAAAATGCTAAAAATCATAAACTTCCATTTAGTACTCTTTTTATTTCATTCAACAGGTTTTGTAAGATCCTTCTAATTTTTGCACAGTTTTGTACAGATTGTGTATAGCCTATTGGTTTCCTAATGGTTCAGTGCGACTAAATTCTTGATAGATCATTGAGAGTTAATGTAGAACTTTAAGATGTGATGATCAGTTAGAGTTATTTCAGATGTTGTAACCATACCCTTGGAAAGAATTTTTGGATTCATTTTTCTTTTGGCATTTAAGTCCAACATAAGACCCTTCCGTTACCTATACCACCCTACTATAATGATTTAAAAAAGAAATGTCACCTGTAGCCTAGGGTATTTGAATATTTCATTCCCACTGTTTGGGGAAATTTAGGAGGTCCACCCTTGATGAAAGAAGGCTATTATTAAGGGTGAAACTTGAGACTAAAAGCCTCACCTAAATATAACTTACTTTCCTTTCTTCTTGCTTGTAGTACATGATGTAAATTCTCAGCATACAGTTTTAGCCACCATGCCTACTACTTGCTTCTATGCTTCTTAGCCATCATGGATTCTAGAAGTATAATAGAAAACAAACACTTCTATAAGTTGCCTTGGCCATGATCTTTTATCATATCAATACAAAAGTAACCAATATACCTACCATCTACTGTTATCCATTGTGCCTACTCTAAAGCAAAAGTCAGTGGTATTCTGTTTGTAATTCAAATCCTACAACTGTGAGTGAATAAGACACCCCTCTTTTCCATACATAGTCTGTGTGGTATATTTCACTTTATACAAAATATTGACAAAATATTTTTTTCTATAAACTTCGATCTTAGCACTGTTTTTGTGCATCTTATATATTTTGGTATGAATTGTTTCCATTTTGATTTGTTTCAAAATAGTTTTACATTTTAGTTTGATTTTTTTTAACCTGAAACCCCAGGGATCACCAACAAAAGGCATGCATGTGCATATGAGATAAGAGAGGAAGGACAAGGCTCTAGGAAATCGAAGTTAGTCTCAGTAGGCTGTAGATGGTTCCCACAAAGCCTTCCTCCCACGAACATATGTAAGATGCTGTGGGCCTTTCACATGTATTCTTGCCTCTAATGCATCCAATTGAAACATACTAAATGGTAAGACTGGCTTCTAAACAGCATCGATTAACAGAATTTCTTCTCTTAAAGGTTACAGAGGGAAGCAGAGTACTGTGCACATTTCTTGAGCTATATCTTGGAGTCAAAGAGGTGTTGGATATGGAGAGAGGACTGATTAATGTGCTGCTATGACTTAAGTTGTCCCAGACCTAAACAGCAAGAGACCTGTACTTGCTTTCCCAAACTACTCCTGCTGGTGGAAGTAGGGATAGAGTCTGTGCTTGCCTACAGAAATCTCTAGGTGCTGCCCAAAAAACCTAGATTCTCTAACATACACCTAAAGGCAGTTCTTAATGTTTTCCCTTAAATCTACAATGTAGAAAAAGAGTATGTTAACCTCTACTTTAGGGCAGTCCTCTCTAACTTCTCCTTTGAATACTTCTTTGCTTATAGTTGTTAAATAAAATTCTGCCCAAGCCCTCTATATTCCTTGATTGAAATACTTCCTTCAAGAATGGAAGAATAAACAGATCCCCACAACATCATTAACACTGTTTTTAAATCCAGAATTGTATGTAGATGTAATTCTGAATGGTTTTATTAAATAAGAAACACAGAGCTAAATGCAGAGTTAAAAGCCCCAGAGGTCAGAGAGCAGTAGCTAAGAGCTAAGACCAAGACTGCCTACTTACCACCTGCTGCCACTGCTGTCCTTCCCCTGAGAAAGAGACCTACTTCCTGTGTGTCTGTCTTCTTATTGACTTTCTGTTCTGCCTTTTCATTGGTTGGAAACCCAACCACATACCCCCAGGCACTTTTATTTATTAACATACAAATAAAATCACATTTCAGCACAAATAAAATATCACCATAATTGTAGAGCTTCCAGTTTGCCTTCTGTTACTGGTTTCTACATTCATAATATTAGAAAAAGACATTTGATGTAGATTTTTAGTTTTGTCAAGATTGCTTTTATGATCTCACAGATAAGAGTATCCTATATATGTTTGAGGATAAGATAATCTTTATACTTAGTTGTTCTTAAGTAGAATATGATGTACATGTCTCTTATGAAATTTTTTCAGTAGTGTGTGCTAATGTTTGTTTTTTACTCCTTGGGGGGCCTGCCACCCAGCTCCCAAATAGATTAACACACAGAGGATTATTAGTACTAATGAATGCCTAACCTTAGCTTAGCTTAGTTTCTGGCTCGCTTTTCTTAAATTTAAATTATCCCGTCTATCTTTTGCCTCTGAGTTTTTCCCATTCTCTTACTTCTACAAATCTTACTCTTACTCCATGGCTTCCTGTGCAGCTTGGAGACTGGACCCTTGGGTCCTTCTTCTCTGACTCCTACTTTTCAATTCTCTCTTCCCAGATTTCTCCTTCTATTTCTCCTCTCTGCCTGCCAGCCCTGTCTATTTCTCTCTCCTGCTTCACTACTGGCAATTCAGCTATTTATTAGACCATCAGGTGTTTTAGACAAGCACAGTAATAGAGCTTGACAGAATTAAACAAATGTAGCATAAACAAAGTAACACACCTTAAAATAATATTCAATAAGAGTGGATTGTCAATATTTTCTTACTGAATTTTCTTTCTTGATGATCAAAATTATTATTAAAATGAGATATTATATACCCTTCTATGATTATCGTAATATATGTTTCACCATTCAGATCTCCTAGTATATGTTTGACATGTATAGGTCCTCCGATGCTAAATGCTTAATATGTATAAATTATATCTCTTTTATCCTAATATAAGAACTTTTTAAACTTGCATTGCAAGTTTAGAATTAACATGTTTTTTTTTAATTTTCTTCTGATAGGTAAATCTTCTGTTTTTTTTTTTTTTTGGTACTCCTTTTATTTTCAATATATTTATATACTTAAAGCAGACATGAATCTCTTATAGGTAATATATAATTGATCCTGATTTTTTAATCCAGTAAAAGAAAATGGCCCCCATAGGATCATAGGGAGTGCCACTATTAGGTATGATTTTGTTGGAGCAGGTATGGCCTTGTTGGAAGAATTATGTCCCTGGGGGCAAGCTCTAAAGTCTCAGATGCTCAGTCTGGCCCAGGGTGGCAGTATCTTCCTGCTTTGCTGATCCACATGTAGAATTTTTGTCTGCTTCTTCAGCACCATGTCTGCCTACATGCTACCATGCACCCAGGCATGATGATAATGTACTAAACTTCCAAAACTGTAAGCTATCCTCAATGAAATGTTTTCCCTTATAAGAGTTGCCATCATCATGGGCAGTTTAAACACCACTGTAGCTAAAGTTTTCCTGGTTCTGTTCAGCTCCCGCAGCCCTGCGGCCAGCCATTTGGACCCAAATAAACACACCGAGACTTATATTACTTATAAACTGTGGCAGGCTTCTTGCTATCTAGATCCTACATCTTAATTTAACCCATTTCTATAAATCTATACCTTGCCAAGTGGCTTGTGGCTTACCAGTACTTTACATCATCTCATGGCAGCTGATAGCAGCTTCTCCTCACTTTTTCCTGCCTATACTTCCTGCCTGGCTATTGGCCAATCAGCACTTTATTTATTAACCAATCAGAGCAACACATTCACAGCATAGAGAACATCCCACAGCATACCACTTATTTAAAAGTCTTTTTAAAGTGTGTCTAATTGTTCTTATGACTTCATTGAAAATAATTTATTATATGTTAAAGGTCCTTTTCTGGATTTATTTTATATTTCATGGTTTAATCAGTAACAAAGTATCAAAATTATTGTGGCTTTATAAGTCACAGGTTTCCAACAGCCTTCAATTATTTTCTTGTCCTAAAAAGGCCATTTTGGAAACTCTATTTTCTATAAGAATTTAAGATAGACTTTGATAACTTTTATAAATATATTATGATGAAATATTAATTGAAATTCTGTTGAATTTACATATCAATTTATGTAGAACTGTCATTTTAATAATACAGTCTTCCAACTCATAGACACATGGTTGGTATTTGTGTCTTCACTGATGTTTATTTACAAATTATTTACTAATAATATATAGGAATACTGTCAAAATTTTATACATGATTTGGCATAATTACTGATAATTGTTCGATACTAACTTTAAGAGGCTATAAATTATGCTTCATTTTGTTCCTATATTCATGTTTTCTGTCTTTTAACCTAGTATATTGATACCTGGTTGAACTAATTTATTAGCTCTAGGAGATGCTGTGTGAACATGTTGACGTTTTTATGATGACCATCACAGCATTAGTGAATAGGGGAAAGTTTATTTCTTGCTTTATAATTTCTGACATCCATATTAACTCGTTGCTTAATTGCACTGACCAAAATTTCTTGTACATGAAGAATATTGGCGAGTGTGGTCATCCTTGTCTTATTTCTGATTTTATTCTCTCTTTCATGGATAACAGCAATATGAGCTCTCTGTGAATTATATATGAACTTTAGCAAGGTGTAGGTCTTTCCTTCTACTGCTGTTTTAAAGTTTGATAAACTATAAATGAGCATTGAACTTTATCCATGGCTGTTCTTCATTGGCTAATATACAGTGATTTTTTATGTTCAAACTATTGACTGATACTTTTTTTTCAAATTTTATATTTACATAACATACTTGGATAAAATCCACTTGGTCAGGGTGGATAATGAATAATAATAATAATAATAATAATAATAATAATCTGCAATTCTTTCCTCTTCTGTTTATTATTTTCAAATTGACTTTTATTCTTATACCAAAGAAAAATATTGTTCTATAATTTGTGCTTTATAAAGTTTCTTTCTTTGGTTATATTATTGATTAAAATTATTTTATAAATATATTAGAAAAATTCTATCCTCTTACTTTATAGAACAGGTTGCAGAAGTCTTGATTTTCCTTAGTCATTTGGTAGTGTTCTCTAATAAAAGTAGCTAGGTCTAAAAGTTCTATTTTGTAAATTAAAAGAAAACATTTTGTCAGTCTCTTTTTGAGAACTAGTTTGTTTCATCTGAGCTGTCAAATATATATATATATATATATATATATATATATATATATGTGTGTGTGTGTGTGTGTGTGTGTGTACATATATATATATATATTCAGTTATTCATATAATTGGCTACCCTTTTTATATTTTTCAGTATATATAATGATATCCCTCTTTCCAAATACTTTTTCCCTTTCTTAATTTTTGAAAGTATGAGAATTTTCATCCAAAAACAAAATGTAAACCTAATAATGATGACAATGTATCTCAAGTAGATCAAATTTGATTAGTGATGATCTTATGTATAATCCAAATGCACTAGTATACCTTTTTTCCATTTTATTGAAGAATAGATTATTTCTCATATAATATATCATGATAATAGTTTCTCCTCTCTCTGCTCCTTCTAGTTTCTCTCCACCTGAACAAGGCACTAAACTATGAATGCCATTTGTCATTTTATTGCTAATTTATTTCATTTTACTTTTTAGAACAGTAAGATTTGCTATTACCCTTGGTCCCTGACGTATCTAGTCTTAGGTTCTTGCTTACCTAAGTGTGTCTTAAGTCAAATCATATATTGATTAACAAATTCCACAAACTTTTTGCCACCATTTCACTAGCACATCTTCCAGAGAGGACACCATTGTAGATCAAATGGTTTAATGGCTCTGTTGCTGGTAACATTTTTCCTTCAGTAGTATGCAGAGTTGTGCAGGTGTTTCCTCCGGCAATTTGGGCCTTGCTATTGATTTGTGTAGAATGACCTATAGTCTTTGCAATAGCTTGCATTGTTTGAGGATTCCCATGGAACCCCTTTGGCAACAACTTCATGTGATTTAACCCAATCCTCATGCTGGATGCTTCATTTGGTGACATGATGGCCAGTTGGGGCTTTGTCTCCCTCATTATTTGGTGATTTTATTTAGATTGCCTTCATATATGTGTATATTTAGGAAGCTTCTGTATTAGGTATAAATACAACACCTCAAATGTCCCTTAGTTTTAGCTCTCTCACCATATTTCTTCCCACAACCCCCTCACTCTACCTCTCCCCATTTGACCATTCCATTACAACTCCCTATCCACCCATTTCTATCTATTCTATCTCCCTTTCCTTAAGAAGATATAGCTGAGCTCTTACACCCAAGCCCCTTACTCTCTACCTAACCTGTGTGGTCCTGTGAATTGGAGCTTGGCTATGATTGATTTAAGAGATAATACCCACATATAAGCAAATGCATACCATATTTATCTTTCTGGATCTGGATACCTCACTCTGGGTGATTTTAATTAGTTCTATCCTTTTGTCTGAAAATGTCTTTCATTTTGTGGCTGAGTAATAATCCGTTGTATAAATGTCCCATATTTTATTTACCAATTCTTCTCTTGAGGGACATCTCGGTTGTTTACAGTTTCTCGCTATTATGAATAGAGCAACAATGAACATGGTTGAGTAAATATCTCTTTGGTAGAATGAAATGTCTCTTTGGTATATGCCAAAGACTGTGATAGGTGGATAATGAGGTAGATTAATCCCCATCTTCCTGAGGAACTACCATACTGATTTCCATAGTAATGATACAAGTTGTAGTCCCACTAGCAATAGATAAATATCCCTCTTACTCAATACCTCATCTTTACTAGTATGATCCTACATTTGTCTTATTTATCTTGGTCATTCTGATTGGTATAAGATTAAATCTCTGAGTATTTTTGATTTGCATTTCCCTGATGACTAAGGACATTGAACATTTATTATTTGTTTTCCAGGTACTTGAGTTTCCTCTTTAGATAATTATCTGTTATATCTATACCACATTTTCTGTATTCTTTCTTCAAATTTTATCATACAACTCTGTCATTTGTTTGCCTAGAGTTACCCTAAGGTATGACATGATACTTCAGTCTATTGTGAGATGTGCTATTTCCCTAATCCCTTTCTCAAGTCTTTGTCTTTTGTATAAGGAAAGGTACTGATTTTTTGTGTTAATTTTGTATTTTGTTACTTTGCTGTAGGCATTTTCCAGTGGAAATTTAGGTTCACTTATGTATACTATCATATCATCTGCAAAGAAAGGTGCTTGGACCTTTTCTTTGCCAATTTGTAACCCCATGATCTGTATTTTTATTGCTGTAACGAAGATTTCAACTACTATATTAATATGTATGGAGAAAGTGGACAAACTTGACTTGTTCTTAATTATAATGAAATTACTTGAGTAATGAATGTTTATATATGTATGATGCTGTACATGCAGGTTTTGTTTTCATTTTATTTCCAGCCTGTCAACACTTTTCTTAATGCATTTCAAGTCTTTTTATATTCTCTACAAACATAGTTGTGACTATATAGCAACTCATCCTGTTTATATTTTATTACAGATATATTTTAACATTGAAGTATTTTCCCCACAATTTTGATTATGATAAGCCATTTTGTGTAAAAATATACATGTGATATTTTTAAGCAATGACCAAAGAGAGAGGCTTAGAAGTGAAATCATAATGACAGATATGAAAAGAAGCTTCAGATCATTATTTCAGGAAGGGTATAGCTACTTTAAAATCTTGAAGGATATTATACTCACAGTTTGAATACACAAAATTCACACAGCAAATCTATTTTGAAACCTTAGGACAGATTTTCCTAGAATAGTGAAATATTTGAATATATTTCATTGTAATCATCAAATCATCTTATGTTCTTTATAATTGTGTTGAAATGTCTATGATCAGCTTTTAAAATAAGAGATTGAACATATATAATGAAATCTGTATATATGTCCATAATATTCTATCATTACATTCTTTGTATTAACTTTGTAATTCTTGAAATAATGATAAAGTATCTATAGCAAAACTCTCTTGTTACTCTGTTGTATAACATTAAGCCTATATATCTAGTTTATAAAACCATACTTCTATTTTTATTGGTCCATGAGAAACTATATATGTGACAGTAATCATAAATAATATGATAACAAAGGAAATGATCCATAATGTAACTGGCAGTGCTTTAGTTCTCGTTAACCTACTTCATTGTTTACTGTTTATGCCTGCTCTATTCAGTGACACTTTAATAACCCTGTTGCAATGTTATACTAAACACCATCCGTATTTAAGTCTGTCCATTAATGGCAGTCATTACTTATTAAACATAAAACAAAGAGTAAATCCAAAGAGAAGAAAAAATTACTCATTGACATTTTGATTACAAGTTAGCAGAGTTTCTTATCAACAATTTGCTGTGCATTTTGCCTCAACTTGATAAGATGGTTGAGAATGATGGACACTTTCTAAAATTTGAGTCTTTATTATCTGCTTCACTACTTTAAAGTCAATAAGTCAGGAATTTATTTAGAATAAATATGTTAGTGGTGGAAAATAACAGAATTTCTTATCATTTTAGAGAATTGAGTTTATAATTTTCCAATACATTATTGAGTGATAAATCATGTACAATTATATAAATTGTGCAAAACTCCTTGCTCTATGTGAAATGTAAAAATAATATATGATTAATGTGTTGCTGGTGAGAAGTAGGCAAATGAATATCAAGTGCAAGTGAATGGCAATTCTTCCTAATATTATTACTCATAACATGCTGTAGTCAATACCACCTGGACTTCTATTTCATGTTCACCTTCTAAAATTTGCTCATGTTTGCAGCAACTCAGATATATATTAGGGATTCTAATTCCTACCAACAAGTACTGGTATTCTGAAATATTTCTGTGTATAATTAATTATATTGAAATAGATAAGCTTAAATAAGTCAACATTTTGTTGTTTACTGTTATTTGAACTATTTTACACTTTTATTGCCCTTTCATCTTAAGTGTTAAGAGTCCTATGACTTTTCAATGGATGGAATTTTAATGTCATGTATTTAGAATCCATCATCTGGCCTTTAAAGAAAACAAAAACAAAACTTCAGGAACTCGCAACTATCTACTCCAAATCTTGCAGCCCAAGTATTTTGAATAATGCTTCCAACTCTTCCACATAGTTTCTGAATAGACACTTGACCAAGGAAGCCTGTGGAATTTAAATCATTGCTACCGACACCAAAAGCTCTGATCCTGTGTTTACATATTCTCTGGTATCTCATAGTTCCACAGAAGCAAATAACAGCAACTTAAGTTCCCTACCCTCACCCCTACTTCAACTCCATTAGAGCACAGGATTGGGGAGGAATCTACTATGTTTTCTAAAGCCTCTAGTAAATATGTCTAGTTATTATGATGCTAGCAATATCTGGTGCATCAGTTAGTAGAAGGCCATACCTTAGCTAAGTGGGATATAAGTCCCCTGCCCTAACCCCTACCCAAGTCCATTACAACACAGGACATCTTGTCAAGTTATACAGATACCAACAATTCCTGGTGCATCAGTTAGGAGAAACCCTCACTCTATTGTGTTTTGAAGATACAGTTCCTGTTTGTGGTTGCTGGATTTAAGAATACATCCTGTGGTTCAAGAAGCCAAGTTGTGCCACCTTGTAGCTGGAAGTTGTCCTGTGTCCCAGCCAGCTGGCAGTCAAAGATAAATCTCTTCTATTTGCATCCCCCAAGTAAGCACACAGAGGCTAATATTAATTATAACTGTTTGGTCATTAGCTCAGGATTATTACTGACTAGCTCTTACACTTAAATTAATCCATAATTCTTATCTATGTTTAGCCACATGTCTTGGTACCTTTTCTCAGTTCTGCTTTGTCATCTTGCTTCCTCTGTGTCTGGCTGGTGACTCCTGATTCAGCCCTTCCTCTTCCCAGAATTCACCTTGTCTGCTTGCCTTGCCTATACTTTCTGTCTAGCTACTGGCCAATCAGTGTTTAATTTATCAACCAATCAGAGCAACACATATTCACAACATACAAAACAACATCCCACGGTACCACCTCTTCTCTTTAATCTGATTTAAACATCCAAATTAATAGTGAAATTCAGTAAATAGTTTATGTTTTAATATACCAACACTGGGCAGAGTGGTAGAGAAATGCAGTAATACCTCCATGTGTTGCTAGAGTTTTCCGCCTTGCCCACAGTCAGGACAAATCTTTGTCACCCGCCAGTCCCACAGCCGCTCAGACCCAACCAAGTAAAAACAGAGACTTATATTGCTTACAAACTGTATGGCCGTGGCAGGCTTCCTGCTAACTGTCCTTATCTTGCTAACTGTGCTTTTATCTTAAATTAGTCCATTTCCATACATCTATACCTTGCCATGTGGCTGGTGGCTTACTGGAGTCTTCACATGCTGCTGGTCATGGCGGCGGCTGCAGTCAGTCCTTCTGCCTTCCTGTCCTTTTATTTCTCCTCTCTGTTAGTCCCACCTATCCTTCCTGCCTAGCCACAGCCGATCAGGTTTTATTTATTGATCAATCAGAACAACTTGACATACATACCATTCCCCAGCACAGCCAAGTGCAGACCATCTCAGACACCTGCACTCAGGCCCATGGTCCTAATCATCCTCTATGCGGACCTGCTGGGTAACGCCACAAAGAACCCAAGAAGGGCTCCCACAGGACATACAGAGCATCCCACAGCATCCATGTCCACATTTGGGTTCCTGAAATGAGGGTAAGGTTTAATTATAGGGCTTGACTTGAGTGTCTCTAAGAAGACTCTGTCACTGCATGGCCTCACTGACAATTTGAACAGTCCTTCTCTGCTTGGTAAGGTGATCTGACAAGTTTAATTTTTTTTCTGGAAGAAAGATTTCCCCTCTCCCTGGCCCCAGAGTTTAGGCTTTCTCTTCTCTCAGCATGAGATTCTTGAGGGAATACTAGCTATCTTAACTCCATTGTTCCAATTGTTTGACAGACAGGTTGAGGAACACACACGGCTCTCCATTTTAATTGAAAATAGATTATTTTCTCATAATATACCTTATTTACAGTTTCCCCTCTCTCTCCTCCTCTTAGTACCTCACTACTTGCCATCCTCTCCAAATCTAATTACTTTTTGTCCCTCCTTACAAAAGAACAGGCTTCTAAGAAATAACAGCTGAACATTACAAAATAAAATTTAAGATGAAGCAAAAACTTTCATATCAAAGTTGTACAAGGTAACACAACATGAGGAAAAGAGTCCCAAGAGCAGGCAAAAGAGTCAGAGATCCACTTGTTCTCATAGGCAGGAGTGTTATAAAAAATACTAAGCTGAAAGCTGTAATATATATGCAAAGGGCCTAGTGCAGACTCATATTGATCCTGTGTTTGCTACTTCAGTCTCTGTGAGCTCATATGTGTCTTACTTAGATGATTCAGAGGGCTGTGTTCTCCTGGTGTTCTCCATCTCCTTTGGCTATCACTGTCTTTCTGCCTCCTCTTCTGCAGGATTCCCTGAGTACTGAAGGGAGGTATTTGATGGAGACCTCCTATGTAGACTCTCTCCACATAATGTTTGGCTGAGGGTCTCTGTGTATGTTCCCATCTGCTGCCAGAGAAAGCCTTTTGGATGATGATTAGATAAGGCACTGATCTCTGAGTATAGAGGAATATCATTAGGAATTTATTTACTTATTTATTTTGACCAGTCATGTTTGATTTTAACCTAGGCCTTTGGGCCATCTAGTCTCTGGTTCCTGGTTGCCCAAGCATTGTTGGGTATGGATTTCTTCAGGTGGAGTAGGACTTAAGTTAAATCAGATGTTGGCTCTTCCCACAAGCTCTGTGCCCCCATTTCCTTAGGGTATTTTGCAGGGAGGTCAAACGTTTTATGGCTGGGTTGACATCCACATTTATATTCTGGTAGCTTGTAAAGTACTTTCCCATACCAAAGAGACTACAATGTAGAGTTGGAGGATCCATGTACACACCAGCCTATCTTCTCCATGGTCAATGAGTTGTATAGATATTGTCCTCAGAAATGGGGACACACTGTTTCTTTAGACTATCTTCATTCTTACCAGGATGGTTACATTATGAAACAGATCCTGCATATCTTATGCTTTGAGAATTATGGCTACTACAAAATTAGTTATTAGTTCTTGTTCCAAGGCCCCTGAATATCCTATCCATTTCATCAAAACTGTGGATGGTGTTATCAGAAGTTCTAGTGGCATAAAGAGATAAAATAAATCCTAAAGATTTTAGAAAAATATGATTCAGCCAAACCCAAAATTAAGACATAAATATATATATATAACTGAAAGTATTAAAAAATTAAAAGATCAATGCAATGGAGCTGGAAGGATAATTTGTGAGAGCAGGAATATGAGACAGCATCTTGCTCTCTAGACCAAGATGGCCTGGAAATTACTATATAATAAAGACTGGTCTCAAATTCATGACAATCTTCTTGATTTAACATCTATTATGCTGGAATTTCAGGCAAGAGCCAAAATTGGAAACACTTGAAGGCATTAAAATAGAAAACAATATTTTATGTAGAACTTCAAAAGTATAGGTAACAAAAGTAAAAGTTAGATAAATGGGATTGTGTCAAACTAAGAAGTTTCTGCACATCAAAGAAGCAACCAAGAATGAAAACAATGTAAAAAAAAACATATTTGTTGCCGGGCGGTGGTGGCATATGCCTTTAATCCCAGCACTCGGGAGGCAGAGCCAGGTGGATCATTGTGAGTTCAAGGCCAGCCTCTACTACCGAGTGAGTTTCAGGAAAGGCACAAAGCTACACAGAGAATCCCTGTCTCGAAAAAATCCAAATATATATATATTTGTAAATGGGACACTGTAAAAACAATGTGAAAAATATTTGTAAACATGACATGAAAATGCACTGATACTGGGGGGTGTATAAAGTACCCCAAAACTAATTGTTGAATGAATGACATCCACAAATGCCTTAGGGTTTTATTGCTGTAAAGAGACACCATGGCCACGGCAACTCTTACAAAGGAAATCATCTTACAGTTTCAGAGTTTCAGTGCATTGTAGTCCCAACTAGAAGGGTGGCAGCATACAGGAACACATGGTGCTGGAGAAGGAGCTGAGAGTTCTACATCTTAATCTACAGGCAACATAAAGACGTTGGGTCCCAAACTGGGTGTAGGTTGAGCATAGTAGACCTCAAAGTCCACCTATATAGTGACACAATTCCTCCACAAGGCCACACCTCCTAATATTGCCACTTCCTATGGGACAAGCATACATGAGTCCATGGGGGCCATGCCTACCTATACAAATTATCACAAGAAGAAAGAAAAATCCCAGGTGCAGTAGTAGTAGTAGCACAAGTCTATAACCCCAGTACTCAGAAAAGGATGCAGCAGGATAATGAATTTAATTTGAGTCTGGCTTATGCTACAAAGTAAGTGTTTGTCTCCAAAACAAAACTGAAATCAAGGCAGAAACAAATGAGGAATGCTGGTGAATATTCAGAGGAAAGGAAACTTTTTTGATAGGAATGTAAATGAGCATAATCCTTATGGAAAACAACATGGTGGTTCCTTGAAAAATTAAAAAATGCTCTTGCACTCTCCTGTCATCTGCTTTAGCACTGTACGTAAGAGCTAAAATATGAAATTATCCAATATGTCCTTCAGTGCTTGATAGGATAGAGAAAACATGGTATGTTTTCCCAGTGGAATACTATGCAGCTATGGAAAGAATTATATCCTGTCATCTGTAGCCCCATGAATAGAAGTGGAGATCATTATATTAAATGAACAAGCCAGAAACAGAAAGACATTTACTGTAGCTCAAAGTTTTTCTTTGTCACCCCTGGCCCAACGTAAGGACAAATCTCTCTCACCTGCCAGTCCAGCAGCAGCTCCTACCCAAGTAAACATACAGAGGCTTACATTATTTTTAAGCTATGACCATTCAGGATTCTACCTAGTTAGCTCTTACATCTTAAATTAAACACTTTCTGTAAATCTATATTTTGCCACATGGCTTGTGGCTTACTGGTACTTTACATCTTGCTTCACCTAGTGGCAGCTAGCAGCATCTCCTCTGCCCTATCTTTGTCATTCCTCTCTTTATATTTAGAATGTCCTGCCTAACCTTATTCTGCCTCACCATTGGTCAAAACACTTTATTTATCAACCAATTAGAGCCACATATTTTCATAGCATACAGAATGACATCAGCCATCATTTTTCCTTTTCTTTCTATTCAAGAGGAAGGTTTTAACTTCAACATAATAAAATTACATATAACAAAACAATTATCAAGCAAGAATTATAGTTATAGTATCTAGTCTATTTGTATTTGGCAAAATTAAAGAAGATATCCTACCTATCCTGTATTTGTGAGTCTAAGGTATCATATGTACCTTGTCTTTTATCATAATTAAGGAAAACCATAATTATAACCATCTAGTCTTTAACTACATCAAAGACCCCAGAAGGATATTATATTACCTAAGTAAACAGGAAAAGCATTGTAAGAAACTTACAAAAAATCTAGAATGACAGAGACAGCTGGCTTCCTGGAAGTTACCCAAAGTTCTTCTGCAATGTTGGGGCATCCATTCTTTAACCTATAGACCCAGAGTCTTTCACTCGCTTCACTCTATGTCCTGTAGAATGTCTGGAAGCTTATTCTGCAAAGCAGGAACCTGAAGGACCATCTTGCCTTGCAAAGTTCAGTGGTTACCTTCCTATGGGTCCTGCATGTCCAGTTGATTCATTTTGTCAAGTAGTTCAAGAAAGAACAGTTTACTACCCAAATGGCTATTTTTGACAAAGAAGAAGATAAAGTCCATATGGAGTGTCTTTGATGCTCATCTTCCTCTCTGAAGTAAATCAGTGCCGCCAGGAGCAGATGTGTCTCATTGTCCAGAAAGTTTGTTTTTAAAACATTTTAAATGTGATATTCTGTAGATCTCTGAAGAGTTTGACCTTGAGAACATATCTAGCATGAATACAAGTTCAAATGTAATGTCTAACTACTAATTTCATTTCTTTATATCCCAATAGTTGGCAATAACAAAATTCAAGGATTAGCAAATTGCATTACATTGTTAAATGAACTGTATAGGTACAATACCTTGAACAAGATTGGAAATATATGTATAATATTTTCTAAGAAAATCAATTTCAAATTTGTGTCAATATATATAATTTGTATACAATATACGAAATCCAATCCAATGTAAAATATTTAAAACTAATGGTTGCTTTTAAAAGTAGATCCAATAATCTACCTTTTTATCTATATGATGTCTATATCCTCTCTTTTTTCTTTTCAGAGTAAATTCAATATTCTACCCTTTATTCTATCATTTCTATAATTTTTCAGAGTAGATTCAATATCTTACTATAATCTATATCCTGTTTTGTTCTTTTCTTTATTTTTCAAACAAGAACCTTAAATCTAATCTCTTTTGTTTAACTTCTTTCCTGACCATTAACAATAACAACTCATAACCAAACATCCTAAGCAATGATAATTATCCCAAACCCAAAACCCATTGAAAGAACATAAACCACTGCCCCAGCCCTTGGGAATGTGGGTGTCATGGTCTTAAAATTTCTTGTGCTATTTGTGAGTGAAGGCATCTTTAGTCGATCCTTAAAAGGAAATTTTGGGGTTAAATGTCAAGTTCTAGGAGAGGTAACTATATCATTTGTTGTCCAGTCTCTGCAAAATGTGAAAGTGTAGGGCTTATCCCAAGTCCTTGTTCAAGTAGTCTGTGAGGCTGGATCATCTCACCCAGACATCTTGAAATTGTCCTGAGCAATTTGTCCAAAATCTGATCTTTGGGTGATATTTGTCAGCTTAGTTGTATTATTATTTGTCAGCTTAGTGGTATTATTGTTGTCCATGTGGAATTATCATTGTAGGGCCCCATCATCTTTCTGGAGACTTCAAATTTGATGTTAGGCCTGCTCTTGATTCCCTGCAGAAAACTGATAAAGACTCCAACACAAAAACATGTATAGGCAGCTAAATGAAGCTTTTTTCCCCCCTAGCATTAGTTAGTACTCTATATGACCATCAATATCATAACAAGTTTATATATATATATATATATATATATATATATATATATCTCCTATAAATTTTGATATAAAATTCATACCTTAAGAAAATTTTAAAGAATCAAAATAGAACCAAAGAATTGAGATTAATGGCAATAGAACGGTCCCTTAATTTTTGTTTTCTTCTGTCCCATATCAGATGACTCTTTCTTCTGATATGATACAGAGAGTTTTCATTTTACTTTTAACAAACATGCTTGGGTTTAGAGAAGGACAGAGCCATTCTCCAACTGCAAAGCCAGCTTTAATTTTTAATTGAACTGGGACTACAAAAGACCATTTGTGTTAAGTGTTTGTAGAGAAGAGCAGAAACAAACATTTAGAAAGACTTACGAAATTTTATAGATGATATACCAATAGGCCAATTTACTCTTTTTCTTGGGATACATTTTTTCTAGATAATTTGTCCTTTTTCTTCAGATATCTCGTTTGTCCAGTGTTCTTCAGATTCCTTTGCCTTCATTCTCCTGAAAGACAAAAATAAAAACCTTCCCCAAGCCTAACATTGGGGAGGTTCCCTTTTGGCAAGTTATGTCTGATTAAATGAAAAGCATTTGTTAGTGGTATTAGTTAGTTTAAATTGGATGGTCATGCTGGTTGATGAACTATCACCTTTTCTAATTCAGAGGTCTCTCTTGTTCAAATAGAAACTATCAATTTTGATAGTATCCATAGCTTTTCTTCCCTTGTAGAAACAAAAGCAAAACCTCATCTCCAACATAACACATACCCTGGTTTCCATTCTGATGCCAGCACATCCTTAAAGTATATTGGCTGATTTAATTCTGTAGGTTTTTTTCTGTTATCCAATGTCTCTCTGAAGCTGTTGTTCCTTTCTCATTAGCATTGAGAAAATTCAAAGTTAGCAGAGCATTATGTAATCTGTCTTGGAGGTTTTTGTTACTCCTTTCTGTTTATTTAGAGTCCTGTTTGATCTTTCTATGACTGCTTGACCTGCAGGATTATGTGGTATACCTGTAACATGCTTTATATTGTAATAAGCAAAACAAACAAACAAACAAAAAACAGTTTCATTTTACCAGAGACATATGCTGGAGCATTGTCAGTTTTAATTAGTGCAGGTAAACACATGATGGCCATAACTTCTAGCAAATGCATGATTACTGAATCAGCTTTATCATAACTCAGGGCAGTCGCTCATGGAAATCCAGAATAAGTATCAGTGGTGTGGTGTACATATTTCAATTTTCCAAATTCTGTAAAGTGAAACACATCCATCTGCCAGATTTCATTTATGGAAGCAAATATGTCACCCTTACAGAAACATGGTGTCTCTGGAAGCCAGGAAAGGTAAAGGAAAGGGTGATGAAAATAAGTTCACTAAGGGACACCAAAGCCACACTTCAACTGGAGAACTTGCTTCAATCTGTTCTTAACAGTACAGGGGAACTGTTGAGCAAAACAACCTGTGAATGATGTCTAGAAATAAAAAACACAAAATTATTCATAGATAAAAATTATTAGTAATTGAAAAATAGTTTTACACTAATTTTGTTAATACATATTTCATACACATATTGATTGCCATTATGTATTCATAAAGACATTTGAATTCTAAAAATATTTATCTGTTTGATATATACATATATGTATAATTTATTTAAGTATAAACATATATTAAAAAAGGAAGCATAAAATGCTGTATATACTAGTTTGTATCAGACAGATAGTAGCTATCTAAATGTTTTGATATGAAAAGATTTTTTACTTCTACATTTATGAATTTCTGATGTTCAGCTATTTACTAGGTAAATAAATAATAATGCACTGAGATTACCTAGTCTCCTTTGACAATTGAAGCTACTTGACAGTAAGCCAGATAAAGGCTGAAAATAGTGAATGTAATAGCTACATTCTGTGTGTAGAAATTGATGTCAGTTGAGGGGTAATGTTCTTGGAAATGGTGATTAAAATGTTTTCTAGTCATAATAATGTTAAAGATCCAGTGCTAGGAAACATGACTCTCTGAATTTTAAAATCAATACCAAGTAATATTATATAATGCATATGTGAAATGGGTACTGCCTGAGCAGAGCAATATGAAAATACAAAACATAGGACTTATGGTTCCAGCAAAACTAAATTCATTGACTTGTAAATTAAGGTTTATGTCAACAGTTAAAGCTTTCACATGTCTCCAAGAATGGGATATCAATAAATACCAAGTAATATTTTCATTGAAAGACAGGTGTATAAATTTTATTACTTATCAATAAAGCTAATTTTAAGTATGGCTTTATTAGCTAAATTGACTTAATTTGACAACTCAATCCGATCTTTTCCCTCTTCTCATTATCCACATGGTGGTTCACATCTCCTATCTCCCAGGGGATAAAGGTCTGCTTATAACTTCTGTGGCTCCAGACATGCAAATGATGCCCGTAAATACATACCAGCTGAAAGTTCATACATATAAAAGATTGTTGGGGAAAATATAATATATGATTGTGTTTTACATTAAAATTATTGTTGAGATATGATCTGGTCTTATTATCTAGGCCTGGTTGCCTAGAATTTACAGAGACCCACTAGCTTCTGCTTCAAGTGTGCTAGTATTAAAGTCATGTACCACCATGCCTGACCAAAAAAAAAATACACCTTAAATCTTATTAATATATGTGTGAATGCATATATAATGTATACATATAATCACATGCGCGTGTGAAGCAGTACACACCATTGTGTATTCTGTTCTTTCCTTCTTTCATTAAATAGATTCTGGGGATTGAATGAAAGTCATTACACTTTCCTGCAAGAAAACAGGTTCCCCTGCTCACTGAGATATTTTTCCAGTCCCCCCAGTGTATTTTTAAAGAAGGTAGATGAAATAAATAGATGTATTGGACAATAAATAGATGCACAAAGGATGATATTCTACTTAACTTAGAAAATAACAGTAACAGTGGATGCTTTTATGTGTGTTTGTGTGTATGTTTAGTGATATGTAAAATAAGTGTGAAAAGTTTTACAAAATGATTCACTCAAAAATACACATATGAAAAGGAGACAGAACTATAAAGAAACAAAAAATTGGTAGGGAAAATTCACAACTGATAAAATTGAGGCGATCGCTTTATTTTCTAGAGATAATGAGGTGGTCATGCTCTTGACTGAGATCTAGTTGTCAGTCTTGAGCTCTCATCCTTCATACGGCCCTCTGAAACTACCAGGTAGCCTCATTCTTTAGAAATGGAGAGGATATACCTCTACCTTCAAGGCAGTGTACACAGGTCCTAATGAAAGCTTTACTTATCTCTGAGTTAATCTTCAATTCATTATTCCATTATTTTGAAGGATGATACAAGTTTTCAGTCAGGGAGCACAATTGATCTGTCTCATAGAACTTTGTAAGGCTGACAACTTTTATTCATTTTACCCCACCTCCTTTTGCCCCATTATTTTAGCCAATGTGAGATTTTAAAAGAATGTTGTTGGCATATAATTTATATTTATATAATAGAATGACCCACACATCTTCATTCAATAATGGTGTTTCTGTTCTGTGCTTCATTTAATGTACATGATTGGGACTAAGTCATAGCCAAACTATCTGCTGTGAAAGGTTACCCATGTTCCACTTTTTGCAATGTCTCAAATACAATTTTGACAAATAATTTGCTACTTTATAAGAAGTAATGCCTCATTTTCACAGTCTCTGTCTCTCTGACTCTCTCCAAAGTGTGTGTGTGTGTGTGTGTGTGTGTGTGTGTGTGTGTGTGTGTGTGTGTGTATACACACACCATGGCACACAAGTGGAGATCAGAGGACTTGGTCTAGGACAAGGAGTTGGGTCTCCCATTCCACCATTGTGGGCCCTGAAGATTGAGCTCAGGTCATCAGTCTTAGCTTAGTGGCAAATACATTAACTTGCTAGCCTTCTCATAAGCCCTGTTACAGCTTTTAATAACATGTGATTCATTGCCATCTGGGACCTCACTACAAGCAACTACAATTTTTATATTTTTACCAATATTTGTAATTGATGGAAGAACACTTGTGCACATACATATGTGCATGTGATAACCAGAGATCAAGGTTTAGTTCCGTATTTTCTATAATTTCCCTTCACTGAGATTTATTTTTTGGCATGGTCGTTGGGTATCATACTTTGGTCCTCAAACTTGCATTGCAAACATTCCACCAGCTTATCTAGGCCCAGCTCCTCCCATTAATACACACACACACAGAGAGAGAGAGAGAGAGAGAGAGAGAGAGAGAGAGAGAGAGAGAGAGAGAGAGAGAGAGAGAAAGAGAGAGAGAGAAAGAGAGAGAGAGTTGTTTTTAAGTTCTTTGTTCCTATGTTCTACCACAATCACTTTTAACATTCCATGTATTCACTCAGAATTGTTTAAGATTGATCTAGGCTTTTTTGAATAAGTATATCAAAACCAACCAGTCTTTATTAACTACTTTTTAAAATGTACTTTACATAGTCTTTGTGCCAGCAGCCAAATTCTGGTCCAAATTCCCTACTTCTTTCCTAGGACTTCAATAACAAAGTATTACAAACTCAATGATTTAAACAGTAGAAACTTATTTTGTTACCATTTGCGAAGCTAAAAACTTGAAATCAAGATTTCAAGTGTTTGTTTCTTAGAATCAACTTTTACTAGCCTAGGAGATGAGCAGCTTCCATCTAGGTGTTAATGTAGTCTTGTCTGTTATTATCCATCTTTGAAGTACAGCTGTCATGTTGGATTAGGGAACAAACTAGTGACTTATATTTAATTTAATAAAATCTTATTACAGTGAATGTTGGCAGTGAAAGAATACAGTAAAAATTAGCAAACCGAACCTCAGTTTACTAAACAATTAAAATATAAAAGAAAGAAATTTTCAATGAAAATATTCTTCATTCAAATGCTCTCAGATTATTTCATTTGTTCAGAGATGGGATGCGCTATTTAAAATCTGTGTATACAGTCTACCTTTATGTATAACCGAATATAACAGAATTTGCATACAGAATCTTTGGAGGGTAACTGAAATTAAATTAAGTCAATGAGTGTACCACAATCTTTGTCACTTTAGCTTGTGTAGAAGAACAAACTTGACTATGTACATGACAGAATGATATACACAGAAGACTTCTGTAAAAAAAAAATCCAAGGTTAGAACTTACAGAAAACTGTAGTTAGAGTGAGAAAAAAAATATACTGTGTTGCAAAGGGATTCCAAATGGAATCCACAGAGAGTCATGGGTCAGCTGGAAAATTTCATAACAGAAAGGTGTGACTAAGAGAAAAAAAGTAAGTTAGACCCAGCCCCCATAGCCCAAGGCTACCTGACAGGGAGAAAGGGTACAGGAACTATATCCAAAATACAAGTCATGAAGCCCTGGTGAAGAAACTGTCAGTGAAAACCACTAGGCAAACATACACTTCTCACAAACCTCAAATTCACATATAGGGTTTGGTGACAATTGTGACCCTTGTGATAGAAAGTTGTAGAGAAATTCCATTGCATCACTCCAAATGTCTCAGAAGCCTTGCTGGGAGTAATATTGAGATGGAATCAAAAGATAAAATCTGAGGGGCCACTGAGATGGCTCAGTAACTATCAGTGCTTACTGTCCAGTCTGTGACCTGAGTTCAATCCAGGAACATTCATGATGAAAAGAGAGAGCTTATTTTGGCAAGTTGTCCTCTGATGTCCACACTCATGTGTCATGCCATGCACATGAGGACATATACACATACACAAAATATAATAAAAACAAAAACAAAAACAAATACTGAGCTAAACTTTTGACCTTAGAAAAGGAAAGAATGACATGTTAGGTACCTAAAGCTAATCTGACACAATCCTGAATGAGAGTCCATCATGGTATCAGACATAAAGAGCACAGAATCAGATGGTGACACATTGGAAAGAGCAAGATCTCCACTAAGGTAGAGAATCATACAAGGGAAGGTGACACTCTGCTTGGTGCATAGGAGTTGACCCCATACATTATCTCTTGGTTTTGGAAGCTGGGCTGCCACAGTCAAATTCTTGGCAGAAGCATGCCCCCTAGGAATGATGAAATAGATAATATTTTCTTGCTTCTTCCAGCATCAGCTGTTACCTCTGTTTATGTGATGATACATTCAATATATGTTTTGATCATGTGAAGTACTGTTTCTGTGTCATTTGCCTTCATTTGGCATTCTCTTTTCTTACAGAACATAAGTCGTATTCAATTGAAGGTCAACCATACTCCAATATGGTGTCAACTTTATTAATTGCATGTGAAATGCCTCTCTTTTCAAAATATGTGTTTTTTTAAGGTACTTGGCTTATATTTTGTTATGGCAGTACTAAAAAAAGATATAAGCAAATACTTGATTTCTTGAGAGTCATTTGTCAAAAAGCTTCTGAAAAAACTTGCACCAAGATGAAAGGATAAAACAAGCAAAAGAAAAGGGGGAAAGAGACTAATAATAAATTAAATGCCTACAAATTATAATAGCACAAATCAATATTCAAACATAATAAGAGATGTGAATCAAAGGACCTCCATAATTTTATCATATTTTAAACCAAAAAAAGTCATTTTCAAAGTCACACCACACTAAAATTAAATAAGTTAAGTAAGAAAATGAAGCAATTTTTTAAAAAGGTATTTGAGATGAATGGCGAAAAGGCAAAAATTCCAAAAGTTAAATAAAAAAATAAAATAAAAACTCTATCCATAGTGAGACAAAGGAGCACCTTGCATAGAAAAAAAGACAAATTGGAACAATTTTAAAGGACTTGGTCTATATTTTCATCAGAATCAAAAGAGACTCACTACAACTAGTTTATGGAAACTGTACTGAAATCATACAGTGGAACATGAAAAAAAAATCATCACAGATACAAGGAAATGACAAGAAGATAAAAATTTCAGCAACAATAGGATTGAAGTAGTTCATACATTGAGACTAAAATATGTTACATTAGCATAAATATTATTTTGACTTTAATTTAGCTGAGGACACACACACACACACACACACACACACAACAAAAATAAAAATAAAGGCAGGGCATATATTCACCTCGTGAAGTTGTCCCTGGGTTTTCTCCCACCATGAGGAGAAAATAAATTTGTATCATTGGAGACAGGCATCATGATGGGCCCATTCTGCATTTGCTTTCTTTCATACATTTTAATGATCATCTCCTGTACTTTCACTGAGTCACTTCTCTACAATTTATTATCTTTGTTAAAGAAGGATGTATGTGCCTATGTCTGTTTTAGGTTTTCAATTCTTCTTTGTAAAACCTTCATTATGTGAAAATACAATCATATAAAAATTCTTATGCTTTTCTTCTGGTATCCTACTTTTTGCTAGACCTCTACTTTTCAGAGCCAAGCTACTGAACCAGAAAGTAAAGAACTGTACTTTCCTTTTTATGGAGCAGTCATATCAATGACTTATTTATTAGAAAGTATATCTACATCTAAATATAAATGTAGCTATCATTAAATATATAGCTATAACAATACAAATGGGCAATAGAAACATAATGATTGATCAAAGGTGTTATCTACAGAATGAGACTAAAGGAGGGTAAGTAGAGGGGTTACATTATTGAAAATCCTTAACATTTCTTTGCCAAATAGGAATCCAATAAACAAACTCTAAACCATAAATGCCTGTAATTTAATAGATAGCTTCAAAAACATGGATTTTGTAAATGCTGCTAGAAAGAGCTAAATTATTGAAAATGTTTACTTTGTAGAATTTAGTGGGAGAGTTGTAGCAGTAAGGAGAAATAGTATATACAGTCTATTCCCTTAGTCTGTCTAAATTCCAGAAACCCCTAATCAAAATTTTATTAAAGTTTATTTAATGACACTCTTGCTGTAGGCACATTGAAGAGGGACAGGGTATATAGTTCAACATTTAAAATAAGTTATCCTAATGTGTAGGTGGAGAGTTTTCTCTCTGGTCCAGCCAAACTGCAGCAGTCCAAAAGCCCACTTATAAAATAAACATACAGACACTTATATTATTTAAACTGTTTGGCCTAATGGCTCAGGCTTCTAGCTATCTAGTTCTTGAATTAATCCATTTCTATTAATCTATACCTTGCCACATGGCTTGTGGCTTACTAGCATCTTCACATGCTGCTTTTCATGGTGGCTGGCTGCCTTCCTTTTCTTTCTTTTTTCCTCTCTGTTAGTCCTGTCTATACTTTCTGTCTGGCCACTGGCCAATCAGTGTTTTATTTATTGACCAATCAGAGCATTTGACATACAGACCAGACCACAGCACTCATGTACTCTCTCTCTTTCTATTTGGTTTGCTTTATGATCTATGTCAAATATATGACTTATGTGTCTTATGCTTGTCATTTTCAGAACTTAGTCACTAACTTTGAACTTGTTACCCACTCTGTTTATTTATGTATTAGTTTTACTATTATGTGGCTGTTTGACCTTGTACAGGGTACCTACTTTCTTTTTACCCTCATTTTCATTTTGGTACTTTTCCTCTATAAAATGAAAAATAATCATAAGTTTATTGGATTTATTAATGAAGTTTCAGTGAACTAACTTATGTTAAATTATTTAAAACAATGCATGGCATGGTAAATATGACATAAATATTAGCTGCAATTCATATGATCAAGCACAACGTTGCTAAATATGCTCTGTTGGTTTCATGTAATATAATTATGCAGTCAGTTTTTTTCTTCTACTGGCTACAAGAGATTTTACTAGACTAGAGTAATATTAGTTAATTCCATCACTGAATTAGGTAATTGTCAAGATCCATCTCACGTTTAAAGACAACTAAAGAATAAATGAAAGACAAGAGAGAAGAAGCCAGGGATTGCAGCTTTTAAAATGTAAAAATTGTTGGAAATTGTTATGGGTTGAAAGTTCCCTAACAGCATCTAATCACTGCATTTTCATTAATGGGTATGCAATAATGGAGTGGTGCAGTTTCATACCGAAAATTAAAGAAATCTTTGATAATGAACTTGTACATTATTTAATGAGTTGTTGTGTTACCATAAATATGTTTTCAAAGTAAGGATACTTCAATATAAACCACATGTGCATAATTAAATAATTTATCTATCTGAAAATATCATTTCATATTTCTGATATTGATATTGGTCAGATTCACATAGTAGAATGTGTGAAATGGATGACACAGCCAAATGGTGAAAACTTTAAAGTATTTTAGAGAAAGAAAACAAGTTAAAATAGTTATTGAGTTGGTCACATTGACTGTAACCCACAAAAATTTCAATATCATAGCCCTTTTTCCTTTATTTTCTGTTCAATACTATACCATTAAAAGATATAAAATAGCATCATAAATATTACTCAGTAGGTAAAGGCACTTGGCACCAAGCCTGACAACCTGAGTTCTATCCCTGGAACCCATATGATGGAAGGAGAGCACAAACTCCCATAAGCTGTGCTCTGAAGTGCCACTCAGGAGCCCACACACAGACAGACACAGACATATAGACATGCACACAAATAAATGAAATAAGTAATTGTAGTAATATGCTTCAAACATATCAAGTATTCTTCAAAAACATCCAAGAACAAAATATTCCCTTCAAGTTATAGCAAGTTCTTTGTAAAATCTTTCAATTAGTGAAAAGAGAAAAATCACAAAATGTCCAAATTACTGGTTACATTTAACTTGCTTGTGGACAAAATTCAAGAAAACTTTAATGGTAACTTAATTGTAGTACCTAGGTTATTTCTTAAAAACCTGTTGATAATCTTTTACATAATTATTTCAGAAGAATTTGATTAAGTGCTGTTCTCAGTTCTCTGAATGTATAAAACAGTACAAAAGTACACAGATATTAAATATTCATAGTTTGAGAGTAGCCTGAGGCAACTTTAATATGTGTCCTTTGAATGTCCCAGTCAATCCAACTGACCTTTGAGAAGAAAGCAGACTGTTTTCTTTATTAAATCTACCTTAAGTGCCAAGAATGTCTGTATATACTTATTACTAGTGAGCACTGTATAAATTAAAGGAAAAGATAAAGGTAATACTCTTAAAAAATTCTAGCCCTCTAAACTGCCTTTGTCTTTAAGCACTCTCTTAGAAATTTGTTATTTCTCTTTTCTCCTACCAAGAAGCCAAAATGGACGACCAACTTGAAAAAAAAAAAAAGCATTACTTCTGTTGAAGCAAAGGCTATTTCTGAATGTACTTGCTGACATTCTTCAAAAACACATGTCATTTCCCTGAAATATTAGCCTTGACATTCTGTAAACTAAACTCTATTTTTCCTGTGAACTTTTACTGTGTAGTAGAAGATACATTCCTCCTGGGGGGGAAAATGTCTTTAGAGAGTATTAGAATTACACTTAGGTAAAGAAAAAACTTTTAAAAATGCATGCTTTGAAAATAAATGGGTGCCCTTCTTAAAAAATAGTAATACTCTAGTAAAGTCACAGTAAAAAGTTACCAAAAGTCTCAGGAATTGTTAAAGAACAGACAGACTGATACTGTAAGGGTATATGGAATGTCATATTTAAATACTTGCCGATTTTTCCTATGTTTTATATACCATGTCACTCTTACATTTGTGTTGTGTTTAAGATACATGAATAAATTATTTCCAGATGGATTCTGCTGAGCAATATGGACCTTTATAGAAGGTATAGAATTTAGAATAAAGCCGGGCGGTGGTGGCGCACGCCTTTAATCCCAGCACTCGGGAGGCAGAGCCAGGCAGATCTCTGTGAGTTCGAGGCCAGCCTGGGCTACCAAGTGAGTTCCAGGAAAGGCGCAAAGCTACAAAGAGAAACCCTGTCTCGAAAAACCAAAAAAAAAAAAAAAGAATTTAGAATAAAACGAATAATCTTTATGTTACTATTATCTACAAACACATTCATATTATATTGTAATTCATAATTTTAAATAGTTTCTATATATTTTTCTAGTGAATAAAATGATGTGACATTTGATATTTGAGGGGGATTGTTCTCAAAATAAAAAATCAACAACAACAAAACTCAGGCATACTAAATTTAACTAATGTTCTAACACCTTATATAATATGGCAAAGTATTTACATAAACAAAGTATATCTTTCATTGTATATAACTGGTTAGATTACCCACAACACGTAACATTATATAAATACTCTGTGCTGAATAGTTATGATAGTATACTGTTCATGAATCAATGTCAAGAAAATATATCTATACATGTTCATAAAGGTTGAAATGTATCTGTTTTCAATTTCATTGGTTGACTGTGGATATGTTGAACTGACAGGAAGATCCAATTTCATATCTTAGGACCAAAGAAATGAAAACATCTCTAAGATACCATACTGCCATTTTTTCCTTAATACTTGAAATGTAATTTTAAAGAGTTTAAGATTTTAAAATGAAAGCTTTGTTTAGATTCAAAGATGTTATAATAGAGATATAATCTTTTATCTTAATGTTATTGAACAACATATAGTATCGAATTTTCTCCTATTAAAAAATTTCAGCGTTGTTAACATTACTTAAATCATGCACCCAATTTGTAGCAACTCACTTGCTGAATCAACTACCCTTGAAAATGGATGCCATCTGAGCATAGGACCCATGCCTGGACATTGTCAGCCATTGGAATAAAATGGGAACAGCACGGGCTACTCTGAAAAGAAAAAGTAAGCCACTTTTCATCCTTGAACCCTAGGAGTGGACCTAGCAGAAATAGTAGATATTTGAATGATGTCTTTAAAGGTTGAAATGAAGAGGGGTTCCTTGTAATCAGCAATTGAAAAGGGTCAGTCAGTCTTGATAGATGGTTGAGTGTCATGGCCAGCAAGAATGAAACATCAAATCACATATAAAGGGAGGCCCATTAGAATAACATCAAATTATTCAAATGAAACTAAAATGTAGACAGGCTTTGAATGATGTATTTCATGATATGAAAGATAGTAACTGCCACTGAATAATATTATACCTATTAAACATATCTGTACTAATTGGAGGAAATATAAGTACTTTCCATAGTAAAATAGACTAAAGGAATTTCAAGCCACCAAGTAAACTTCATAAAAGATACTTGAAGGAATCCTACAAAATTAAGAAAAAAATTCATCCACAAGGTAGACAACAAGAAAGAACAAATTGTGATAGAATAATAATAAGCAAGAGAGAATGGACAAAGAACAACAAGCACTACAAATCCAACAAAATGGCAGTAATTAATGCACAGCTTTCAATAATAAATTTAGATATAAATGGTATCAGTTACTCAGTGAAAACCCACAAACTAATAGATTGGATTAAACAGCAATGAGATCCCAGAAATACACTTCCCCCCAAAATACAGACACTACTTTAATGGAGAAGGATAAATAAAAGTATTCTAAGCAAATAGATGTAGTATAGAAGCAGATGTAGTTGTCTTAACATCTGAATTCACAACAAAACTGAAAAAAAAAGATCAAGATTATAAATAATCAATCAGGATTACATTACCATTCTAAATATATATTCTTTTACCACATTTGCAAACAATTTCATAAAACAAGTACTACAAGAAGCAAATTGATGGATTAACTCCAGTACTTTTGTGTAGTCCTTGAATTCAATACTCTATTCCCATAAATAGATAGGTAATACAGACGAGAGAGAGAGAGAGAGAGAGAGAGAGAGAGAGAGAGAGAGAGAGAGAGAGAGAGAGAGAGAGAGAGATATGAATTAAATGAAATCATAGATCAGGTAGACTTAAAAGACATTTATAGAATATCCTTTCCAAACACTGAAGAATACAAAATTTTCCCCAGCAGTCTATGAAACTTACTCTAAAATAGATCATATTTTAAGGCATAAAGCAACTCTTAGCACACATAATAAAATTGAAATAATTCCTTTTATTCGATCTGATTTCAATAGAAAACTTCTACAAAGAAACAGCAAGAGCAACCGTGGAACAGATACAGCTTCACTAAGATCCAACAATACACTATTGAACGATGAATGAGTCATTAAAAATATCAAGAGAGAAACAAGAGCATCCCGAGAATTGAATGAAAATGAAAACACAATCTGCCACAACCTATGAGATACAATGAAAGCATTCTCAAGAGGGAAATTTGTAGCTTTAAGTAACTACATTAAGAAACGAGGAAGATATACAATAAGTAACTTAATAATATTCCTTAACATTCTGGAAGAAGATGAAAAAGCTAAGCTTCATGTCAGGAGATGGAAAAAAAGAATACAAAAACATCTACGAAATAGAGTTGATTCATAAAAAAAAAAGGATGAACTAACTAAAAGCAAGAGAGGAAAAACTTGGCTAAACTAACTAAAAGCAAGAGAGGAAAAGCACAAATTAATAAAATAAGAGATGAAAAGGAAGCCATCAAAGCAGATATGAATGAAATCCAAATAATTTCAGGTCTTATCTTAAAGGTATATATTCCACTAAATTGAAAAATATAGAAGATATGATTGAATTTTTAACTGCATATGAGTTACCAAAACTAAACATAGAATATATAATTTAAACAAACTAATAACACACCAATATCAAGCAGTAAAATTAAAACAGTATTTTAAGATCTTCCAACTAAATACCAAGCCCATATGGATTCACTTAAAAATTTACCAAAACAGTAACAAGAACAAAAATAAATCCTAACACTAATGTTTCTCAAACTATTTCATAAGAGAGAAGAAAAAGGAATACTACTATTCTCTTTTTATAAAACTAGTATTACCCTGATACCAAAAGCAGATAAATACCACCAAAACAGAAAATTTCAGACCAATTTTCATGATGAACTTTGAAGCATCAATTCTTATTTTTTCCAGTTTATGTGTTTGTGGCCATATGTGATTTTTTTTAATTAAAAATATTTTTTTCTCATACAATACATTGGGATCACAGTTTCCCTACCTCCACTTATCCTAGGTTCCCACCACCTCCCTTCTCTTCCTGGTTGCTCCTGCTCCATTTCCCTTCAGAAAATAGCTGGGGTCCAAGAGACAACCAAACACAGCAAACCAGACAGAATATAGTGGGATGAGGCAAAAGCCCTCATATTAAGGCTGGACAAGGTAACCTAATAGGATGAAAGAGTTCCAAGAGCAGGCAAAAGAATCAGAAATGCACTTGCTTCCACTCTTAAGAGTCCCACAAAAGGGAGCTGGAGAGATATTTCAGCATTTAAGAGCACTGAATGCTCTTCCAGAGGACCTGGGTTCAATTCCAACAACCACATGGCAGCTCACAACTGTCTGTACCTCTGGTTCCAGGGGACCTGACACCTTCACACTAATGCACACGAAATAAAGTGAAATAAATTAAATAAAAAAGAGTCCCACAAAGCACCAAGCTAATAGCCATAACAAATATGCAGAGGACCAGGTGCAGACCCAGGCAGATCTCATGCATGCCACTTCAGTCTCTGTGAGCCAAGATTAGCCCTGTTTAGTTGACTCCGTGGGCCATATTCTCTTGGTGTCCTCTACCCCATCCTTGACTCCTACAATCTTTCCTCTTCCTCTTTTGCAGGATTCCCTGAGGTTTGAGAGGAGGGACTTGATGGAGACCACCAATTTAGACTGTCAATCTATATACTATCAGTCTGTTGGTTTCTGCATCCACTCCCATGTGCTATCTGAGAAAACCTTTGTGAGACTGAGTGGCAAGGCATCTGTCTATGACTATAGCAGAATATCATTACCAATCATTTCATTGATTTTTTTTTGCCAGTCCCATTTGGTTCTACCCTAGGTCTTTAGGTTAACTGGTCTCAGGTTCCTGGTCATACAGGCAGTATAGGGCATGGGTGCCTCATGGGGTAGGCCTCAAGTTAAAGCAGGCATTGGTTGGCCACTCCCATAAGTTCTGAGCCACCATTGTATCTGCATATCTTGAAGGCAGGACAGTTAGTAGGTCAGGGTTTTTGCAGCTGTATTTTAAATACAATTCTCTTTTTTGTAGCCTCCAGAGTACTTTCTCATATCAAAGAGATTAGAACATATGGGTAAAGGCTCCATGCAGGCACCAGTTTGATTTATGTTCTATTAGCTGTGTGGATGTTGTCCTTAGTTTTCTGAAAGAATCCCTCTGTCTTAGCATCAGCCTCGGTTGTTTAGGGCTCTCCAAGGGACCCCCTTTGTCAAGAACTTGATGTAATGCAACAGCATGCCACTTAAAGACTTACCTGGACACAAAAGATGGCCAGTTCAGACTCCTTACCCACCATTACTATGAGTAATTTCTAGGGTCATTCTCATAGTTTCCACTGTACTAGATTTCTATGCTTCCCTCCAAACACCCCATAATCCCATCTCTCTCCTCACATTCTTTCCCTCCATCCCTCCAACTGCTTACCCACTAACATCCTCACCTGTCCACAATCTATCTACAAAATCTATTCTTTTTCTCTTTCCCAGGGAGATCCATGTGTTACCTCCCCACAGGACCCTCTTCACCTAGTCTCTCTGGGTATGTAAATTGCAGCTTGATTATCATTTACTTAACAGCTAATATCCTCTTTTAAGTGAATATATACTGTATTTCTCTTTCAGAGACTTAGATTACCCCACTCAGCTTGTTTTTTTTCCTGGTTGTCTCTATTTGTCTACGAATTTCATGATGTTATTTTTCATAATAGCCAGTAATACTCCATTGAGTACATGTACCACATTTTGTTTATTCATTCCTTGGTTAAAGGACATCTAGGTTGTTTCTATGTTCTGTCTACTATGAATAAAGCCATAATTAACATAGCTGAGCAAATGTCCTTGTGGTAGGATGGAGCATCCTTTGTATATATATATGTCCAAGAGAGGTATAGCTAGATCTTGAGGAAGATTTACTCCTTATTTTCTGAGGAATTGCTACATTGACTTCAATAGTGCTAGTACAAATTTACACTCCCAACAGCAGTAGTGGAGTCTTCCCCTTGATCCATATCCTCCTCAGCAAGAACTTTCACTTATTTTATTGAGCTTAACCATTTTGATAGGTGTAAAATATAATCTCAAATTAGTTTTTGATTTGCATCTCCCTGATGGCTAAAAATGTTGAACATTTAAGTGGTTCAGCCACTTGAGTTTTCTCTATTGAGAATTCTTTGTTTAGATATGCAACCCATTTTTAATTGGAATTTGTCTTTTGATATGTGGTTTATTGAGCTCTTTATATATTTGGATGTGAAGTTGGTAAAAATGTTTCCCATTCTGTAGGCTGACACTTTGTCCAATTGACGGTGTCTGTTTCAACCATTTTATAGTTGTGGATATTAGTGTATGAACTATCAGTGTTCTATTCAGAACATTGTCTCCTGTGTCAATGCATTCAAGAATTTTCCCCAATTTTTCTTCTATCAGGTTCAGTGTGTCTGGTTTTATGTTGAGGTATTTAATGTACTTGCACTTCTTTTTGTGTGGAGTGATAAATATGGCTATATTTGCATTTTTCAACATGAAGACATCCAGTTAGATCAGCAAGACCAGCACCATTTGTTGAGGATGACATTTTCCCCCCATTGGGTATTTCTGCCTTCATTGTCAAAAATCATGCATCCATATGTCTGTGGATTTATGTCTGGGTCTTCAATTTGATTCCATTGATTAATGTACCTGTTTTCATATGGTACAACTATGGTACAACTTGAAATCAGAGATGATGAGACCTTCAGCAGTTCCTTTATTTATTTATTTATTTATTTATTTATTTATTTATTTATTTATTTTACAATACAATTCAGTTCTACATATCAGCCACAGATTCCCTTGTTCTCCCCCCTCCCCTTCCCTCCAGCCCACCCCATATTCCCACCTCCTCCAGGGCAAAGCCTCCCCGGAGACTGAGATCAACCTGGTAGACTCAGTCCAGGCTGGTCCAGTCCCCTCCTCCCAGGCCGTGCCAAGCTACCCTGCATAAGCCCCAGGTATCAAAGAGCCAACTCATGCAATGAGCACAGGACCCGGTCCCACTGTCAGGATGCCTCCCAAACAGATCAAGCCAATCAACTGTCTCACCCATTCAGAGGGCCTGATCCAGTTGGGGGTCCCTCAGCCATTGGTTCATAGTTCATGTGTTTCCATTCGTTTGACTATTTGTCCCTGTGCTTTATCCAACCTTGGTTTCAACAATTCTCGATCATATAAACCCTCCTCTTTCTCGCTAATTAGACTCCTGGAGCTCCACCCGGGGCCTAGCTGTTGATCTCTGCATCCAGATCCCTCAGTCATTGGATGAGGTTTCTAGCACGACAATTAGGGTGTTTGGCCATCCCATCACCAGAGTAGGTCAGTTCAGGCTGTCTCTCGACCATTGCCAGCAGTCTATTGTGGTGGTATCTTTGTGGATTTCTGTGGGCCTCTCTAGCACTTTGCTTCTTCCTATTCTCATGTAGTCTTCATTTACCATGGTCTCCTATTCCTTGCTCTCCCTCTCTGTTCTTGATCCAGCTGGGATCTCCCGCTCTCCTAAGCTCTCTTTCCCTTGACCTTCGCCCTTCATTACCCCCACTCATGTCCAGGCTGTTCATGTAGTTCTCATACATTTCACTGTCTTTGGGCGATCCCCATCTCTTTCTTGGTGTCCTGTTTTCCAGGTAGCCTCCCTGGTGATGTGAGTAGCAGTCCAGTTATCCTGTTCCAAAGCCCAGGACCTGATGGTTTCAGCGCTGAATTCTACCAGATCTTCAAAAAAGAGTTAATACTAAAACTCTTTATATTGTTCCACACAATAGAAACAGAAGGAACATTACCAAACTCCTTCTATGAGGCTACAATTACCTTGATTCCTAAACCACACAAGGATACAACACAGAAAGAGAACTACAGACTGATCTCCCTCATGAACATTGATGCAAAAGTACTCAATAAAATACTGGCAAACAGACTCCAAGAACACATTAAAACAATTATCCACCATGATCAAGTAGGCTTCATCCCAGGGATGCAAGGGTGGTTAAAGATACAAAAGTCCATCAATATGCAATACACCATGTAAACAAACTCAAAGAAAAAACCCATGATCATCTCACTAGATGCAGAAAAGGCATTTGACAAAATCCAACACCCCTGCATGAATACAGGGAACATACCTAAACATAATAAAGGCAATTCACAGCAAGCCAACAGCCAACATCAAATTAAATGGAGAGAAACTCAAAGCAATTCCACTAAAATCAGGATGCTAGAGAGGATGTGGAGCTGGGGGAACTATCCTCCACTGCTGGTGGGAATGCAAGCTTGTACAACCACTTTGGAAATCAATATGGTGCTTTCTTAGAAAATTGGGAATCAATCTCCCCCAAGATCCAGCTGTACCACTCTTGGGCATATACCCAAGGAATGCTCAATCATACCACAAGGACACTTGCTCAGCTATGTTCATATCAGCATTGTTTGTAATAGACAGCACCTGAAAACAACCTAGCTGCCCTTCAACTGATGAATGGATAAATAAAATGTGGTACATATACACAATGGAGTATTACTCAGCAGAGAAAAACAATGACATCATGAGGTTTGCAGGCAAATGGATGGATCTAGAAAAAATCATCCTTAGTGAGGTAACCTAGACTCAGAAACACAAACATGGTATGTACTCACTCATAGGAGTTCCTTTATTTTTCAGGATTGTTTTAGCTATCCTGGGTATTTTGTTTTTCCATGTTGTTGACTTTAGTGCCTTTCTGTGTAGATCTTGTCTGCTGGACCAGGGACCTGAGGACCTAAAAGGATGGGGAAGACTATAGTCTAATGATATTGACAACTTTCTTTCAGTTTCAGTGTACTTTTATACACAAATGTAACAAAGAGAGCAATGATCTAAGAAAGGTCATTTGTGTTCAGACCAAAAAAAAAATGATCAGAACTACATGATCACAGAAAGATGTAAATAATTGTCAGTAAGCACATACTAAATATTGACATTCTCAGGACAGAGCAATTGAAACACAGTTGCCTGACATGTACTAGACTTTATATCTGAAAAGGGACAGAAGAAAGGCACAATGCTATATTCAGGTTCAGAGTACATTGATTAGATTGGGTTCTTTAGCTATATTCTGGCATCCAAGAAGAATAAACATGTCTTATAAATTGAATGTAAATACTTAACACAGGAAGCATGAATCATGTACAAGAACAATCCCAGGAACAAAATGCACGTGAGGTAATAGGCCTTCTGTCTTTTTTTTTTCCTGGAGCATCTTTCAGTTCCCCAAGACATTGTTCAACATGTATAATTCTTTTACCAAGATCTGACAAATATGAAGTAGAGAATGGTTTTTTCAAGGTCTGTAAAAGTTGTGTCAAAATTCTGATAGGGATTATGATGAATATGTAGCTTGATTCTGATAGTATGTCCATTTTTACTATGATAATCCTAACAATTCATGAGATGAGAGCTTTTTTCCATCTTATGATATGTTTTCAATTACTTACTTCAAAGACATGAAGTTTTTAATCATACAAGTATTTCACTTGCTTTGTTAGAGTCACCTCAAGATATTTTATATTATTTGAGGTTATTGTGAAGAATATTATTTCCCTGATTTTGTTCTCAGTCAAATTTTTATTTAGAAATAGGAGGGCTACCATTTTGGGAATGTAACATTGTATTCAGCAAATTTGCTGAAAGTGTTTGTCAGCTGTAGGAGTTCCCCGGGTAACTTTTAGGGTCACTTATGTATACTGTCATATCTTCTTTGATGCTACACTTTTTAACAAGATATTTGCCAACTGAATTCTACATTACATCAAAAGGATCATTCATTATGATCACGTAAACTTTATCCCACATGCAGGGACCAATCAATATAAATAAATCAGTAAATTCAACAGATGCAGGAAAAGCTTTTAACAAAATACATCAACACTTTCTGTTACAAGCCCCCAAAAGTTACCATATTCTAAGGTCTCTGAAATATCACAGTTAAAACAATAACCATACACATAGTATTAAAAGCCACAGGAGAAAAACACAAGGCATATATATATAGGAAAATCCTTTGTAATAATAGCTGATTTATCAGCCAGAACACTGAAAGCCTAAAAAGCCTGGAGCAATGCATTCTCAGTCCTAAAAAACCCTGGTTGCCAATATAGACAACAAAATTGTACATTTGTGCTGCCCTCAATTTTGTGCAGAGAGGCTTGTCTTTGATGTGATCAGCAGTTAATACTGAGAATCATAACTCATCCAAGTACTGAGAGTAATGTCTATTTAATTCTCAACACTAAATGTGACTTTTTTTAAGTTTCCCTACAAAGGCTTGATTGAAATGGAAGAAGAGGAGCAGAAAGAGTATGAGAAGTAGATGAAGAAGAATGTTGTGAATTGCTATAGTTGGGACATGAAATGGTCTTTGCTCTCATGAACTTCCTGCATTTAAAATCACTTGCATAGGTTAAGACAACCAGATCAGTAAACATTACAACTGGCAACAATAATTGCAATCAGTTGGTTATAGCAGTCAGGACAAATCTCTCACTGGCAAGTCCTACAGCTACTCAGACCCAAGTAAGCACATACAGGCTTATATTATTTACAAACTGTATGGCCATTAGCTCAAGCTTATTACTAACTAGCTCTTACACTTAAATTAACCTATAATTCTTATTTATGTTTAGCCACAAGGCTTGGTAACTTTTTCTCAGTTCTGCCTTTACATCTCACTTCTTTGGTGGCTGCATGGTGACTCGTGACAGCCTTCCTCTTCCCAGAATTCTCCTTGTCAGCTTATCCTACTAAAACTTCCTGTTCTCTCTCTCTCTCTCTCTCTCTCTCTCTCTCTCTCTCTCTCTCTCTCTCTCTCTCTCTCTCTCTCTAATTCATGAGTCCACTCATTTCTGCCAGTATAGGCATGGGCACAGGGCCATAAACTGGAGCATGGGCAGCCTATCAGCAGCTAGAACCTCAAAGAAAACTGTTTGGTTTGTTGCTTGCCAGTTTCGTGACAGAATCACATGGAGGCAAGGTTAGTCTTGAACTTGTTATACAAAGGAAAATAACTTTGAAACTGTACTCTTCTTGAAATTTTTTTGTCCTGAAGTATTTAGTGGGTTCCTTTTCTCTGCCAATTATATATTTTAAAGGCAGATAAAATCTGAAGCACAACAGGTAAAAGCAGAAAAAACCTTACAGAAGATGTAATCAATCAATGAAAAAGGCTTTTATTAGAGGTGAGGAAACACACATATGTTGTTGGTTGTGTTTGGTCTCTTTACCGTTTTGGCTCTCTATTCTTTTGGGGGGCCTGTTACCAATCTACCAAATAAATACATATGCAAAGGCTAACTCTTAATTATAAATTCCTGGCCTTAGCTTGGCTTATTTCTTTTCAACTTTTCTTAACTTCTGTATATCTTTCTTTCACTCATACTGTGTGGCTGGCTGTGTGGCTGTGTGGCTGTGTGGCTGTATGGCTGGCCTCTAGAATCTTCCTCTCCTGGTTCTCTTGTTCTTTCTTCTTTTCTTCCCAGATAACTTCTTGTATTTATTCTCTCTGCCTGTCAGCCCTGTCTATCCTTTCTCTTACACTGTTATTGGTCATTCTGCTTGTTATTAGACCATCAGATGTTTTTGACAAGCCAAGTAACACACCATCAGAGAGTTAAACAAATGTAACAAAAGAGAATGCACATACATCTTTCATCAAACGTTTCACAGTATAAACAAAAGTAACACATCTTAAAGTAATATTTTACAACATCTCTCCCTTTTTGTACAAATTAAAAGAAAGGTTTTAACTTTAACATAGTAAAAATATACACAATAAAACAATTATTAATAAGAATTTAATTTACAATATTCTGTCCATTTGTAGTTAGAATATTCAGAGAAAATAATGAATTGTCTATCCTATCTTACTGAGTCCAAAGTTTTATATCTAATTTACTTCTATTTAACTAAAGAAAACTACAACTGTTACTATCTAGTCTACAACTTCATCAAAGACCTAGAAGGATGTAATGTTATCTAACAACAGAGACATTTGGCTGCCTGGGCAGTCATCCAAAGTTCCTCTGAAATGTTGAGGCATCCATCTGCAGCCTACGGGCCTAGAATATCAGGCAAACTTTTCAGTGAAGCAGGAAATTTGAAGAATTGTCCTGTCTTGCTTTGGCAAAGTTTATTAGTCACTATCCTCTGTGGTTAGCAGAATATCTGGCAAAAATTTCTAGGAAGCAGGAATTTTGAAGGACTATCCTGCCTTGTTTTAGCAAAGTTCAACAGTCTTTTTCCTGTGCATTCTGCATGTGCAGTCTGCACATCACATTGTCAGAAATTAAAGGCAAGAATAGGTTCTTTGCCCAGTGGCTAACCTTCCACAATGAACCCAAACTCCTATGGAGTTATTTTGATGCCCATCACTCTTTTATGAAATAAATTGGTGCTACCACAAGCATATGTGTCTCATTGTCATGACAATCCTTAAGTTAACAAAACATTTTAAATATCTGTAAGTCTTTGAAGTGTTTGAAGACGACTTATCTATTTAACTATATTTTTAACCTTGAAAACATATCAAATGTGACCATAGGTCTGATTATTATAGATTAACTATTAATCTTATTTCTTATTTATACAGTGCATTTTTAAATGAACAACATAAGCACAATACCCCAAGCAAGAATAGAAACATATATATACAATATAACAAAATTATCTTTAAATTTGTATCAATATACCAAAATCCATGATAATGGAACATATCTGAGATTAATAGTTGTTTTTCTATCCTATATGCCTATATTCCCCTAAATTACTATAAATATCTATAACCCACCAAATAAACAAACAAAAAAAAGGAATGAAAAAACCCCTCTCATACACCTCTTGGGAATGCGGACATTGTATTCTCCAAACTGCTTCCTGCTATGTGTGGATTAAGTATCTTTAGGGTCCTAGAGATAAAATTTGAGATAATGCCTATTCTTGAGAAGACCAGCTATAACTTTTGTTGATAGATATCACCTGTCAAAGTTCAGGAGGTCTGTCTTGATCAAATCTGATCAATGTCATTCATTTCTGAAGGAATCCATAGCCTGTTGTCTCCTGTGAGAACAAAAGCAAACCCGGTTCTTCAAAGTAAGACACTTTTAAATATATATTTTTAAATTAAGGGATACCTAAAGTATCTAGGTTAGTTCAATTTAGCAGTCTGGTTAACAATCCCATGTTTTCTAGCAGCTGTTGTTTGCTTGTTAGCATTCAAAAATTCAAAATCAGCACAATAATATATAGAATTCAGACTCCCTGTGTATTTGCCATCTCTATATGGTTTATTCTTTTTTATTATTTTACTTCTCTCTTTAAAGACTTTATTATTTTTAAACCTTTTCTTTCTATGACTGTCCATACCCCTTTTCTTTCTTTCTTAAGCCTACACACATTGTAAAACACACTGGGGCCTGTTTAGAGGTTTTTCCATCTAGACCCCTTCTACTGAATATCTTTTAACCTTTTTTGACCACATGAGCAAACTTTAGAGTGCTAGCCTACATCTGGATCCTTTGCATGACTCTTTTAGCTGTCTCTGCCTTCTTCTAGGTTTGTGAAAGCCAAGCCTAAAACTTGCAGCCTAGTAGGAGGTTTTTTGACCTGGAACTGTATTCAACACTGAGCTATGGAATGCCAGTGCCCTATGACAGGGTTTTTTTTTACTTAGTTTTTTTTGTTCTTACCTAACATACTGGCTGCTCTAGGCCTCACCAGCATGCAGAAACTCTTAAAGGAGCTGGATCCTCTTTTCCCCCAAGCTTTCTCAGGCCCTAAATGGAAATCCAAAGACCTCATGTTGGTACATCAAAAAGTTTTTGATTGTTTTTTTTTCTTTTTACACTTTTGGGTCTCTATTCTTTTGGGGGTCTGCCACCTAGCCAACAAGTAAATATACATGTGAAAGTTTATTCTTCATTATAAATGTCTGGCCTTAAGCTTAGCTCGTTTCTTGCCAGCTTTTCTAAACTTTAAATTATCCCATCTACCTTTTCTATCTGGACTTTTTCCTTTCCGTTCTTCTGTATATCTTACTTTCATTCTTACTCTGCCAGCTCCTCCTATCCTTTTTCCTGCCTCACTATTGTCCATTCAGCTCTTTATTCAACTGTCAGGTGTTTTAGATGGGCAGAGTAACACACTTTCAGAGTTAAACAGATGGAACAGAAAAGAATGCATACATATCTTTGTATCATTAAAACAAATGTTTTACAACACAAACAAAAGTAACACATCTTAAAATAATATACTACTACACACATACACAATCATACACACACACACACACACACACACACACACACACACACACACACACACACACACCAACACATGCAGAGAAGAAAACCCTCTACAAAGTAGAGAGACTTAGGAAGCTGAAGTCTGGTCTCTCCTTGAGGGCTAGAGTTAAGGATTTTGAGAGTCTGCTTCCCATAAATTCATGTTGATCAGTTTCAACATAAAAAAGCAAAGCTGATATACTATGTTTTGTTTTCTTTGGTGGAGGGGGTAATGCAGGAGTGAGGAGAGGATGTGGGGGGATCAGTGGGTGAGTAGAACTGGGATGCATGATGTGGAACTCACAAAGAATCAATAAAGAAGTTAAATTAAAAACAGAAAGCTGATAGACCCACAACTTTGGAACAAACATGTCCAAATCTGGCCTTTATCTTGTTGACTTTATCTGTCCACAGAAGGGCACTACTAGCTGAATTCCTCTATGGCCTTTGTTTTAAGTCATCAGGCCTCTGTCTCAGATCATGAGGGTGAGGAAGAAGCTATCTTGTAGGTTGGCCATCTTTACTATTTACTAGTTATCTATGCCCCATTCCCTAATGGTCTGTCTATCATGGTCTGTCCAACTTTTTTTTCTTTTGGAGTTTTGAGTCTTTGTGTAGCCTTGGCTCTCCTGGAACTCCCTCTGTAGACCAGTCTGGCCTTAAACTCACAGAGATCCATCTGTTTCTGCCTCTTTGGTACTGAAATTAAGGGTATGTTCCACCATTGCCTGGGGGTGCTAACTTTTTATTTTTATTAATTAAATTTCTTCATTCATTTTACATCTCAACCACATGTTCTCCTCCCTCTTCTCCTCCCATTCCCCTCTCCCTACTTCCTCTCTGACCTTTACATCTCAACCACATGTTCTCCTCCCTCTTCTCCTCCCATTCCCCTCTCCCTACTTCCTCTCTGACCCTCCAATCTACTCCTTCTCTCTTTCTGTTCAGAATGGAACAGGCCTCCCATGGGTATCAACAAAACATGACATATCAAGTTGAAGTGGGACTAAGTTCTTCCCCTTGTATTGAGGCTGGGCAAGACAGCCCAATATGAGGAATAGGTTCCCCAAAGCCAGCCAAAGTATTAGGGACAGCCAATGCTCCCACTGCTAGGAGTCCCACAAGTAGACCAATCTATACAACTGTTACACATGTCTAGAGAACCTAGATTGATCTCATGCAGGCTTCATGGCTATTGGTCCAGACTTTTTGAGCTCCTTTGTACCCAGATTAGTTGTTACTGTGAGTTCCCTTGTGATGTCCTTGACCACTTTTTCTTGGTGTTTATGGTAGAGTAAAGGTGTTACAGAGGTTGTGGGAGTGTCCAGTCAATGACTGATGTGGCCTCAGACCCACATCAAGAGAATGAACCCTCACCCAACACTTTTGGAGTGCCAGGAGCCAGAAGCTGAATGGACTAGAGAATTAGGATAGAACTGAAGCATGAACCTAATTAGTCTTATCAATAAAACAAAAAGTCAGATATTGGGGTAATAACCTGAAAGATCAGAGAAGCAGAGGACCAGCAACCAATGACTTCTTACCTCTCTGGGTCCTCTGAGATCCTGTCTCTGCCCTGCCTTATAACTTCCTGTCTCTGCCTCTTAAGTACTGAGATTAAAGGTGTGAGCTACCTCCACTTGGCTTCTATGGTTAACTAGTGGCTAGCTCTGCCCTCTCATGTCCAGGCAAGTTTATTTGTCAGAACACAAACAAAATATCACATAGTCTTTCCCCCTTTTTGTCTAAATAGAAAGCAAAGGTTTTAACAAACAGAAAAATTATATACAATAAGTACAATAACTATATACAAATATATACAGGTAATAATTACATTAAAAATGTCTAGTCCATTAGCATTTGACAAATTAAGAGAAAATACTCCATTATCTATACTATCCTGGTGCATGTTATACCTAATTCACTTTCTATCCTAACTTGTATTAGCAACCCAAAACTATCTTTCTATGTCTCTCAACCTTACACACTTACACCTCTTTAGTGATTTTCTTTTCTGAGTCCGGTAACAAGGAAAATTATAACTATCTATACTTCAGCTCCATCAGAGACCTGTTAAAGATTTTATATTACCTAAGTAAACAGGAAATGCAGAGCAAACATCTTGCAAAATTAAGAAATGATAGAAAGAGTTGGCTGCCTGGACAGTCACCCAAGTTTCCTCTGCAATGTTGAGATAACCATCTTTGGCCTGCAGGTCTAGAATATCTGACAGACTTATCTGTGAAGCAGGACTGTACTGTCTTATCTTGGCAAGATTCAGCAGTCACTTTCTTCCATGTCCTGCTTGTTCAATTTGAACAACATACTCTCAGTAGTTGAAGCAAGGGTAGTTTCTTGCTCAGCAGCTAACTTTTGAAATAAAGAAAGTAAACCCCATATGGAGTTTCTTTGATGTCCATCATCTTCTCTGAAGTTGATTGCTGCTGCTAGGAACAGATATGCCTCATTGTCATAAAAACAAACAAACAAACAAACAAACTCATGTTATTAAAACATCTTAAATGCCATATTCTGCAGACCTCTGAAGTATTTGAAGACAACCTGACTACATAAAATATATCTCTGTTTGACCTTGAAAACATACCTAACATGATTACAAGTTTGATTGTAATACGTGACTAACTACTAACCTGAATTTCTTTATTATCCTAAATAGAATAGTTTATAGTAATAACTTCCAAGGACTGGACATTTACATTATATTGCTAAATGAAGTTTATAGGTACAGTATCTTGAGCAAGAGTAGAAATGCATATACACTATATTCTAACAAAAATAACTTTAAATTTGTATCAATATACCAAAGTCCATATCAATGTCAAATATTTAAAAGTAGTAGCTGCCTTTTTGTTTTAAAAATAGATTCAATAACCTACCTTTTATTCTGTCATTTCTATAACATATATAAAGAATAACAAAAATAACTGCAAATTCAGATCAACATACAAAAAACCAAGCCAATTTAAAATATCTAAGACCAGCAATTGTTACTTTGGTTTAAAAGTAGATTCAATAATCTACCTTTTTTATGCTATTCTTACATCCCCCCATTTTCTTTTAAGAACAAGATTCCTGAGTCTAATTTCATTTGTTCAGCTTTTTTCCTGACCATTACAAAAACAACTTGTAACCAACCACCCTAAACAATGACAAATATGCATAACTCACTGAATAACCAATGCTGCCCACCCCACCACTTGGGAATGGGTGTCATATTTTTAACATTACTCCTGATGTCTGGGGATGATGGCAGCTTTAGGGGACCCTGAAAAATTGAGAATAATTGCCAGGTCCTGGGAGAGCAAACTGTATCATTGGCTATTCAGTCTCTGTGTACTGGGAAAGTGCAGGACTTGTCTCCAGTCCTGGCTAGAGTAGTCTGTGAAGTTGGACCATCTCAGGTAGCCACCTTGAAATTGTCCTGAATATTTGTAGCCCAACATCAATCTTTAGGTGGTGTTTGTCTGCTAGTAGCATTACCATAGTCCAGGCAGAATCATTGTGTGTCCCAATTCTCCTTTTTGGAGACTTCAAAGGTCACTGTTAGGCATGGTCATGGTTCACTGAAGAAACCTTAAACATTATAAATGTCATATGCAGCAGATCTCAAAGAGGTTATAGGACCATAGTTTGTTATATACATCCAGAATAGAAAAACTTAATTCCTTGTAGTTGGAATTTTTCCTGTGTTCAGTCAGGTCTGCAGCTACTCAGATCCCAATAAACACACAGATGCTGTGGGATGGTCTATATGTCAAATTACTCTGATTGGTCAATAAATAAAACACTGATTGGCCAGTGGCTAGGCAGGAAGTATAGGCAGGACTAACAGAGAGGAGAAAAGAAAGAACAGGAAGGCCGAGAGAGTCACTGCCAGCTGCCACCATGACAAGCAGCATGTGAAGATGCTGGTAAGCCACAAGCCATGTGGCAAGGTATAGATTTATAGAAATGGATTAATTTAAGATATAAGAACAGTTAGCAAGAAGCCTGCCACAGCCATACAGTTTGTAAGCAATATAAGTCTCTATGTTTACTTGGTTGGGTCTGAGTGGCTGTGGGACTGGTGGGTGACAGAGATTTGTCCTGACTGTGGGCCAGGCAGGAAAACTCTAGTTACACACAGAGTCTTATATTAATTACAAACTGTTTGGCCATTAGCTCAGCCTTATTACTGACTGCTCTTATATTTAAATTAACCTATAATTCTTATCTATCTTTAGCCATGTGGCTTGGTACCCTTTCTCAGTTCTGTCTTGTCATCTTGCTTCATCTGTGTCTGGCTGGTGACCCCCTGACACAGCCTTTATCTTCACAGAATTCTCCATGTCTGCCTATCCTGCCTATACTTCCTGTCTGCCTACTGGCCAATCTGCATTTTATTTATCAACCAATCAGAGCAACACACATTCATAGCATACAGAACAACATTCCATAGCAATTCATAATTACCTGATAGAGACTCAAACCTGAAAATCATGTATAGAAAGCTCAATGAAGACTTTTTCTACAATTTGTCAGTATTCTATATGACCATTAATATTATAACAAAAAGTTTAATATTATAAATTTTAATATAATAATTATACTTTATACTTTTAAAGTGTATACAATAAAATATTTTTATTTTAATAATAATATTATTTAAATTATATAAAGTATAGACTAATAATATAGAATATTATTATTCTATATTTTAGAATAATATTTTATTCTAAAATAAATAAATATTTTATTTTAAATAATTTTGTTTAAAATAAAACCAAAGATCATGAGATTAGTAATATATTCCCTTAAATTTGATTTTCCTTCTGACCCATGTCAGTTGACTCTTTTGACATAAAGCAAAGATTTTGCATTTTCTTTTTAACAAGTATGCTTGGGTTTAGAGAAGGAGAAAGCCACACTCCAACTCTAGAGCTAGCTTTAATTTTTAATTGAACTAGGACTACAAAACCCCATTTGCACTATGTTTCTATAGAGAGCAACAGAAAAAATATTTGAGGAGATTTATAAAATGTTATTCTGTTGGAAATGTGATATACCAGTGGCCAATTTACTCTTTTTCTTGAGACATTTTCTCTAGCTTAAGTATATAACTTATGAAAATAAATTATTATTTTTTCTTTCTGTTTATTTTTTTCATAATGGATTCACAGTAAAATAGGAGGCAGTTTCCCATTAACATCTTTTAAGATGTATAATTCTTGGCAATTTCTTTAAAACAACTTGAGCAAAACTATTTTTTGGAAAATAATTTACTAATAAAAATTACTTGTTCAAGTATTTAAATAAATGCATCTGTGTTTATGATGATATTGTATTCCCCAAAATATTGTGCACCCTAACATAGTTATCTGGGGTTAGAGAACAGAACAGCCACTAGATACAGAGACCAGAAAATGGTGGCACACACACACCTTTAATCCTAGCATTCCAAAGGCAGAGATCCATCCAGATCTCTGTGAGTTCAAAGCCACACTGGAAACAGCCAGGCATGGTGACTCATGCCTTTAATCCCAAGAAGTGATGGCAGAAAGCAGATAAGTATATAAGGCATGAAAACCACGAACTAGAGCTGGTTAAGCTTTTAGGCTTTTGAGAAGCAGTTTGGCTGAGATTCATTTGGATGAGGACTCAGAGACTTCCAGTCTGAGGAAACCGGGTCACCTGAGGAATTGGCGAGGTGAGGAAGCTGTGCTGTGGCTTTTTCTGTAACTCTGATCTTCCAACTTTAACCCAATACCTGGCTTCGGGTTTGATTTTATCAATAAGACCTTTTAAGACTCATGCTGCATGTGTTATCTTGAATTAGTGTCTAAATCATCATAAATATGTACACATTTATGTGTGCATATAAATATATTTATCTCTTTAAAATATGTGAGCAATTGTCATGAATATTTCCAACAAAGGAGAAAAAGAAAATATATAGGTTTATGACTGCTAGTAGATAATTATTTAGTATTTAGGAATATCTCAAGAATTAACAAAACTTGTATTATGGTGCGTGCTTATAATCCTGACAAGTAGAGAGAGAATTATTTGGATTTCAAGGGCAACCTCTTTAACATTGCTAGTTCATGGCCTGCCTGTGCTATGTAATCCTTATTTCAAACAAAAGTAAAATAATGAAAAAGAAAAGCACACAAAAACCAATGGTCTTTGCTATGAAGCTCTGTTTTCTACTGAATTGTATCCAACCTAAGCATCAATTTTAATATTGGGTGAAATATAATAGGAGTAACTTAGAGATACCTGGTCAAGTCCTGTTGACATATTCCTCTCCATGTTTCTGAGCACCACTCTCCTGCCAGGTATGCTGCAGGAGCCTTCTCAAATTTTTGAAGGAATACAGGACATCATATTTTCAAAGACTTTCTCTATAAAGCCATGATCTGCCCAAGCAGAATGTCAAAATTTCCATTCACATTTCAACACTGTAGCTACATCACGCTTTGCTCTCACTGTAATTACTTAGAAGAAAATTAGAACCATAAAGTCCTTCATTTATCATCCTATGGTGCTCTCCTTTTTTGATCTAGCTTTTATGAGCTTGCATTCAGCTAGAAGTTTATTATTATCCATTTATAAGTAGCCAACAAAATAGTAAATTATGCATTTGAAAGCCCTTCTGGCTGACATTTTCAAAGTTCACTGGACACTTTTTTTTCTTTTCTTTTCTTTCTTTTTTTTCTGTAGTGGGAATGTGCTGCTGGCACTCAAGGTCTGCAATCTGATCCACATTTAGATTTTATTAAGAGGTAAACGCAATGAGCTTTTATGAATATTTCATGACTAAGTGGACCATACTTTGAGACTGCCAATTTTAAGCAATTTCTCCTACATCTAAAGAGTGCCTTATAATCCAACAGATGTAGTCTAATTGTTGTATTAATCGAAATTAGATCTCACAGTCTTCATAAAGATATCTGTGATGTGTTCAGAAATCATCAGCTGTGTCTTTTTACAATGTTAATTGTAGATTTTCCTGATAATTATGAAACAAAAGACACACAAAACAAATGAACTGAAACAGTGCTTACACAAGGTTTCATGCAAATATGAAGCAATAAAAGATATTTATGGTGATGTGGAATCTAAGGAAATGAGTAGGCACCTGACAAATGTGACTTGACAGGGTGAAATATAATAGGAGTAACTTAGAGATACCTGGTCAAGTCCTGTTGACATATTCCTCTCCATGTTTCTGAGCACCACTCTCCTGCCAGGTATGCTGCAGGAGCCTTCTCAAATAACAATGTGAGCAAGTCACTTCATAGTAGTTCTATTTGGAGGTAGTGTTTTCTGAGCACCACCAGACTGATGCATGTTTAAGACCAAGTCACCACTCTTTGGAAGATTGTTAAATAGAATTAAGCACTGCCTAAGGCATATGAAAATAACTGTTAAATATACAAGTTATATGAGTCATCAATGATTTCAAGAAAAGGTCATATTACTTCATTGATGGATTGGTTTAAAATATGTCGATGAAAAAAGCAAAGCTCTCATCTTAAAAGAATTAAAATATTGTTTATTCTGGAGCAATTATGAGTGACCATGGTGCAAAAACATGGATTTATGTTACAACACATAATATTGTTACAACTTGAAAAGTTTTGAGAAGTTTTATTTATTTACAGAACAAAGAAAATCATGTCAAGGCAACTTTAAAATACACTGGTACATACACCAGAAAGGCAGTAACAGCAAAATTGGGGAGCTTTTCTCTAAGCCTATGGTGATATCTGATTACATTCTTAGCTTTTGCATGGGTAGAAGATAGTGGTCTACTAATTTAATAAATTTCAGGCATTCCTTTTTTTTAACCTATTAATCATAGGATGTTAGTTCTGACACAGAGGTGGCTGAGATATGGCTGTTTTATAGGCTAAAGATAGTCTAGGATAAGGAAATTAGGCGCTGGAGCTGCAACATTCCAACATCACCACACCAGTGCAATTATAATCAGTCAATCATTCTTTGCAGACACAGCTTCTTTCCAGGAATTCTCATTCACAAACAAGCCAAAACAAACAACAAAAATTTCATACCTTACATATTAATAAAATACACATCATTTTTATTTGGAGCAAAGGGATCTCACATGAATGTCTGTGGTATTACTTTTCCATGATGGAGTTAATTTGAAAAATATATTGTAGAAATCTACAAGCACATAAAAACCTGTCTTTTTGTTTTAACCAAGAATATATTTGTGGGAACTAGAAAGAAGGCTTAGCAGTTAAGAGTACTTGCTACTCTTCCCAGGAGTCTAGATTTATTCTCAGAATCCATATCTTGTAGCTCACAACTATCTATAACTACATCTCCAAGTGGATCTGATATTTCTGGCCTCATAGACCTCTACTCACATAATATATTTTCATACACACATAGACACATAAATAAAAATATAGGTAAAACAAAAGAAAAATAAGAATGTTTTATATATCATAGCTTGTCTTAACATTCAAAATAATATTATATATAACAGAATTCTTTTAGTGATTTTATTTGTATATTTACTATTAAATACATTAAAACATGATAATGCATTTTTTTATATTTTGAGTTGTACATGGTACAGGGTTTCATTTTGACATTTTAATACATGCTGTGACATCTTTTGATCACAGTCATGCTGCCAGTTACTCTTTTTTTATTTTACTTCTCTTTTCTCCACTGGTCATTTCCACATAACTAATAGTACTTCTTTTACTTCCATTTCCTTTTATTTTTAATCTTCCCTGGGATTCTACATATGAGAGAAAACTTATGTGCTGGTTAGTTTTATGTTAACTTGACACAAGCTAGAGTCAGTTTGGAGATGGGAATCTCATTGAAAAAAAAAAAAAACTCCAACAAACATACCTGTGGTGAATTTTCTTGATTGGCAATTTATATGGGAAAGCCCAGCTCACTGCAGGCAGTACTAGCTCTGGCCAGGTGGTTCTGAATAATATAAGAAATTAGGCTGAGCAAGCCATGAAAAGCAAGCAATTTAGCAATCTTCCTCCATGGCGTCTGCTTCAGTTACAATTTCTAGGTTCCCACTCTAGCTACTGCCCTGACTTCTCTGGTTGATGAACTATAAGATGTAAGATGAGTTAAACCATTTGCTCTCCAAGTTGCTTTTGGTTATGGTATTTTATCACAGCAGTAGAAACTTTATTGCAATATATAATAATTTCCCTTATAAATAATTTTGGAGGTGTCCTTCTCTTTCTAATTTTGGAATAGTTTGAGGATCATTGCTACTACATTTTCTCAAAGTGTAGAACAAAATTCTGCAGTATATATAGGGGCTGTGGAGATGACTCAGTGCTTAAAAGTACTTACTGCTCTTACAAAGGACCTGGGTTTTGTTCCTAGACCAGAAATATTGGCTTAGGACAGTCTTTAACTCCAGTTTCAGGGGAGTCAATTCCTCTTCTAACATCATTGGACTCCTGAACACATATGTCAAACATACTTGTATTCAGGAACATTATATATATATATATATTATATAAAAATAAAATTCAAAATTAAAATATATCCAACTGTGATTTTCTTTGTTTGGATACTCAAGTAATGTTTCAATATCACTAACCCTAAAGGATGTATATAATTTTTTATAGTCTCTTGGTTTAATTTTGACAGATAATATGTGTCCATTTATCAATTCAATTATTTTCTGATATTTTAAATTATAAAATTTAAAAATATTTCTGAATGATTGTGTAAATTTCAGTGCTATGTGTTATATGGTGCAGTATAATTGCACTGATCTGCTAATGGGATATGGATAGTAACAGCTACAATTATTTTATCTTTCTATGTGTTCTTTTTCTCATGTAGTATATTCTTTAAGAAATTATGTATTCGATAAAGATGATAGACGATAGATAGATAGATAGATAGATAGATAGATAGATAGATGGTAAATGTTACAATCATACATATATAGCTATATATTCCCAACACTTAAAGTCTATCTTCATTAGGGTTTCTACTTCTGTGATAAAACACCATGACCAAAAAGCAAGTTGGGGAGAAAAGGGTTTATCCAGTGAGGACAGGAACTCACACAGGCCAAGATCCTCAAGGCACGAGCTGATGCAGAGGCCATAGAGGTATGCTGGTTATTTATTTTATTCCTCTGGCTTGCTCAGCCTGCATTCTTATAGAACCTAGGACAACTAGGCCAGGGATGACACCACCATCAATGGGCCAGGCCCACTCTCATCAATTACTGATTAAGAAAACGCCTTACAGCTTGATCTTATGGAAGTATTTTCTCAATTGAGGTTACCTCCATTCAGACAACTCTAGTTTTTCTCAAGTTGACACAAGTCATAAGTCTAGAGCCTGATATTGTTATTTTACTGAATGGTCATGATATCAAATTGCATTCTACTAATTTTTGTTATACCTGTAGGCATGAGCTACTTTAAGTCTTGGTCAAAGAAACTTCTTTTGTAGTGGACAGCAGTCAATGGAGAGATGCATAACTGGTCAAAATGCTGAGAATAGGAAAATGAGTCATCAGCCTTAATTGAGACATCTATATTAACCCACCAAAGCTGAGGGAACATGAAAAAAAGAGAGGAGTGTTGTGAAATTCTACCTTCTAGACATGGTATGTCTATTAATGAATTCCTACCAGCTATGATAGCCTGCATATTACTTATACAAGAGCATGTAAGCTAAAATCCTAGCATTGTTGATGATCTTCAAGCTCTGTCCATGCTGAACAGCAGTTGATAGTTGCTGAGGATGGAAAAATTAATATTCAGGATAAGATATGTTCACTAGTAGTTTTCTCATGCTCAAGTGAGTAACTAAATACTTATGCATATATGAACAGTACTAACTTGAATTAGTGAGTTATAAATAGAATGTTGAAAAATGTGAATTTGGATGGAAGTATATTGAGATTAAATGGGGGTGGAGAAGGAAATAGAAGATGTAGATATTATCATATTAGCTTGAGTAAGTATATGAAATTCTCAAAAATAAAGAAAAAGGATTTTATAAAGGAATCTCCATGTATTTCCTTAGATTTTAAAATCAAACAGACAGATAAAAGACAGAAATAATTTTGACTTTATTTTAATGAACTGGTTATCCTTATCTTTAATTTATTACTGAGCTCCATTGTCTATATTCATGGATCTAAATATTTGATCTGATGATCATATCCATAAATTCTGGAAATTGGGGGGTTATTGTTGCTGGAGGGCTTCTCTCCAGGCTCCACCAAGCCCCGCAGTCCCACAATCCACATATAAAATAATCACTCAGACGCTTATATTATTTATAAACTGTATGGCCATGGCAGGCTTCTTGTTAACTGTTCTTTTATCTTAAATTAACCCATTGCTATAAATCTATACCTTGCCACGTGGCTGGAGGCTTACCGGCATCTTTACATGTTCCTTGTCCTGGCGGTGGCTGCAGTGTCTCTCCCTAATTCTTCCTGTTTCCCCAATTCTCCTATGGCTTTGTCCCACCTATACTTCCTGTCTGGTCACTGGCCATCAGTGTTTTATTTATATAGAGTGATATCCACAGCACTTCCCCCCCTTTTTTTTTCTTTTTCAAAAAGGAAGGTTTTAACTTCAACATAGTACAATTACATATAACAAAATAATTATCGAGTAAGAATTACAGTTACAATATTAAAGAAGATATCTATCTTATATTTGTGAGTTTAAGGTTTTATATCTAACTTATCTTTTATCATAACTGAGGAAAATACAACTGTCTAGTCTTTAACCACATTAAAGACCTGAGAAGGAACTTAATGGTACCTGAGAAATGGTAGATGGATGCAAGCAACTTTCGTGAATCTTGCAAGAGTAGACCAAGACAGCTGGCAGCCTAGACAGTCACCTAATGTTTCTCAGCATTGTTGGTGTAATCAAATTGGCTACAGGCCTAGAGTATCTGACAGACCATTTTCAGAAGCAGGAATTCTGAAAGAACATCTTACCCTGGCTTGGCAGAGTACAGTGGTCGCTTTCCTTGTGTCCCGCTTGTCCAGAAAGGACAGCATTGTATTCGTACTGTCAGCTATCAATGCAAGGGCAGTTCTTTGCCCAGTAGGCCATTTTGGGCCAAGAAGACAAACTTCCAAATCGAAATGTCTTAGAAGCCCAACATTCTCTTGGGATGAATTGGTGCAGCCAGGAGCAATTGTGTCTCACGTCAACAGAATTCTAAGGTATTTAAATGTCATATTCTCTAGGTTTATGAAGTGTTTGAAGATTACCTATCTATCTGAAATATATCTATGTATACCTAGAAGACTTAACTAACTTGGCTACAAATATGATTATCATAGATGACTAATTATGAATCTATTTTTAATTATCTATTACAATTTTATATGAGTTACATAAACATAATACCTCAAACAAGAATAGAAATATATATACAGTATAACAAAATTAACTTCTAGTTTGTATCAATAAACTAAAATTTATACCAATGTAAAACATTTTAAACATAAACTAAAATCTATACCAATGTAAAACATTTTAAACAAGTTGTTCTTTAAAAGTAGGTTCATTAATCAACCCTTTTATCTTATCATCTCTATATCCTCCTATATATCTATATCATATCCCCTTTTCTATTTTAGAAAGAGATCATATTTATAATCAACCTGTTTTAAATAAAAATATTGGTTTTTCTCTGTCCCAAACCAGAGTGCTCTTCTGATTTGGGACACAGGAATCTCTTAACCATTTTTTTTAAAGCAATATGTCTGGGTTTAGAGGGGGAGTGAGCCAATTCCAACTCTAAAGCCAGCTTAGTATATTTGGGAATTTGGGTGTAGCATCTCTTACTACTTCCTGCTGGAGGAGGGGCGCTGTATCTTATGGGGACGCAAAGAAAATTTTAGGCCTATGGGGTAGTCCTTGAGGCTGTATTGTGTGAACCAGTTGCCTGGAAACTGCTCTGGATGTTAGATTATCTGGGCCATGGTGTCATCGGAAACCTTTCAGAGGGTCTTGGCTGGTGAAACCTGATATATCTTAATCTGGAACAAATCCACAGCCTCTGGCTTTCTGTGGAAACAAAAGCAGAACCTCTTTTCCAAAGCAACATATCCTTAAATCCAAATTTTCAAGTCAAGGTACCTTTAAAATGTACATATTGGTTTAATTCAACATCTTTTTTGATCAAATGTTTTTTTGCAGTTAAAAATCCCAAAGACAACACAATCCAGATTGTCTGTGTAATATTCATCTTTACGTGGCTTTTTTATATTAATTTATCTTTTTTTGTCTCTTTTAAGCCTACGTATTGTGAATCTATTGCTTTAAACTGCAGTATTCCAAGACTGAAATGGCTCTGTGGCTGCTGGCTCCGCCCATTTCAGCTTACCAACATGGTGTTTTCTGCCAGTTTTGTGAGTCATCAAGTCTCAGAAATAGTGGGTCTAAGCTTTTATCAAAGCAGCGTGTAGCCCAGAAACCTTTTTTTTTTTTTATACTAGTAAAGACTAAATCTACCACACAGCTTAATGTGCCGCTGGCAGACACCTCATTCCCACCATACTTCATGTCAAATGCAAACGCCAGGAACCCGCCAGTTGTTTAAACCAGCATTTTGAGGTGTCTAGCTGCTCATATGAGACAAGAAGCAGGAACCTGGTTTTGGCTCTGTTTAGAATCATTTATTAAATATTCTCAGGTTTAAGGTGGAAACTCAAGCTGTTGGGCGCCATTTGTTGCTGGAGGGCTTCTCTCCAGGCTCCACCAAGCCCCGCAGTGCCACAATCCACGTATAAAATAATCACTCAGATGCTGTGAGACCAAAATGAGCCATCTTAGAAATAAGACCAAAATGATTTCACCCTAAAACTAAGGCCTAAGATTTCTCCTTTTGGGAATAGGCCATTAGTTACTGAAACCAGTCAGTTCAGATTTCAGAAACCAGGAAGTGTAAAAGGACAGAGTCACAAGGTAATCACGAGGTAATGCCTGCCAGACTATGGAATGTCCTCTCCCTGGTTTCCAGGGTAACTGAACACAGAAATGCCCCCACCTGAGGGCTTCAGTTCTTTATATTATTTCTTATGCTTGATCTAACATACTAGTGTTACATTCAAATATGACATTTTACAATTGTGAATTTTTTAAAACTTTTTTTAAAAAAATTTCCAAATTAGCTTCTCGTTTGTTTTAGAATATTACTTTTTCTTGATCTGTTTCTCAGATGTTTCTGGTGACTTCATAATTAATCTTCATTTCTTAGCCTCCCTTTTGCAGTCCTTGATTATTTTCAAAAGTAAACATTGAGAATCTCAGTCTGATATTTCCACCATATCACTGTCTTTGGGTTAGGGTATTGAGGAAGTATCAATATTTGACTGAGTGATGTTACCTGAATTTTCAAGTCATTTTTCAATTATGACTTGTATATCTGTTATACTTATGTCTCAGTTTTTTATGGTGAGTATTCTTTGTGTACAGTCTTCTCTTGTGTCTATAATACTTGCTACTGCTCAGAGTTGAAGAAGTTGATAGAATAAATAAAAAATATCAGTTCATGTTGCTGGAAATATAGCTTAGAAGTTAGGATTTGCTGTTCTTACAAGAAACATTGGTTTGGTTTCAAATACACACATAGAAGTTCACAAGCATCTGTACCTTCAGGTCCTTGGGATGACTGTTTTCTTTTTGCCTCTGTAGGCACCAGACATGCATATGGAACACAAACAGATAATCAGAAAAACATTAACATACATAAAATAGTAATAAATTATTTTAAAATTAATTAGGATGTATACCACATAATTCAATATACCAGTGATTGTTTGAAAGAGAATAGCCCTCATAAACTCATATATTTGATTGCTTGGTCTCCAGAGAGTAGCACTACTTGAAAAGAGTAGGAGATGTGACATTGTTGGAGAAACTGTGTCACTGATAAGAGGGGTTTTATGGTTTCAAAAGCCCAAGGTAGGCTCAGTGGCTGGCCCTCTCTTCCTGCTGTGTGTAGATCTGGATTTAGAAATTTCTGCCACCATGTATGCTCTGTGCTAACATGCTCAATGACATAAGGATAATGGACTAAACCTCTGAAACTGTAAGCAAGCCACAGTTAAACACTTTCTTCTATAAAAGTTGCCATGGTCATGGCATCTCTTCACATCAATGGAACACTGACTAAGACTGAAGTTGGTACCAGGGAGTGGGATATTACTGTGAAAGACTTGACCAAGTTGCTTATAGGAAGAATGTGGATCTTGGGATTTTGGATTAGGAAAACAGCTGTATATTTTAAGCAGTGCTTAATGGGCCATAATAGTGGTAATATGGAAGACAGTTCTGAGGGTAATTTCAACTGTGGAGATCCAGCTCAAGAAGTTTAAGAGGGATGCCAGGCAGTGGTGGAAATACCTTTAATCCCAGCACACAGGAGGCAGAGCCAGGCTGATCTTTGTGAGTTTGAGGCCAGCCTGGACTACAGAGTGAGTTCCAGGAAAGGCACAAAGCTACACAGAGAAACCCTGTCTCGGGGAAATAAAAAAGTTTCAGAGGGGAAGAATATTAGGACTCCACACAACTAAGCTTCAAATATATGGAAAGGAATTAAAGAAAAGCTTAAGCAGTGAAAGAAAACCTCAAAATCAGTAAGTTGATGACAATGTGATTGAATGAGGGAACAAAGTTCCTTCCCCAGAAAGCACCAGAACTTAGCTGCTTTAGCACAGGGTTCTGGCTTTATAGTCAAAGATATAGGAAAGGGGTTGTGGAAATTATGTCCTCAGTCAAGGGAAGCTGGTGAGGCCAGGCATATGTAATTGAATAAAGCTGTGAAAGTGGCAGCTGGATTTCTTTGGAAATGCAAAAATGTTGGAAATGGCAGGTTCAAGAGATACCAGCCAAGGAAAGCTGCAGTCCAAGTGTGGAACCAGCCTGGAAGAGAGAAGTTTGTTGCAGTCAACAAAGCTGCAAGGATTTGGAGATCTAGAGAGCCCTTTGACATCAGGTATAGTAATGCAGAGATTGGAATTTGCCCTGTTGGTTTTCTGCTATACTTTGCTCTATTATTTCCTCACTATGATCTCTTTTTCCCCTTTTTGGAGTGGTAATTAATATTCTGTGCCACTGGGTTTTGGAATTATGGGATCTGCTTTTTGATTTTGTTTCGTCAGGGTGTTACAGTTAAGAGAATGTCTTAAGTCTCAAGAGACTTTGAACTTGGACTTTTAAACAGTATTAAGAATGTAATACACTATAAGGACTTCTGAATGTGGACTAAATGCATTTTGTATTATGATGTGGTTACAGACCCAAGTAGTCAGAGGGTGAAAGGTGGTGGTTTGAAAGAGAATGTCCCCCATAGGTTCATAGATTTGATTGCTTGATGACCAGGAGAAGTACTATTTGAAAGGATTAGGATGTATATCCTTATGGAGGAGGTATGTCACTATAGAAGGGCTTTGAGGTTTCAAAAGCCTAAGCCAGGACCAGTGGCTGATTCATTCTTCCTGTTATCTGTGCATATAGATGTATAACTCTTAGCTACCATGTCTGTCTATGTGCTATTAGGCTCCCTGCCATAAGGATAATGGACTAAAATTCTGAAACTATAAGCAAGCCCCAGTTAAATCCTTTCTTTTTCAAGAATTGCCAGAGACATGGTATATTTTCACAACAATAGAACACTGACCAAGATAGCACCTAAAATGACTGACAACATCAACTGAATACCCAATAAGGCTATAATTGAAAAACCTAAAGCATGTATTGTATATATCAGCAGATTCCCAAGTGCTCACTTCCAGAGTTTGCCCTTATTCTACAAGAGATCTACTTCTGTAGGTTTGATATAGAAAATCCAAAAACATCAGTGAATTGCCAACAAATTTCTCCAGTCTTTCAAGATTTTATAAAGCCATCAGATGAAATCAATTTTTGCCAGTAAGGCAAGGCCTGAGCTTTTAAGTGATGCTGTGTGTCAAAGTAACCACCCTACATATTTGCACTCAACTAGTCTGTCTCCTTTCATCCTATTTGGAGCTACAGCTTTTTCTTTCTTTGATGTGATGCCGATATCCTTTTTTTTTTTCTTAAATCTCTGTAGTGTTCACACTTCTCATCAAAGCAGAATTGTGTCTGTGAATTTGACTTCAATACCTAACCAGTTTCCTGGACTCAACCTGATACCCTGCATTATTGTTCACATATTCATAGGAGATAAGAAATTCTTGTGGTTTAGAGATACCAAAATAAAGCCTTCTTCCTAGCTAAAACACTTTATTGTAAGATCTCTCTTAAGATATTTCTTCTCTAGAGCATTAGTTTTCAAGCCAGAAAAAAAGCTAGGTCCCCATTTCTAATGCCTTTTTGTTTTGCAAAACACAAATATCTCATCTTTAAAAAAATTAGTTTTGTCTCAAATATTACATCTTGACTGTAGATTTCCCTCCCTCCACTCTCTCCAGTCCCTAGCCCACCTCTCCTCTCCCACAGATCAATGCATCCTCTCTTTCTCCCTTACCAAAACACACACACACACACACACACACACACACACACACACGCACGCACGCACGCACGCACAAACAGGCATCCTAGCGATATCTACTAAACATAGCACAATAAGGTACAATAAAACTGTGCACAAACCCTCATACCATGGCTGGATGTGGCAAAAAAGTAGAAGGAAAAGTTTCCCAAGTGAAGGAAAAAGACACAGAGACAACCCCCACTTCCATTGGTGGGTGTCACAAGGAACACCAAGCTATATACTCGTAAGGTATGTGCAGAGGGCTAGCTTAGACCCATGCAGGGTCTGTGTTAGTAGCTTCAGTTTCTGTGATCCTCTATGAGCCCTGTTTATTTGATTCTGTGGGTCATATTCCCATGGTGTCCTTGACCCCTTTGGCTCCTACAATCCTTCCTCCCTCTCTTCTTCAGGGGTTCTCGTGGCTCCACCTAGTGTTTGGCTGTGGTCCCAACAGATCTGGTCCCATCTGTTTCTGGATGATGCCCCTCTAATGAAAATTGTCCTAGGCACAAATCTATAGTATAGCAGAATATTATTAGTAATCAAAAGTATTTTCAACAAATGGTGCTGGTCTAACTGTATGTCAGCAAGTAGAAGAATGCAAAGTGATCCATATCTATCAATCTGCAGAGAACTCAAGTCCAAGTAGAAAGACCTCAACATAAATCTAGATACATTGAACCTAATAAAAGAAAAATTAGTAAATAACCTTGAATTCATTGGCACAAGATCATTTCCTGATAATATGGGCACTAAGAACAACAATCAATAAATTGAACCTCATGAAACAGAAAAGCTTCTGTAAGGAAAATGTTATCATTGTTAGGACAAAACAGCAACCTTCAGAGTGGGAAAAGATTTTCACCAACTCCACATCTGACAGAGGGCTAATACCCATATATATATATATATATATATATATATATATATATATATATATATATATATAAAGAAATCAAGAAACTAGACATTAACAAATCAAATAATCCAATTAAAAATGGGGCAGAGGCCTGGCAGCAGTGGTGCACACCTTTAATCCCAGTACTCAGGAGGCAGAATCTCTATGAGTTCGCAGCTAGCCTGGTCTACAGAGCGAGATCCAGAACAGGCACAAAACTACATAGAGAAACCCTGTCTAGAAAAACTAAAAAAAAAAAAAAGAAAGAAAGAAAAAATAAATAAAAAAGAAAAATAAATAAAAATGGGGCATAGATCAAAACAGAATTCACTACAGAGAAATCTCAAATGGCTGAGCTCCACTTAAAGAAATGTTCAACATCCTTAGCAATTATAGAAATGCAAATAAAAACTGCTTTGTAATTCTATCTTACACTTGTCAGAATAGGAAAATGATTTTAATGCAATAATTCAAAAATATTTAAAAATTTAATATTTCCTATATTTGTACTATTTCATTTTCTTTGAGGATTTACATTATTTTCTAGCATTTTAGTCATTGAATTTAAAAATTGAAAGTGTAATTGATATATAAAGAGATACCTTTTACAGCATTACACTTCTACTGGTTATTTCATCTATCCATTACTTCAATTATCAACATGTATGTGATAAAAAGTCTAATCATCTTAAATAAAATTCATTCAATAGAAATAATTAATATTGAATTGTGCATGCTATGTAAATATAAGATGTGGATTAATGCAGTTTTAAAAATAATTTATTAAATACAGATTGAAGGTCTTAGTTTTAATTTAACTTTCTAATAATATTACATTTTGATTTTATTGTATACATAGTTTCCTAACAAGGGTGATAAAAAGACTATTTTTACAAATTGTATCTATACTTATATAATGTTTTGAAATTAATATTAAAATACATTTCAGTAGTCACTATCCATTGTTTTTTATCTTTTCATTCTATGATTCTGAAAGTTATTAGTTTATCTATTTTGGCGTGATATAATTAGTATTTTCTATTATTAATAAATGCAAGAAACTCTTTTTGAATGTATAATCTTTCAGGACAAGAGTAATCATTTATTTCAGAATGATGATACATGCCAATATTGCTTACCAAAGCAGGATTGTAAATTGCATTGTCAACAACACATTAACCACTGTAATTTCACCTCTTATTCAGCAAAATATACATGTGTGTTATATTTCAAATGAATTGAGATAGTCAATGCAATATTAATTTGGTTTATTTTTGAAACTGGATAAAATGCTGTTTAAGTATCATGTAATCAATAAAGCCTACCTCGACAAGTGTAAACACCACATGTCCATCTCATCCTGCCACTTACAAACTCCCTTACTGTGCTATGTAAATATAACTACTAGTTGTTGTGCTCTATCAACTGTCATGGATTTATCTCTGACCAATTAAAAATACCAGCTCAAACCTGATTAAAATCATAAATATAAATCCTGAAAATAGAAAGCTAGTGAAAGGAGACATAGGAAAAACAGTTCTCATTTTAGTGGCCAAAGAGCCTATTCCAAGAGCATAGATAATGAAAGCTAATCACATGTGATGACAATAATTGAAGCACTTCTCAATGGTAAATGGAAGAATCAGTGCTGGGGGATTACAAAAAAATCCTGCAGAAGGGGAAGGATTATTAATATGCAATATAAAGAACTCCAAAAAAGTAGCAAAAATTCTGATTCAAAATGGAATAGAATCAAATAAGCATTTCTTGACAAAAAATTCACAAAAGAGTATGCACATAGCAATGCTACATATCAGAGAAACACAAAGAAATATAAATGATATATGTACTCATGCTATTACAAATGTGTAGTAGTTTGGTTTTTGTTGCTGTTATAAAGAACATTGCCCAAAGAAACTTATGGAAGAAGATTTTTAGTTTATGGCTAGAGAGTGATAAGAGCTCATCGTGGAATGGAAGCATGGCAGCAAGTGGCAATCATGGCAGTCTAAGCAGAAAAGTGTGTGCTTACATTTTCAACTGTACGCAAAACTGGAAATTGGATGTTGGGTGAGACTATAAATATTCAAAGCTAGCCCTTAGAATCATATTTCCTCTAACAAGGTCACACTTCCCAAACCTACTGAAATAGTACCTCCAATTGGAAACCAAGTTTTCAAATACATGAGCCTATGTAGGATATTTTCATTAAAGCCATCACAATGTGCTAGTATCAAAATTTCTCACATCACATCAAATTCCCATAGTAAAGTTTCCTCAAAAAGTATAAATACTATCATGAAATTCCAAATTCCTACTCCTTGTTATACATTCAAAAGAAATTAAGTTAGTATGAAGAAGGAATATCTGCCTTCTCTTTTTTATTGCAGGCTAGATGTCCATAAAATACTAAAATGATATGGTAAATGTGGAGCATGTACAGAATAGAATACTATCTGGATACAATAAATGATTCATATCATGTAATTTGCAACATAGATAGACCATGGGACTACTAATAAGTGAATCAAATCATATCATTTACAACATGGATAGACCATAAGACCACTATATTTAGTGAATTAAGCCAGGTATCTAAATAAGTTGATCTTATAGAAATTGGAGTAGAATGGTAATGGCCAGACACTGTGGAGATATTGGTAGTGGGAAGACTGGTAGACGTTGGTAAAGATAATTAAGTTTTAGTAGTAAGAAGCAGAATATTACTGGATACCACTGCACAATGGCTGCATATAGACTACACTGCTTTGTACATTTCTAGAATCAGAAGAAATGTTTTGAAAGTTTTCCCCAGGATGAAAGAAGGATTGTAAGATATAAACATATTTTACCTGATTTAAACATTTTTCAATATACACAGGATAACATCATGCTACCCTATTAATACATACATCTTTAATGTTTTTGTATCATTTAAAAATAAGAATATAAATTTACAAACTATATGGATCCATGTGATAAAACTATTTTGACTTCCTTTTTCCCAGCAGAATGTTAAACTCAAATATGTTGTGCTTCTTATTACTGAGTAATTTCCCCACAGACATCACTTGTATCTCTTCTCACTTTTGTTACTATTAAGCTATGCATGCTTAAATCATTTTCTAGTTTGATGCCCCAATAGCTTGTACACTGTAACATATCATAATAATATTCCTCTTAGGAGATTTGGCTGCCTAATTCTGTTGAGCTGTAGTTTGATGAAAGAAGAAGCAAACTTGTTCTGGGTCAATATTTGCAAGAAATATACACTGAAAGGTTTTATTTTCTGTAAACCTTAAGAACATGATGGAACTGGAACATACATGTTCCATTTGAAATTGAATTATTTTAGGGTGCCTTCTTTGGTACTACAAATTACCAAGGCAAATTTCAGAATTGTTTACATTTTCAGAACTCCCTGGCCACATATGGCTAGGTAATATTTTAGTCTTCTTGTAATGTTAATTTCCTGATTAATGATGAGATAATTATCTTTGTATTTTGCAGTTTTACAAGATGGTCTTTTCAATGAAATGTCTATATGCCTAATTTTAATTGGGTTGTTTGAAATTTTCTTATTTTTATGTACAAAGTTCTTAATATATTATGTATATTAGTCTTTACTGACTTCCACTCTTGGGCATAGGAGATGGCTCAGGATGCAAATGCACTTGCCACCAAGCCTTAGTTTGATCCCTGGGACCCACAAGGTGGAATCAGAGAATTAACTGCACAGATTGTTTTTTGACATCACACACTGTGTGGCAGGCACTCTCTGACACACCAAAACAAACAGATAAATGAATAAATATAATAAAAATTGTAAAAAAATCAATCCAAAAGAAAAAGAGCTACTCTAACACATAACTTCATTTCTTCCATTTTATATTATCCCCTTTTCTGAAGTTTCTAAGGAACACAGCCCATGCATAGAAAATATAATACAATTTCATCTAACGTTTAAAATATGCTTTTATAAAATATATTTGTGAATATGAAATCAAGAGAAATATATTTATTTCAAACCTGTTACCTATCTCAAAAGTATGTCTTACTGATTGAGTTGCCTTTCTTTAGAATTTTGAAATGTATTTAATCACAAATTGTGATAGTTTTTGAATGGCTTATGAATACATTTACATGATTACCTTTTTCCTTACTCTTTTGTTAGTTTTTGTGAGATGCATCTCTGTCAGCACATACAACTGTAGTTCGCTTGCATATATGCCACATATAGTACATGTAATACAAACTCTACAATGGGCTACATCATTACCCATTCTACTTTTTCTAAATTTGGTAGATATTTAAAGTTGTTTATTGGTTATGACTATACATACTATTAAAGGCCTTAAGTTTAATTAAGATGCTTGACTTTTATTCCACACTATTTTTGAGTTCCAATTCATTTAAATAATTTTATTTCATTTTAAATTATGTCCATCTTCATGCTTCATTGTTCCCATTGGCAATCACAATTGAGCATTATTGACTATTGTGTCCATTTTAGGAAGATTTTAATTTTAATTTTATAACACCTATTTTTGCATGTGCATATCATTGTGCCAGTGCACTAGATCATGTGTACATATGTAGAAATCAGAGGCAAACAACATTTGTTTCTCTATCCCGCTCCTTTTTTAAACCATTGTCTCTTACTGAACTTGGAGTTCATCATTTCAGCTTGTGTGACTTGGTAGTAAGATTCCTGAATCTGCCTGTCTCTATGTTCATGTGCTTGGGTTACATCATGTGCTTAAGTCCTCAGGTTCTTTGTGATGTTGGTGATAACAACTCAAGGCCTCATGCTTGTCTAGTAAGCACTTTACCCACTCAGCCAACTTTATTGTCTATAAGACTGTTTTGAATAATGCTGTTAGATGGATATATGTAAAGTATTAGTCATTTTGTATCTTTGTCTTGAGAACACAGTAGTCCACTGTATATGTTTACCACCATTTCTCTATCCAAGAATCATTTGCCAGATACTTTAGTTGACTAATGTAAATGGGGTAGCAATTGAGATGGGATTGCAGCTATCTCTTAGACATACTGATTATACTTTTTTTGATTTATTTACAGAAGTGAGGTTGCTGGATTATATAGCACAACCAGTTTCAATTTGGAGGCAGGGCATAATTGTGAAACAAGTTCTGATGATGCCTTTAATAGTCTACTTCAAAGTTTGTTGACAGTTGTGCTGCTGAAGACTGAAACAGGGTTGGTGAAGGCAGTCTTTGCCATCTGACACAACACATTCTGAGCCTGAAAATTCAGCCTTACAACAAGGAAATATCAAACACTTTTCTCTTCCTGTGATAAAAACACTCTGACAAGCAGCATGCTATGGACAAGAGGATGTTTTGGCTTGTTGTCTCAGAGTGTATACAATCTACCATAATGCAGAAGGCATAGTATCAGGAACATGAAGCTGATCTGGCAAGCAGGTCAAAACTGTTTACATTTCATCCACACCCAAGAAGCAGAGAGAAAGCTGGAATTGAAGCAAGGCTGTGAAAACTGAAACCTACTCCCCGGTGACATACTTCCTCCAGCAATGTTACACCTCTTAAAGGTTCCATAAGTTCCCCCCAAATCACCACCAATTAGGAATCATGCATTCACATATGTGAGCCTATGAGGTACATTCTCTTTCAAAACACAACAAAGGATGTCTTAGCTACTACTTTACAGTTGTGAAGAGACACATGACCAAGGCAACTTTATCTCATCCTTCCTTCCTTCCTTCCTTCCTTCCTTCCTTCCTTCCTTCCTTCCTTCCTTCCTTCCTTCCTTCCTTCCTTCCTCCCTCCCTCCCTCCCTCCCTCCCTCCCTCCCCCCCCTCTCTCTTTCTTTCTTTCTTTCTTTCTTTCTTTCTTTCTTTCTTTCTTTCTTTCTCTCTTTCTTTCTTCTTTTTTTGGCCTTTCAAAGACAGGGTTTCTCTGTGTAGCTTTGGCACCTGTGCTGGAACTCATTGTGTAGATCATGCTGGCCTCAATCATTGTGCAGATCAGGCTGGCCTCGAATCCACTAAGATCCGCCTGCCTCTGCCTCTTGAGTGCTGGGTGGGATTAAAGGCATGCACCACCACCACCTCCCAGCCCAAGAAAACTATCTTAGGAGAAAGCATTTAATCAGGGCATTGCTTTCACAGTTTCAGAGATTTAGTCCATTATCATGGTGGAGGACATAGTGGCAGAAAGGTGCTGGAACAGTTGCTGAGAGCTACATCTTGATGTGTAGGCAGCAGGAAAAAATTCACCCCAGTGACACACTTCCCCCAACAAGACCACACCTCTTAATCATAATTATTTCAAATAATTCCACTCCCTGGTGACTAAGCATTCAAATACATGAGTCTAAGGGCATCCTTCTTATTCAGACCATCACATCTTACTCCCTGGCCCTTATAGGCTTCTATCCATATCATAATGCAAAAATGCATTCAGTCTAACTTCAAAATTCTCCATAGTCTGTCATTCACAACACTGTTTAAAAGTATAAGGTCTCTTTTGTAGCTATAAGCACTCTTGTGATTGCAAGTCCCCATAAAATCAAAATCAGAGAACAAATCATGTATTTCCAACATACAGTTCCACAGAATATACATCACCACTCCAAAAGGGAAGAAGAAGCACAGCAAGGAAATACCAGACCAAAGCAAGAATTAAATCCAGCAGGGCAGATTCCAAGCTTTTGAGCTCTGTGTCTGATGTTAAAGCTCTCCTCAGAATTCCAACTCATTTCAGCTTTATTTACTGTGACACACTTCTTTTCTTAGGCTGGTTACTCACCTGGGCTGCAGCTCTTCTTGGCAGGTATTCCATGATTCAGGCATCTCATACATGTTGAGTTCTTCAATGCAATCTAGGCTTCACCTTCAGAGCTTCAAGAAATGGCGTCTCTGAGTCCACACAGAGGTACCCCCTTAACATCTGCCTGACCTAAACAGCTTTCCTTAGCCACAGAGAAAGATTCCACAACCCATTTCTTGTATTCTTGACTCTAAATCCAGAACCATGTGGCCAAAACTACTAAGTTCTGCTGCTTGCTGGGGCTGGAACTTGACCCCTTCATTCAAATATATTTTATAAGATTTCTCTTTTTAATGGTTTCATGCATTGTTTAAAGTTTTTTTAAAGAAATTTATTCATTTTACATACCAATCAAAGATCCCTCTCTTCTCTCCTCCTGCCCCTCCAGTATCCCCTCCCAACATACCTCCCATTACCTGCTACAAGAAGGTAAGGCCTCCCATGGGGAGGTACATTTAGTAGAGTCAGGTAAAAGCCCCTACCCCTGTCTCATGGCTGTGCAAGGTGTCTCATCATAGATAATGGACTCCAAAAAGCTTGATCATGTACCAGGGATGGATTCTGATCCTACTACCAGGGGGCTCCTTAAGCAGACCAAGCTACACAACTGTCTCACTATGCAGAGGGCCTAGTCCAGTCCCATGCAGGCTCCACAGCTGTTGATTTAAATTTCATGAGTTCCCATTAGTTTAGTTAGGTTGTCTCTGAATGTTTTCCCATCATGATCTTGATGCCCTTGCTCATAGAAATCCCTCTTCTCTCTCCTTGACTGGATTCCTGGAGCTTAGCCTGATGTTTTGCTGTGGATCTCTGCATTTGCTTCCATCAGTTACTGGATAAAAGCTCTGTGATGACAATTAGGGTATTCACCGATTTGATTACTGGGGTAAGCAGTTAAGGCACCCTGTCCACTATTACTAGTAGTCTAATCTGGAAATTCCCTTCATCAAGCTTGAAGTTTAGCTTAGTGAATCTTGCCCTGAGGTCACCTCTCCATTTATTACATTTAAAATCAGGCAATTATTTAAACTTTTTTTTATTATCTCCTTGAGCAAAGGACTTGGCTCCTATGGGAGCCCAAATTTCTCCAGGTCAGAGAATTTCAGCTTGCTTTACCCAGCAGGGGTACATAAGGGGATGATTAGCCCATAGGCGTGGTTACCAGGTGTTTGGAAGTGTCTACACTTAGCTGTGTGGTGTGCTTTGATCTAGGAAAGGGGAGGTCTTTCGCCCCACCTCTTGGCATTGTTAAAAAGGCCCCTTTTGAATAAATGGAAGAAGCTGTTGGGCAGTGATCCAGACTCTCCTGAAGCTATCCTGGGTTTCTATATTTCTTCTCATCAACTAGGTCTCTCTTTCTATCTAATATTTTCTTATCCCCCTTTCCTCCTCATAAGAACCCAGGCTTCAACATCACCTTTCCTGGTGCTCCTTTTCTGATCAACCTGTACATTTTTTTTAAAATTTTTTCTTTTATTTTACAATACTATTCAGTTCTACATAACACCCACAGATTCCCCTGTTCTCCCCCTTCCTGCCCCTCTCCCCCTCCCCCCAGCCCACCCCCCATTCCCACCACCTCCAGATCAAGGCCACCCCCGAGGACTGAGATCGACCTGATAGACTCAGTCCAGGCAGGTCCAGTCCCCTCCTCCCAGATTGAGCCAAGCGTCCCTGCATAAGTCCCAGGTTTCAAACATCTATCTCATGCAGTGAGCCCAGGACCTGGTACCACTGCCCAGATGCCTCCCAAACAGATCAAGCCAATCAACTGTCTCACCCATTCAGAGGGCCTGATCCAGTTGGGGGCCCCTCAGCCACTAGTTCATAGTTCATGTGTTTCCATTCGTTTGGCTATTTGTCCCTGTGCTTTATCCAACCTTGGTTTCAACAATTCTCGCTCATATAAACCCTCCTCTTTCTCACTAATTAGACTCCTGGAGCTCCACCCGGGGGCCCAGCTGTGGATGTCTGCATCCAGATTCCTCAGTCCTTGAATGGGGTTTCTGGGACAACTATTAGGGTGTTTGGCCATCCCATCGCCAGAGTAGGTCAGTCCCGGCTGTCTCTTGGCCATTACCAGCAGTCTTTTGTGGGGGTATCTTTGTGGATTTCTGTGGGCCTCTTTAGCACTTTGTTTTCTTCCTTTTCTCATGTGGTCTTCATTTACCTTGTTCTCCTATTCCTTGTTCTCCCTCTCTGTTCTTGATCCAGCTGGGATCTCCCGCTCTCTTTCCCTCTTTCCCTTTGTCCAGTTTGGTCCTTTTCATTATAGGTCTGTATAAGAGTGAGTACTAATAATGACATGACACGGTTAATACTAGACTGGGTTGACATCTCATATGCCAGTATCATTAACCATAGCCAGAAGTTTCTCCTTTTCTGCTTGGGCCCTGCAGTCCTAAGCCTGCTTATAAAATAATCACACAGAGGCTTAATATTATTTACTGCTTGACCATTATAGCTCAGGCCTACCACTGACTAGCTCTTACATTTGAACTCAGCCCATTTCTGTTAGTCTATATGTTGTCATGTGTTCTGTGACTTTACCTGTGTGCCATTACATGCTGCTCCCTAGACTGTGGCCTGCTATCTCCTGACTCAGCCTTCCTCTTCCCAGAATTCTCCTTGTTTCCTTATCCTGCCTATACTTCCTGCCTGGCTATTGGCCAATCAGTGTTTCTGTTAAACCAGTGTACAAAAGCATTATCCCACAGCAATTAATCAATAGCTCACTTTAGCCTCAGATAGATTTCTAGGACAAGGGTAAAAATCAGCCACATTTTGTATCAAAATATCACAAGAATAGTCTCTAGCCCACTTACTAATATTCTTTCCCAATGAAACCTCTTGAGCTGAGCCCTTGTAATTTGCATCACTCCTACTAGAATGTCCCAAGAAATATCTCTTAAAGCATTCAACCACTTTTCTAATCTAAAGTCACAAAGTCTCCCATATTCTTCCAACAAACAGCATGTTCATGCCTGTCACAACAATACCTTAGTCTTTGATATTAACCTCTATCATAGTCACTGTTCTATCACTGTGAAAAGGCAGCATGACCAAAGGCAAATCATATAAAAGAAAGCATTTAATTGGGGGCTTTCTTACAGTTTCAGAGGTTTAATCCATTATCCTCATGGTGAGAAGCACAGAGGCAGGCAGGCACTGGAGCAGTAGCTGAGAGCTATATCTTAGTGCATAGGCAGGAGAGAAGAAAAGAGAGACTGGGCCTGGAATGAGCTTTTGAAACCTAAAGGCCCACTCCCAGTGATACACTTCCTCCATCACAGCCACACCTCCCAAGCTTTCTAACCCTTTCAAAGATTCTCACTCCCTGGTGACTAAGCATTTAAATATATGAGCCTATGGGGGCCATTTTTATTCAAACATTCACAAGGCATTATACGCCTTTGTCTCATACTAGATTTCTCACTGGCAGACATGATCCTGAACTTCCATGCGTGAAAATTACTTTTATCCATGTTGAACATTTTAGAGTTTGGGAAAGTGAGAAAGGTGGGCAACTCTTTTCTGCCTTCTTCAATGTTGCTGTACATCTCATTGTACAAAAAGCTGGCCTTGCCTTCTCTCCACTAAGATTATTCGTTTGTTTGCTTGTAGTTTGTTAGAAGAACAACTGTCAACTTTGGTGTACCTAATGACAAAGATTGCAAAGCATTTTTATTTCTTAAAAGAAGAATATATGTGGTGTGTGTGTGTGTGTGTGTGTGTGTGTGTGTGTGTGTGTGTGTGTATTATATTGAGATGAGATTATGTCTGTCTTTGTTATTTTTTTCAGTTGCTGTGATAATATATCCTGATAAAAGAATCTTAAGAGGCAGGAAGGTATCTCAGCAAGAAAGATGATCCCATCATGCCTGACTCATGACTTTGATTTTTAGGACCCACATGGTAGAATGAAACAACTGACCCCCACAAGCTGTCCTCTGATCTCTACATGTGCACATATTTGCTCATTTATAATCTTTGTGCTTGCTCTTTCTTTTCAGTTGTCTACTTTTTACACATTAACGTTAATCAATTTTACTCATTAATTTATGAGTAATATCCATGCAGATATAATAAAATCATACGGTGAAAGAATTGAGAGTGCCTCGGATAATACCACTGACCCTTACACTCCTTGCAAGTCCTCTAATGAAGCTTCAACTTAAAACATCGAAGATACTTGATGATAGCTTACATTTTTTTCTGCTTGGCTTTTATTCTCTTTTTAAAGATTGCCATTTTTTACACTTTCAAATTATATTAAACTTTCATTGTACATACCAATATCTTCTAGTATATTTCTTATTGTTTTCTAATAGTTTCAAGTCTTAAATTTATGTCTGTTGTTAATTTTGTGTTAACAAGGGCTTAGTTGTATTCTTTTGCATATAGATAATCTATACAGCCATGCTCTTACTAGGGAGAAAGAATTAGTTTTTGTTTTCTTTACCATACCATAGTAAATATAATCTCCAATAATTTCAAAATAACTAGAAGATCCTGAAGTTTCCCCTACCTGTAAAATGATGAGTATTCTAGGGTATGGGCTTACCTATTCTACACAGGCATTCAATCATTGTATTATGTTTCATAAATGTGTACACATATGTAGGCAGATTTTTCTGTCCCTCCTGACAGCTCCGAAATCATGATATGGGGTCTTCTTATTAATTATGAAAGCTCAGCCAATAGCTTAAATTTGTTTCTAACTAGCTATTGTAACTTAAATTAACCCACTTCTATTAAATTACTTTCTGCATTGTGGCTTTATTACCTTTACACTGTACTGACCATGCTGTTTCCTGCTTTCTTATCACCTTGCTGGCAACCCTTGGTATCTCTGCCCTTTTTCTTCCCAGCATCCTGTCTATTTCGAAAATCCTGCCTAGCTCTTTTGCTCCATCTTTTATTAAACCAATCTGAGTGACAAATCTTCAGTGTACAAAAAGATTATACACACACACACACACACATATATATGTATATATGTATATATATATATATATATATATATATATATCAAATCTAGTAAAAATTAAGTGAATATTTATTTAGTTGTCATCCAGTTTGTGATGGTTCTCTGACAATACCTTTTAGATATGAAGTTTTAAATACGTATGTTGTTATACCAGTGAGAACAAGCTTACTTTTTATTTTTTTAAAAAATATATATGTATTTTTATTTTATGTGTATGTGATTTTTCCTGCATGTATGCATATAGAAGTGTGCATTGGGGATTTTAAAACTGGAGATACAGCCAGTTATGAGCCACCATGTGGATGCTTAGAACCAAACCTGAGCCCTCTTCAAGAGAAGCAAGTGCTCTTAATCCCTGAGCCATCTCTCTAGACCAAGTTTATTTTTGCATTGACTTTTAGTCACTTATTTTAACTTATAAGGCATGATATTTGTATTGAATATCCTCTTTGCTTCCCCAAATCTGTTTGTGGTGTGTTTTTGTGTGTCAGTGTGTGCCTGTGTCAGTTTTATTGTTTATATTGATTTTTTAAAGACAGAGTATTACTGTGCAGTCCAGATAGGTGCAAATTCACTGTATAGGCTAAAATTCAGGTGGCTACCTCTCAAGCACTGGACATACAGACACACACCACCATTCCACCATGCCTGACACAAAAGATTCTCAAGAGTTCAAAAATGCAAAACTCTCTTTTTAGACAATGTGCCAGGCACAATGCAAAGTATCCCTTGACATTCACAACATTAATTTTGTGGATTGAATCTCCTCACCAAAGTTTCTAGGCCTGAAGTGAGCTTCCTCATTTGATTTCTTTTTACTTTTACACCAAAACTTACTGGCTGTTAGCAGCTAGTTGACTCTTTGCTCAAATTGTGTCTTATAATTTTGGTTCTATGAGTCATTCAGTGACATAATTGAAAAGACGTCAGTTATTTCAATACATCCTTATCTTCTACAGATGGTATTTACGCAGCATCTGTGAAGCCAACTAGAGATGGGTCTGGTCAGGGGGTGGTGAGAAATAAACAGTGTTATAAATTAATTGAGTTTCCTTGTTTCCAAGCGTGAGTAAGCTTTCTTTGCCTCGAGATCAGGCATTGCATCATTAAATGTGCTTGCTGGCAGGACTCCGGAGATTTTTCACAAGAGGGAGTTTTTAGATTTTTTTCTGTATCTAAAACAAAGATAGGAGTATCAAGTCCCTTCCCAAAGTCTCCCACAGTTTCCTATATTCTCTTCTTAGAACCTCTCAACTACTTTCATCTTCCTTTTATATTTTATGAAAAAGAGCTGGTTCTTAACAGAAGCAACTTTGAGGAGTTTTCATCCTGTGCATGATCACTTGTGTGTGTGTGTGTGTGTGTGTGTGTGTGTGTGTGTGTGTGTGTGTGCCTAATTTCCTATCTTTTGGGACCCAAATTCTTTTTTTTTTTTTTTGTGAGACAGGGTTTCTCTGTGCAGCTTTGCGCCTTTCCTGGAGCTCATTTGGTAGCCCAGGCTGGCCTTGATCTCACAGAGATCCGCCTGGCTCTGCCTCCTGAGTGCTGGGATTAAAGGCGTGTGCCACCAACACCCAGCGGGACCAAAATTCTTGACTTGTGTTTGTTCCATATTTCATTTCCAAATTCTTCATTCTTTTTTTATCCTGTATACCAACAAATATTTAACTGCTCCAGCTCCAGAAGCAGATCGTGAACATTGTTCCTATCATTCTTTTTCATCACCAAACGTATGCTTTTATTTATCTTCTTTCTTCCTCATTCACACATATTATAAACTAAGTTATACATGGTTATCTTTTCGAAAACTTGTTTATTTTAAATGTATGCATGTTTTCCTTACATCTATACCTGTGTACCAGATGCATGCAGTGCCTTAGAAGGCCAGAAGAGAGTATCAGATTCTCTGGAACTGGAGTTGCAGTAATTTCTATAGCACCATGTGAGTACTAACAACCAAACCCAGAGCAGCAAATGCTCTTAGCTGCTGAGCCACCTCTCTATCCCTGGTTACTTAACTTTTGCATGTAATATTCATCCATGAGATTATGAGCTCAGTTTTTTATAGACATTATCAAAATTATTGCCTCTGAAAACAAGTGGAATATCTCAAAAACTTCTGAAACCATGTCTATGCGTGAAACATGATTTTTAGATAATTACTCACTTTCTAAAAATTTCTTCTTTGTCTTTTATAGTTCTTCTGTTTCTCATATCTTGAACCAATTTTATTTTTCTTTGACTCTTTATGTACTCCTTTTATTTTTAGATAAATTTATACCTTTTATTTTTCCACTGTTACTATTCTCTTCCTTCCTCTAGTATGAACTAGAGTAATTTAAACAAGTTAGAAATACTGGTTGTTGATTGCACTGGAAGTTACTGTAGTTTGCTTTCTATTGCTATGAGAAATACCACCCTCAAAAGCAAGTTAGTGAAGACATGGTTTTACTTAGCTTACATTTCCAGGATACAATCTATTACTGTGCAAAGTCAGGAAAGGAACTCCAGGCAAGAATCTCGATGAAAGAATCATGAAGAAAGTTGCTTGCTGGCTTGTTCTGTGGTTCACTCACTAACTTCCATATAAAGCTCATGGCTATCTGCCTAGGGATGGTGCCACTTCCATCAATAATCAATTAAGACAATCTCTCATGCACACAAATAAACTAATTAAAATAATTAGTTATTGAGACTTTCTATTCTTGTATTTCTAGGCTGTGTCATATTGACATTTAATATGAACTTGTTCAGAAATAAACTCATTTCCATGACTACTCTTAGGAAATCTTGCTATGCATTTTCAACTGCCTGATGATGACATTGACATGCTGGTAATTTAAATTTAAACATGATGAAATTCAAATACACATGATATACAAATACATATCACTAGAAATCATAAGAGTAGACTCTCATATTACTGATTTTTATTGTATTCATATGTATTTGTGGAACCGATCTTTGTCAGAAATTTCAGTATAGTATTAAGAATTTGTGAGATTGAGAAAACACACTTCTGTGCTTAGTTATTTTAATTTGGGGAATGAAACATACATCCCCATGCTTGTATGGCAAGCACATTACCAATATTTCATGTACTCCACCACGTAATTCATGTTTCAAGACAATAGAAATGAATGCCAGTAATAAGATGAAATACTGGAAATAGAAAAGTTTAAACAGGGAAGGGTACAGTAGTATGAGAAAATCAAGAAGTGGAGGAAAGACTGTAGCTGAAGTTTTTCTGGTCCTGCCTGGCCCAAGGTCAGGACAAATCTCTCCCACTCATGTCCCCCAGGTAAACACACAGAGACTTATATTAATTAAAACTGTATGGCCATGGCAGGCTGCTTGTTATCTGTTCTTATATCTTAAATTTACCCATTTCTATAAATCTATACCTTGCAATGTGGCCTGTGGCTTACTGGTGTCTTACATCATGCTTCTCCTCATGGCTGGCAGTGTCTGCCTGCCTCAGCCTTCCACCTCCTATCATTCTCCTCCTCCTTGTCCCACCTACACTCCTTCCTGCCTGGCTACTGGCCAATCAGCATTTTATTTATCAATCAATCATAGCAACAGATATTTACAACATACAGGACATGCCACAGCAAAAGACTAATCCACAGGAAAAGTTCATAAACAAGTCATGTTGTAAGAAGTGGGAATATTGGAGTGTAATGGCACTGGGGTATTGGAGTCGGGGGAGTAGATGGTGAGTGGACTAAACTAAAGAAATATGAAAAAACCTTTATGAACACTGTCCAATTAGTAAATTAATTTCAAAAATCATCTTTAAAAATGAATTCAAATAGAGCTACCCTGAATGGGTATACAATATGTCTAACAAAAGTAATGAGAACTAAAAATTGTACTGCAAGGCATGGAATACATACCTATGAGTTACTGGCCAGGGACACAGCAGAGTTCTCCAAAACAACACATGCTACTGTTATGGCCCTTGGTTATAACTGCATAGTAAGACCCTTTTGCAGAAGAAACTACAATCTTTGGCTGCAGGGCATAGAGAATACAATCTCAAACTGATTGTGAAATTTTCTCCCTGCTGGCTGGCTTTTGTAGTGTTAAAAGGTACTATGAAGCTTTCTGAAGGAGAAAAGACATTAATGGTCTTACAGTTTTAAAATTTGAAAATTACTCAGGTACCTTCAAGTTATCTCTGATTTCTTTTCAAATTGCATTGTTTGACATCTTTGGATTAATCCTAAGCAATTATTAGTGTTGAATTTTCACACTATCCTTGACTTGCTATTGACTAACAACATGACCTTTATTGTTTACCTATTTAATACAATTCTGGAAATCTGGCTTTAGGGTTTAGGTAACTATATCTTGTCATGTCTAGACATTTTGTCCTATTCCTGTTTCATTGAAAAGTATATTTTCTTAAACCTGTAGTAAATACTGACTGTTACCAAATTCCATTTTAGTATACACAGAAGTTATAATTTTTATAAATTTATTCTTAGATTATTTAATTTTCAGTATGGACTGTTAAGAAAATTTCACATGTAATATTCATCATATTAACCCTCAGTTCTGTTTCAATCATTTGTAATTTATAACTGATATACTAGAGGCCAGCTCCTTGAAAACCAGCCCAACCTCAGGCTGAAGCCTCCTACTCCACCAAAGGCCAGGCCAGCATCCTGAAACCCATGTAAGACTACCTTCCCCAGCATAACCTTAACTGCCCCTGCTCTCCTTGTTGGCTTATCCTGGCCCACACCTCTAGCAGAATACAGCTATTCCACCAAAGGCCAGGGCAGCATCCTGAAACGCAGAGACTAAACCAGCTCCCTGAAAACTAGGCAGAATAATTCTACCCCGCCAGATGTCAGGCCAGCATCTTGAAACACAGAGAATCCCCAGCTGGAACACAGATCACACACATAGCCAGAATTTCAGCCCCAAATATGGAGTGCAAACCACTCCTGGTCCAGGGGCCATTCAGGCTATCAGAAGTACAGCATGAACTTGGGCACAGACCCTCTATTCAACCACAGGCTACTATAGCCAAAAGACATGAGGAAATAGAAACCAAGAAAGAAAACTTTCATCTAATAATGAAAAATCCCGAAATCAGCAGCTTGACCTATAATCACTCCAAATCCAGATGCTTAAATATACATGCAAGAACACAATCAAGGACACTCAGGGCAATATGTTATCACGAGAACCCAGCTATCACACTATAAGCAAGTCCTGAATAACCCAACACAGCAGAAGCACAAAAAAATAATCTTAAAACCAATTTTATGAAGATGATAGAGGTCCTTATGGAGGAAATGAATAAATCCCATAAAGAAATTGAGGAAAAACAATAAAAAATGGAGGAAATCAATAAACTCCTTAAAGAATGTCAAGAAATCCAAGAAAAAAGAAACAAATATTTGAAGGAAATAAAACTGCTCAATTTCTGAAAATGGAAATAGAAGCAATAAAAAAGTACAAACTGAGGGAATTCTGAAAATGGGGAATCTATGTAAGTGAAGAGAAACTACAATCACAAGCTTCACCAACAGAGTACAAGACATGGGAGAGAGAGAGAATCTCAGGCGTTGAAGACATGATAGAAGAAATACATACATTGGTCAAAGAAAATGTTAAACCTAAAAAAAAAAATTCCTGATACAAATTATCTGGAAAATCTGGGACACTACAAAAACACCAAACCTAACAATAATAGGAATAGAAGAAGGAGAAGATTCCCAGCTCAAAGGCAGAGAAATAGTTTTAACAAAATCATAAAAGAAAATTTTGCTCACCTAAAGAAGGACAGGCCTATAAAAGTACAGGAAACTTACAGAGCATCAACTCAGATGGACAAGAAAAGAAAAATCCCTTACCATATGATAATCAAAATACTAAATACACAGAACAAAAAAATATAAAAATCTGCAAGAGATAATGGCTAAATAACATATTAAGACAGACCCTTTAGATTCACACCCAACTTCTCAATGGAGACACTAGTAGGCAGAACGGTCTGGACAGGTCTACTGCATACTCCACGAGATCACAGATACCAGCCCAGACTACTATACCCAGCAAAATTTTCCATCACCATAGATGGAGAAAATAAAATATTCCATGATAAACTCAAATTTAAACCATGTCTATCTGCAAAACCAGCTGTATAGAAGGTAATAGAAGGAAAATTCCATCACAGAAGTTTAACTACACTCATGAAAACACAGACAATAAATAATAATATAATAAATAAATAATCTCACACCAGTATAACCCAAACAAGGAAAACACACACACACACACACACACACACACACACACACACACACACACACACACAAAACAACAACCAACCAACCAACCAAACAAACAAACAAACAAAAACCAACAACCGCAACAAAACAACAGGAGTTAACAATCAGAGTTCATTGATATCTCTCAGTACAAATGGACTAAATTCCTCAATAAAAAGACACAGACTAACAGAATGGATGCTAATACAATATCCATCCTTTTGCTGCATACAAGAAGCACACCTCAACATCAAAGATAGAGATTACCTCAGACTAATGTGTTGGAAAAAGATTTTTCAAGCAAATGGCCCCCACAAGCAAGCTGGAGTGGCTATTTTAATATATAACAAAATAGACTTTAAAACAAAATTAATCAAAACAGATGGGGAAGGAAACTTCATACTCATCAAAGAAAAAAATACACCAATATGACACTTCAATTCTCAACATCTATGCCCCAAATGAAAGGGCACCCATGTTTGTAAAAGAAACAATACTAAAGAATAAATCTCATATTTTTCCTCACACATGAATAGCAGGAGACTTCAGTATCTTACTATCACCAATGAACAGATCACTCAGACAGAAACTAAACAGAAATACTGGAGCTAATGAATGCAATGAAACAAAGGAATCTTAACACATATCTACAAAACATTTCACTCAAACACAGAAAAATGCACTTGACTCTCAGAACCTCATGGAACATTCTCCAAAAATGTCACAAAGCAAGTATCAACATATACAAAAGTATTGAAATAACCCCCTGCATTCTATCAGGCCACCTTAGATTAAAGTTGGATCTCAAAAACAACATAAACAACAAAAAACATACAAACTCACAAAACTTAACAACTCTCTACTGAATGACAATAGTGTCAAGGAAGAAAGAAATAAAAATATTAAAAACTTCCTAGAATTAAATGAAAATGAATGTACAACATACCAAAACAAATGGGACACAATAAAATCAGTGCTAAGAGCCAAGATCTAGCACTAAGTGCCTTCATAAAGACACTAGAGAGATCTCCTACTATCAACCTAACAGCACACCTCAACACTCTAGAAAAAAAAGAAGCAAACACACCTGTGGTGATAATTGTGTTCCCCCAATATATTATGCACCTTATAAACTTATCAGGGGTCAGAGAACAGAACAGCCACTAGATAGACATAGAGGCCAGAAAATGGTGGCACACACACTTTTAATCCTAGCATTCCAAAGGCAGAGCTCTGGATCTCTGTGAGTTCAAAGCCACACTGGAAACAGCCAGGATTGGTGACATACGCTTTTAATCCCAGGAAGTAATGGCAGGAAGCAGAAAGGTATATAAGGCATGAAAACCAGGAACTATAGTCTGTTAAGCTTTTAGGTTTCTGAGCAGCAGTTCAGCTGAGATCCATTAGGATGAGGACACAGAGGCTTTCAGTTTGAGGAAACAGGATCTGCTGAGGAATTAGTGAGGGGAAGTTAGCTGTGGTTGGTTCTGTTTCTCTGATCTTTCAGCGTTCACCTCAATACCTGGCTCTGGGTTTGTTTTTATTAATAAGACCTTCTAACAATTCATGCTACACACACCCAAGATGTGTGGAAGGCATTAAATAATCAAACTCATGGCTTAAATCAATAAAATAGAAACAAAGATAACAATACAAAAAAATCAATGTTTCTTTGAGAAAAATCAACAATATAGATAAACCCTTATCCAAACTAACTTAAAGGCAGAGAAAGAATATACAAATTAACAAAATCAGAAACAAAAATGGGACACAACAGCAGACACCAAGGAAATCAAAAAAATCTTTAGATCATACTTTAAAAACCTGTATTCAACAAAACTGGAAAATCTAAAGTAAATGGACAAATTTCTTGATAGATACCTTTTACCAAAGTTAAATCAAGAACAGATAAACAATTTAAATAGTCTTATAACCTCCAAGGAAATAGAAAGTCATTAAAATTCTACAAACCTAAAAAAGCCCAGAGTCAGAGGGTTTTGGTTCAGAATTCTACACGGCTGTCAAAGAAGAGCTAATGACAATACTTCTTAAATTATTCCACAAAATAGAAACAGAAGGAACATTGTCAAATTCATTTTAAGAGACTGAAGTCACTTTGATACCCAAACCACACAAAGACTCAACAAACAATGAGAAATACAGACCAATATTCCTCATGAACATTGATGCAAAAATACTCAATATAATACTGGAAAACCAAGTCTAAGAATGAATCAAAGAGATCATCCACCATGATCATGTAGAATTCATCCCACAGATGCAGGAATGTTGCACTAGATGTTGAAAAAGCCCTTTGCAACATCCAACACCATTTCATGAAAAAAGTTCTGGATATTTCAGGAATACAAGAGAAATACCTAAACATAATAAAGTTAAGTTACAGCAATCCAACACCCAACATCAAATTAAATGGAAAGAAACTTAAAGCAATTGCACTCAATTCCAGAACAAGAAAATGCTGTCCACTCTGTCCATATCTATTCAATATAGTAGTTGAAAATCTAGGTAGAGAATTAAGACAACTAAAGGAGATCAAGGGGCTACATACTGGAAAGGAAGATGTCAAAGTGTCTTTATTTTTCAGATGATATGATAATATACATAAGTTACTCCAGAAATTCTGCCAGGGAACTCTTACAGCTGATAAACACCTTCAGTGAAGTGACTCTATACATGATTAGCTAAAAATAATAGTATTCCTCTTATATACAAATGATAAAATTAATTCAAAATATCATTACCCTCATATATACAAACAATAAATGGGCTGAGAAAGAAATCAGAGAAACAACACCCTTTACAATAGCCACAAATAATATAAAATATCCTAGTGTAACACGAACCAAACAAGTGAAAGACCAGTATGACAAGAACTTCATGTCTTTGAAGAAAGAAACAGGGGAAGATAACAGAAGATGGAACAATCTCCCATGTTCATGGATCAGTAGAATTAACATCGTAAAAAATGGCCATTGTACTAAAAGCAACGCACAGATTCAGTACATTCCCTATTAAAATTTCAACACAATTCTTTACGGACTTTGAAATAACAATATGAAACTTTATGTGGAAAAACAAACAAATCCAGGGTAGCTAATACAATCTTGTGTAATAACAGAACAAAATTCTGTACAATAAAAGAACTCCCAGAGGTATAACCATTCTTAATTTTAAGCTTTCCTACAGAGCTATAGTAACAAAAGCAGCATGGTATTGGCATAAAAAGAGACAGGTGGATCAACAGAATTGAATCAAAGGCACAGATGTAAATCCACACACCTATGATCACCTGATTTTTGATAAAGAAGCCAATATTATACAATGATAAAAAGAAAGCATCTTCAACAAATGGTACTCATCTGACTTAATGTTGACACATAGAAGAATACAAATGGATCCATATCTATTACACTGCACATAGCTCAAGTCCAAGTGGATCAAAGACCTCAATATAAATCCAGATACACAGAACCTAGGAGAAGGGAAGGTGGGAAGTAGCCTGGAAAGCACTGACACAGCAAACAAGTTCTTGATCAGAACACCAAATGAGCAATCACTAAGATCAACAATTAACAAATGGAACCATGAAACTGAAAAGCCTCTGTAAGGCAAAGCAAACTGTCAACATGACAAAAAGGCAGCCTACAAGAACGGGAAATAGATTTTTACCAACTTTACATTAGACAGAGGGCTAATATCCAAAGTATATAAAGAACTCATGAAACTAGACATTAACAAATTAAATATTCCAATTAAAAATGGGGTACAGCTCTAAACAGAGAATTCTCAACAGAAAAAATCTTAAATAGCCAAAAACACTTAAGGAAATGTTCAATATCCTTAGATATCAAGGAAATGCAAATCATAACAACTTTGAGATTTCATTTTACACCTGTCAGAATGGCTAAGATCAAAAACACAGATGACAGCTCATATTGGAGAAGATGAGAATCAAGGGGAACACTCCTTAATTGCTAGTGGAAGTGCAAACATGCATAGACATTTTGTAGATTAATACATTAGTTTCTCAGAAAACTGGGAATCAATCTACCTTAAGACTCAGCTATACCAATGTTGGGCATATACTCATCATATACCATCATAACAAAAGGATACTTGCTCAGCTATGTTTATAGCAGGTTTATTTGTCATAACCAGAAACTGGAGACAACCTAGATATCACTCAACCAAATAATGGATAAAAAAAATGGTATATTTACACAATGGAGCATTACTCAGCTGTTAAAATAATGACATCATGAAATTTGCAAGCAAATGCATGGAACTAGAACAAATCATCCTGAATAAGATAACTCAGACCCAGAAATACAAAGACAGTATGAACTCTCATATAAGTGGATATTACTTCTTAGCTATAAAGTAAAGGATTAACATGCCAAAATACACAGACCCAGAGAAGCTAAGTAACAAGGAGAGCTCAAGGTGGATAGTTGGATCTCTCTGGGAAGGAGAAATAAGATAGATTTCATGTATGGAGTGGGGGTGGGTAGGTATGGGAACATGAAGTTTCAGATGCGGGGGGGGGGATGAAGAGAGAGATTACTGAAAGAGGTGATTGGAAGGGAGGGAGCACTTGGGGATGAGGTAGAAACTAACGCAAGGTAAACCCTCTGGAATACACAAGGATGACACCATCTAAAACAAATAACAATAGGGGATATGTAGCCTGAACTGGCCATCTCCTATAACCAGGCAAGTATTCCAGTGAAGGGATTAAGAGACCAACCAGGGCACATATCCTTTGACATACATTTTGTGCTGTCTACAAGATATACTGTGTTGTAGAAATTGTGGGAGCAGCCAATCAATGACTGGTCCAGCTTGAGACCCATGCCACTAGAGTGAGTTCACCCCTGACACTTCTGGAGCCCCAGGACACAGAGAATGGACAGCACAAAAACTTAGGATAGAACCAAACATGACTGACAAAAAAAGTCAATGTAATTATGACTAACAATACTTTGCTATACTCATAGATTGGTAACTACCCCAATTGTCATCAGAGAGCCTTCATCCAGTCACTGATGGAAACGGTTGCAGACCCACACCCAAACATTAGGCAGCACTAGGGGAATCCTGTGGAAGATAGGGAAGAAGGAAGGAATTACTAATCAGAGAACCTGCATGGGACTGACATAGGCACTCTTCATATATGTTACAGTTAAGTGTAGCTTGGTGCTCTTATGGGACTCCTTACAGTGACAGAAGAGACTGTCCTTGATTCTTTTTTCTGGCTTTTGGGACCCTATTCCTCATAATGGGTTTCCTTGTCCAGCCTTAATATGAGAGAAGGTGCTTAGTCTCACAACAACTTGATATGTCATGTTCTGTTGATATTCATTGAAGGCCTGCCCTTTTCTGAATAGAAATGGGGGTAGAGAGTGTGGGTGAGTGCATGCTGCACAGAGGAATTGGGAGGAGAAGAGGGGGAGGAAACTGTGGTCAGAATAAAATAAATAAATAAAAGGAATTGATATATTAGAAGAGCATATACTGAAAGTCTATATATAAAATTAATCAATATTAAATAGTATATATTTGAAATTCAATTTTAGCATTTAATTTTTCTATAGGAACCTTTCAGTACTTTTTCCCTTAAGTTTGAATGCCTTGCTAGTCATAAAAGCTCATGTTCACACCTTACACATGTATGCAACATGTAAACTTATTCTTGCTCCCTTTCATCAAGAGTATTTGCCTTATTTATCTGGATATTGCTACAGACATAAATTATTTTCCTGTCTTCCCTTAAGCATTCTTCCATCTTTTCTAGATATGTAATATTTGAGGTTTACTAATGTATTTTATGCTTCCTAAAACTAGTATCTCTTCACTGTTGGTAGCCAACATTGTCTAATTTGTCTGTTTGTTACCTACAGTTTTTTGAAATATAGATATATATTTATACACATAGCCATATAAGTATTATAAGCATATCCATAAACATAATCCATAATATGTCACGTGTTAGTAGAATAAATAAGTCATACATGTTTTCTTAATAATTGTGTTCTCTCTTAATTATCACAGGATGAAGCTCCCCAGAAGACAAATTTAAGTTTCAACTATGGAGTAAGCTTGTCCTACAGAAAAACATACAGGTTCGAAGAGTTGAAATTAGAGACACAATGCTAAGTTTGGAAAGATACACATACCACATCACATATTATGTACTTTCCATAAAGTAAAATTTTGAAAGTAAATCACATTGTTTTCTTAGTTGAATTATACAAATTAAGAAGAATTTATTATAGTCCTACTTAATTTAATTAAATTAAATAGGACTATCATAAACTCAAGGCAGTATTTGCTTTAAAAGACCTGTGATAATTAGGCCAATAGATGAAGGAAGGATAAGAAAACTAAAAGTATTATTATTAATGTCCTAAGTTTCATCTTTTCTTTTATTTCTTGAAATGAACATGTTGGGAATTTATTAATATAAGATAAGCGGAGAAAATGTAATATCAATTAGTGTTCTAATTAAATGTCACTTGGTGATTTCAGCAAATTTTTTACTTTAATTAACCAGCTGAGCACTCTGGGATGTACTGATTATTAAAATAGCATTGCTCTGAACATGTAGTCATATGCCACCTATTAATACTATCAGTAGAAAATGACAAGCATGCCTATTTGTAGCATAGTGGGTACAAAGTTCAATATACTCAGATTCACTTCTTTAGAGTAGCTGGATAAGTGCTTCAAAGTATGAGTGCTTGTCAAGGACATAGCAAGTGAGACTAGATCTTATCCAATGAAAACTATTTTTCATCTTATGAAAAATACTGCTCCCAAAAAATGCAATTACAGGATAGTACATAAGTTGGAAATTTTATCCTATGTGACTTTTCATCACATTCCTTAACTATTTGTATGCTGTAGAGCAGTTTCTATCACACACTAAATATATGCTTTAAGTATTGAAAAATGTTTGTGGTGTTACATCTAATTGCATTGCTAAAGGAAATACATCTGATTTAAAGCATATTATATTCAGTATACGATACCATGATGAGTATTCTCTCAATTATAACTACAAACTTTTCTTTAAAAGTTAATCTGGCTATGCTTCAGCAAGCATAATACCTCTTCAGTTTGACATGGGTAAAAATTGGATAAACATGCAATCATTGCATGAGATATAGGTTTACTTTTTCACTGTATTGTCCAAATTGTGAGTTCATGAGTTTAAAAGTGCCACTTTAATTTTATGAATAGTTTTATTGAGTCTTAAAATGGTCATTATATTATTTTAGTATTTTTCCAGTAGACAGAATTTCTTTTATCTGCTTATAGTCAATATCTATCCTTGCCCTGAACATGAGTAATTAAATACACTTGTTTCTGAGACTCTGCCTTTTCTAGACATTTCATGTAAATGTAATCCTGTAATATGATTTTTCATATCTGGCTCATTTCATTTACCTGATACTTTCAACATCTTTCTGTCATGAAGAATATATCAATAATTTGCTCCATTTTATTGGTAAATATCATTCTCTTAAATGAAAATATCACATTTGGCTACCCAGTCAAAGGCTGGTGTGCTTGTTCTTCCAGTCTAACTGGAATTTGGTATACTATGGTTACCAAAGTCTTAGCTTGAACAATACCCAGTCTCTGGTAACCACCATTTTGATTTGCTTGATGGTGGTGGTGGCACATTCTCTGGGGGTTCTGGCCTCCCACAATCCCAGCAAGTGCCCTCACAATGAACAATACCCCAGGCCTCTTCTGTTTTTGTTTGTTTGTTTGTTTTTCAAAGTTCTGCTTTATTGAATTCACAGAAGAGATCATGTGTTGCTCAAATTTTGGTGTCTTTTTTACTTGACCTAATATATTATCATTTGGGTTCACATGTCTTGCAGGAATGACCATATTTTCTTCTTCTTTTTTTCTCTATACAAGAAATTTTCACCCATTCAAATGCTGACATATATTTAAGTTAATTCTGTAACTTTCTTAATTTCAATAATGTAGCTTTGAACATGAGAGTACAGTTGTCTCTGGGTGACTGAGACATTTCCTTCACATATGTGTGCTGAAGTGAAATTGCTGTATCATACAGTAGTAGCTTTTTGGTTTGTTGGACACAAGAGGATGAACCTGAACTCCAGATTCTCCTTACATCTCTCAAGTGATGACATTGCAGGAATATACCATCATGTCCAGCATAGTAGTTCCAATTTTTCACATTTTTCAAGAGCTATACAATGTTTTTGACATTAGCTATACCAATAACATACATAGGGTTCCTTTTCTCCACATTCATACTGGCCTTGTCATGATAATGTAATGTCATGATAATGTAATGAATATATGTAATGATTACTTGTCTCAGTGTCCTTACAAAATATTCAACAGAAGCAACTTAAGGATGGTCTCATTTTGGATCAAAGTTTAAAGATTAACAATCTGTCATGGTGGAGACGACATGACTGTAAGGGCATAAGGCAGATGGTCACAAGTCATCTACATTCAGGAAGCAAAGAATAATGAACACTAGCATTCAGCTCATTCCTTTGTATTTAGTTCAAGACTCTTCCCATAGAATGATTCCACAATCAAGTGGGATATCCCAACACAAATAACCTAAGTTAGATTATCTATCACAGAAATGACCAGAGGCTGACTGACTCTAGATAATCCCTCATTGGTATGTTCAGATGATGTCACTTAGGCAATTCTAGATCCTGTCATATAACAATCAGCAGTATTAACTCTTCTTTGAAAATCTGGTTGAATTCTGCGTTGAAACCATCTGGTCCTTAATCATCAGGAAAATGCAAATCACAATGATTCTGAGATACCATCTTAAACCTGTCATAATGACTAAGACCAAAAACACTGAAGACAGCTTGTGTTGGAGAAAATGTGGAGCAAAGAGAACACCCCTCCACTGTTGGTGGGAGTGCAAACTTACACAGCCACCTTGAAAATCAGTATGGTGGTTTCTCAGAAAATTGGGACTCACTCTTCCTCAAGACACAGCTATACCACTCTTGGGCATATACCCAAGGAATGCTCAATCATACCACAGGGAAACATGCTCAACTATGTTCATATCAGCATTATTTGTAAAAGCCATAACCTGGAAACAACCTAGATGTCCCTCAACTGAAGAATGGATAAAGAAAATGTGGTACATATACACAATGGAGAACTACTCAGCAGAGAAAAACAATGACATCATGAAATTTGCAGGCAAATGGATGGAACTAGAAAATATCATCCTGAGTGAGGTAACCCAGACTCAGAAGGACAAACGTGGTATGTACCCACTCATAAGAGGATACTAGATGTAAAGCAAAGGATAACCAGAGAACAACCCACAACTCCAGAGAAGCTAGCTAACAAGGAAGACCCAAAAAGGGATGCATGGATCACCCTGTGAAAGGGAAATAGATGAGATCTCCATGAATAAACTGGGAGTGGGGGATGGGCAATGGATTGTAGGGGAAAAGGGGGAGAGAACTTAAGGGAATGGGATGGTCAAGCTGGAACAGGGATGAAGTGGGAAAGGAATGAAAGAGATACCATGATAGAAGAAGATATCATGGGAATAGAGAGAAACCCAGTGCTTAGGGAAGTTGCCAGGAATCCGCAAGGATGACCTCAGCTTAGACTACTAGAAATAGTGGAGAGGGTGCCTAAACTGAACTGGTTTGCCCCAGTGATCAGATCAGTAAATACCCTAACTGTCATCACAGTATTTTTCTCCAATGACTCATGGAGGCAGATGCAGAGATCCATAGCCAAACACCAGGCAGAGCTCCAGGAGTCCAGTCAAAGAGAGAGAAGAGGGAATCTATTAGCAAGTGCATCAGGATCATGATGGGGAAACCTGCAGAGATGACCAAACCCAACTAGTGGGAACTTATGAAAGTTGGATCAATGGCTGTCGAGCCTGTATGGGACTGGACTAGGTCCTCTGCATGGTAAGACAATTGTGTAGCCTGATATGATTGGGGGGCACCCTGGCGGTAGGATCAGAATTCATCCCTGGTGCATGAGCAGGCTTTTTGGAGCCCACTACCTATGATGGGACACCTCATGCAGCCTTGAGGCAGGGGGAAGGGCTTGGACTTGCCTCTACTGGATGTGCCTCCCCATGGGAGGCCTTGCCTTCTTGTGGGGTGAGTGGGGGGTGGGCGGAGAGGAGAAGACTGGGGGGGGTTGGGAGGATGGAAGAGGAAGATCTTTGATTGGTGTATTAAATGAATGAAAAATTTTCTTAATAAAAAAAAGAAAAAAAAACAATCAATAGTAGCCTTCAAATGGTCTTAACAGGTGTAAGGTAAAAAATCACTGTTGTTTAAATTGGCATTTCTCTCATAATGAGTGGTGTAGAATATTTTGGGTTTGTACATCTAATGGCCATTTTTGTGTTTTTGTTTTTTAGTTTTTTAAATGTATTACATTTATACTTTTTTTGGGGATTTATTGTTTTATATATCACAGTGAAATCATTGACCTTGAGCTGATTTTTACACATTGAGTGAGATTAATGACCAATTTTGTGTCCTATCTTATGTTTTTCCATTTTGTTACTTTTAAAGGTTTATTTATTGTTATTTTATGTGTATGAGTGTTTGCCTGAATGTATGTGTATGAATCATATGTGTGCAAATGCCTGCATAAGTGTATATGAATTACATGTGTGCAGGTGCCCTTGAGGCCAGAAGAGGCTTCAGGTCCTCTTCAAATAGAATTCCAGGCAGCTGTGAGCTCCCATCTTGATACTGGGGACCCAACCTGTATGATCTGCAAGAACAGCAAGTGCTACTAACTACAGGCCATCTCTTCCGGCCCCACTGTGCATTCTTGACACTTTTTGTGAAGATCAATTGACTTTAATCTACCTCTTTACTTCTAACTATGTGCTTTTCTGTTGGTCAATATGTCCATATTTTTGCTTGTTCATGCTACTTTTATTGCTATAGCTACATTGTAGATTTTTAAGATAATATGCAGTTACATCTCGGGCTCTGATCTTTTGGCTCAAGCTCCTTTTAATACTGAGAGATTTTGTGGTTTCCCAGGAGTTTTAGTGTTTTACTTTATGCCTGTAAAAAAATCACTATAATTTTAAAAAGGATGATATATATGTAGATTGATTTGGGTATTATGGATACATAAAATATTAATTACTCACTGTGTTAACATGGGATATATTTGCATTTATATTTGTTTTCTTTTATTCATTTCATCAATGTTTTATTTTTAATGCATTTGGGTCTGTTTCTAAGTATTTTTGTGATTCTATCATAAATGGGATTATATACCTGATTAGGTTTGGGAATGTCAAAACACAACTGAATTTTACATGTTTTATTCCTATGCTGTAATTTTTTTTAATGAGTGAATTAATTTTAATTTAGTTTTTTTTACAGAACTTTTTCTGTATATAAAAGCATGCTACATAAAAAATGGAGACAAATGATGAGTTATTTTTACAATTTGGAACTTCCATCTTGTTTAGCTAACTATTTGTGCTGAAGCAGAAATATACAAATTACTACCTATAAGATGCCTATGATACAGGATATTTACATATTTGACCAAGTACAAAATCTAAACTTACTTAAGATCTTTTTTCTTTTTTTCATTTTTAATGTTTTGTGCAGTTCTCAAACATTAACATTGCAGATGGTAATATTATGTCACAATGCCAAGCAAAATAAATGCACGCATGCTTTCACTATTTGCAAGGATGTATGATTCAGTTTCACAGGGCATGTGGCTACCAATGTATTGTCTCAAATAACTTCCTATATGGTTATTGATGGTAATTTTGGAACTTGGTGGCACATAACACATTGCCCTCTGTGCTTCATAGTCAACCTTCTTCTTCTTATTATTATTATTATTTAATCAAACAGTAAAACATTACTTAAATACATTAATTTTCTGTTTCTAATCACAAACCTAGGACGTCTTCTTAGTCTCCCAATGGATGTTAAATAATCTGTAGATATTTTACTCAGCTGTGGTCTTAGACATAACAACAACAAAAATCCCTCAGATCTAAGTTTCTTCTCATTAGTTTTTCTTATTGATTATGCATTTAATATATGGCTCAAGTAAAGACTTCTTAAGATGTGGCTGAGAAAATACAAAGGTTACTATTGACCTAGTACTTCCAGTTCCATATTGAATATAAGTGGCAATAGTGTACATGTTCATACTGTTGCTACTCTTAGAAGAAAGTCTGACATTTTTTAGCATGAGTATGAGTATGAAACCCTGGGTTCACAATATATAGCAAAATGAAGAGGTATGATAAATCTTATGTGAAAAGTTGAAAAAAATCTCTACCTTAATACCTCCACACGTGTTTTATCATTTTGTTGTCACAATTGTATATCTCTATAAAAAGTATTACAGCTATAGCTATTTTAATAACGTTGTCTTTAAACCTTTATTATTGTGGTAGAAATTGCGTATGTGTCACAATTATATCCTCACTGAACTCTGTATAGTTAAAGTATTCTGAATTTCACTATACATGCTTTAGCGAAGCAGTTTACCTTCATGTTTACATAGTATGACAGTATTTATTTTCATTTCAGTCTTCTTTAGGCTTTTTTATAAGGCAGGTAATGCGATGATGGACTTTTTTCAGTATATGTTGGTTTGAGTGCTTTTAGTCTTGCTGCTTTAAATAAACATCACAGACAGCTTAATTAATTACGAACAGAAAGTTATTGCTCATGTTTCTGGAGTTAGGAGTGCTCCAAAACAGTACTGACCATAAAGATACTATCAGATTTGGTATCTGGCAAGGGCTGTTCTGTGCTATATCATGGTGTCTTTTTGAGTATTCAGTTTGCCATGACTGAAATGAAATAGTTGTGCTCTTGAACATCATTTTAAGGAAACTGATCTTTTCTTGAGGGGAGATTCCTGATGTCCTTCCCATTAACTCAAGATCCACCTTCTCAATTTCATTATCATTGGCCATTCTTTCCAAAATAAATGATTTTAAAGAACACATTCCTTAATATTAGAGTATTCAGCTTACGGTGTCCCAAAATGTATGTCTTTTCACATATAAGATAAACGAGTTCGCCGGGCGGCGGTGGCGCACGCCTTTAATCCCAGCACTCAGGAGGCAGAGGCAGGCGGATCTCTGTGAGTTCGAGGCCAGCCTGAGGCGCAAAGCTACACAGAGAAACCCTGTCTCGAAAAACCAAAAAAAAAAAAAAAGATAAACGAGTTCATCCCAAGAACTCAGGTCTAATTTTTAGTTACTGCATCAACTTTATTTTGACATCAGAAAAATTTCACCATCTCTGTCATTCTGTCATATATGAGTGTAACACCAAGTGTAACTCATTCTAAAGCCAATTTACCTATCACATGGGAGCCTGAGAAATTAAACAAGGCATGTATTTCCTAAATGCAAAAGGAAAGGGATAAGATGAATAGTGCCATCCAAAAGTAGGAAAATAGGGAAGAAAAAAATGGTAATGGGTCCCAGGTAAATCTAAAACTAGCAAGATTAAAAACTAAATAAATAAACTAAATAAATAAACAAACACAGAGGCTTTTGCAGTATGAGTTTTATTAATAAAATCAAACCTGAGCCAGGTATTGGGGTGAACACTGGAAGGTCAGAGAGACAGAACAAGCCACAGCTAACCTCACCTGGCCAACTTCTCAGCTGATATTGGTTCTTCAGACTGGAAGCCTCTGTGTCCTCATATCTGAATGGTTCTCAGCTGAACTGTGCTGCTCAAAAACCTGAATGCTTAACCAGGCCAAATGCTTCTAGTTTCTGGTCCTCACGCCTTATATATCTTTCTGCCTTCTACCATCACTCCCTGGGATTAAAGGCTCGCTTTCTGGGATTAAAGGTGTGAGTCACCATGCTTGGCTGTATCCTTGAACACATGGATTTCTGCCTAGTTCTGCCTCCCAAGTGCTGGGATTAAAGGCGTGTGCTACCACTGCCTATCCTCTATGTTTAATATTGTGGCTGTTCTGTCTCTGACCCCAGATAAGTTTATTAGGGTGTACAATATTTTGGGGAACACAATACCACCATAGGCTTTGCAAAAGAAATGTTTAAAATTCTGTTTTATAAACCATTGTAGGTCTTAGTGTTTTGATGGTTGAACATGGAGAAATGATTTCAAAAACAATAATTCCCTTGCTACCACATTGATGTTATACTTCCTTGAATTTTCCTCCCCTAGATTAATTATTCTGTGATCTTTAAACTCTGCCTCCAACAGAGTCTAAGGGCACAGACAAAATGCAGACATATTCTTTGTCAGAATCAATAAAAATTGTGCCAGCCCAAATACCAGTGCAGTCCTTATTTCTATCCAATTCTTTTGCAGCAAACCTTTGTCTTCTTTACTGCTATCTACAAGTCTTGTCTTTTCAGTGTCCACTGTAACCACAAATTAAAGCTCCACCAACAGCACTACATACTTTTTCCAGACTACTTCTCCACATATTTCTATATTTTTCCTGTAAAGCAAGTACAAAATCTTCTAATGCCCATGCTCAGGTATAGTCACAACAGTGACCCATTTCTTGCTCTCATTTTTTTTTCTGTATTTTTATTTTATGTTTGCTTTTGCTAGTGCCAAGTACATTTTTGGTGCCCAGCAAGGTAAGAAGAGGGCATGATATACCTTGGAATTGGAGTTATGGATGCTTATGAGTCACCATGTGGACACCAGAAATTGAATGCAGATCCTCTGCAAGATCTGCAAGGATCAACTGCTAAGTCATGGTTTCAGACCCCTTGCATAGAAGCTTTGATGTCAGCAAGATTTCTGTTAGTGGACAAAATACCTGGGATGTGCAACCTACAAAGGCAAAGTGTTGTTTTTAATCACACTTTTAACATTTTAATCCATCGTCAGTTGTTCACAGTGTTCTGAACCTGTGGTGAGGAAGAACAACATGACACTAAGAAACAAAGGAAATGTTTAGAGTTCCAATAACAACTTTAATGGTTCAACCCACATTATCCAATTTCCACCTAGTGAGCCACCATCCTAAAGTTTTTTTTTTTTTTTTTTTTTTTTTTTTTTTTTTTTTTTTTTTTTTTTTTTTTTGGTTTTTTCGAGACAGGGTTTCTCTGTGTAGCTTTGCGCCTTTCCTGGAACTCACTTGGTAGCCCAGGCTGGCCTTGAACTCACAGAGATCCGCCTGCCTCTGCCTCCCGAGTGCTGGGATTAAAGGCGTGCGCCACCAACGCCCGGCCACCATCCTAAAGTTTTAACTGTCTATAATATCATCTCCAAGGAGGAAAACCAGCAACATAAAGATATTTGTAGAATATTCAATATTCAAATTATAGCACATCATCCTATTGAACTTCCATAACTTTTAATTGTATTTCAAAGGCAATTTGTAAATATCTACATCTTTGTAGTCAGTCACTAAAGCTTTATGGTTGCCATTTGGTGAAACCATGTTGCAAAATTCATTGTTATCTAGGAATGTTTCAAAGTATTTATGTATATGAAGGAGAAATATATCTTCCTTTCTTTGAAGACTCTCTACTCTCCCCCAGATTAAGAAATTCATCATTCACTCCCCAAGCTGGTAAATTTGCTCATGGGGTATCATTCAGATGAGATTAGAGTCAGGTCCTATTCCTTCTGGAAGACTACATGTGGTTTTGTAATTATAAAGCAGATGTCAGTGGACAATAATATTGTCTGGTTTCTTGACTAGACTAGATTATCACCAAGACATTGTTTCATATAGCTCACTTTGATATGAGTAACTATTTTAGGCATCTCAGACTGTGATATTGCATGATATGCTTCCTTCAAGTCACTGATAAGACAAGGGATGCTCTTATACCTCATTCAAGTAGAACTAGAGCCACTTGTCAGGACTGTTTTAAAATTTTCTGGGTGAACTAGTTCACATTGTCTGACTGTGGAGGTTTGGACAGATCTCCCTATCAACCTGTCCCTTTCTTGCCAATGCTGCTCTTAGTCAGCACCTGAGAAGAGCTAAAACTGAAATTCAGTGTTTTTACAGAATTATCTGTGGCATGGAGATTGACAAGCATGTCCCGGTAACATGAAGGCTTCCTGTATAGTCAGAATTGCTTTCAGGTAAAGGCTTAGAGGTTTGAATTTGAGAATCATGGCCATATGGGGATATGCTGTCTGATTAAGTCAGTGAGACTGTCAAAAGAACTAATAGAAGTATTTCTCTCTTTGAACATTTATGCATGAGCACTTATTCCAGATAACTGAGAATGACTGAAGCAGAACTAAGTGGTTATTAAGGTTCACATGTAAGAATGGCATCCATTGGCCTGTCTACTAAATCACTAATATGCAAGTTTTTTAATATGCCTCTCAGCAATTATGATTGTTACCAAACCACCAGAAGGCAGAGTCATTTCCATGCCCAGGTTCATGTATATTGCTACATTGATGTGAGTCTGCCTTTGTAAAACCACTATCTATAATCTTGTAGTACATACACAAAAGTATCACAAACACCTGGCTGAATTCAGAGTCTCCATGAAGTCACTTTATCCCTTGATAACTGAAAATTATGGTTTTTTCTTGGGAAGATTTAAATGGTGTGTCTCCTATTTCATAATATTGATTGGAAATGTTTAACTTATTACAAAATCTGTTTTCTTATTTCAATTTTGGATTATTCATTATATATGAATTTAATATAACCTGGATATTTATCTTTTTGCCTGAAATAAAAACCTATGTATTTTCCCTTAGACCTTGTTTCAACTTTGAAAAAAGAAGTTATTGCTTTGTTATATATTTAAATAAATTATACACATTTACTAATTTTGTGTAAGATATAAAATTGGTTAATTTCCTACATTTGGTACGTGACTATCCAATATCATTTGTTGAGAAAATGACTGCTTCTACTAACAAATTTTGTTACCAACTTAGTCAAAATTTAGGCACATTGGAAGAATGTATTCATGTATTTTCAAATCATTTTTATTGATCAGTACATCTATCTTTATTTAGCCACTACATTCCTTTTACTATAGCATATTTTGTTTTGAAATCAGAAATTGTCAATTTTAAAAGATTGCTTTTGTTATAATCAGTTCAAAGAATACCCATATTAAAATTAGGATTATATTGTCAAGTTAAAAATTAGGCTGAGAATTTAATAGTGGCTGCATTTATTCCTTAAGGCTATTTGAAAATTTTTGGAGTCATAGCAATATTTTGCCATCTACACCACAGACAAGGATATTCTTATACTTCCTTGACCTTTTAAAAAAGATTAACACTACCACCATCATGTTTTCAGTGTTGTCATCTGTCAAAATGAAGTGACAAGAAGTGACTCTTAAAACACATAGTAATTATTTGAATATTTCATTCTGGCAACCACAGTTAAGCAAGGGTGCTGACCTTGTAAGTGAAGATACTGAGGATGCTGTTGTGAGAAAAAGACAAGAAAGAAACTATGTGGATTGTATTAAAATTTGGAAAGGCTGCTTAAGTACAAAATCGTAATTCACGTGCTACAGTCTTACAAAATCCCAGAGGGGTATGTGAATGATTTTTGAAGGAGGAGTTTTCCTTTCCATGAGGATATTAAAAAAAAACTGTTGCCACTCACAAATTACACAGGATACCTTAAGTGACAGTGACTTCTACACCAATATTCAACATATTCTTATAGGAACTGAGTTAAAAAAAAGATATGCTTAAATGATCAGTCTTATATTAAGTTAATATGATGATGATAAAATAAAAACAAAAAAAAGTATTGCTTGGGGCCTGTGGAGATGGCTCTCTAAGAACACTTAGTATATGAACATGAAGATCTGTATTCAGATTCCCACCACCCATATAAAATTGCAGTGCATACTCCTGTGTTCCATGTATACTTAAAACCACATATCGTGTTAGGGAGAGTAGGCAGGAGTATCATTGGAGATTTCTGAACAGCCAACATAGCCAAACACTATGTCCAGGCTCAGCGACAGAACTTATCTCAAGGTTGAGAACAATAGATACGGACACATGTTGTCCTCCTCTGGCCTCTGTACTGTGGGGTGTATAGGCATGTAACTCTCTCTCTCTCTCTCTCTCTCTCTCTCTCTCTCTCTCTCTCTCTCTCTCTCTCTCTCTCTCTCACACACACACACACACACACACACACACACACACGCACACACACACACACACATACACAATTACTTGGGGATAATAATAATTTAACTGAAAAAGTAAAAGTTTCAAATGCTGTGTTTTGTGATATTTTTTAAAATGGTTTTTCTGTGACAGCAAAAGAACTTTTTTATGAAATATAAGTTTCTTTTCTTTTTATTACTCAGTGACAGAGCAACCAATTTAAGGCTTTAATGAAAATAAGCAATGTTTTTGACAGGATTAATTTTTGGATCAGAACTCAGCCAATTTGATGGCTTTTTGTCCCAGCTGAGAGGAGTAATTGAAAAATCATGGTTGAAAAACACACACAAATTATTATCCTTTTGTGATCTTCTTTTTATTCCTGAAGCCTGATTTTTCATCTCTCAATTACAATCAGAAAGATTAGGAAATTTAATATATGGAGGATTAAAGATCATCTATTTTTACCAACAAGATATAATTACAGAAGTATAAGTTTCCTACCATGCACTACAGGAGATAAGTATTATTTGCATGTGATCATCCTCCCAGCCACTCACATGCTCATTGCACATCACTTTTTGCCACCCAGAACAAGGCAAGCTTGCCTACAGGATGGGAAAGTGCATGTTGTGAAATGGCAGGAGATCAAAGCTTACACTTTAGGTGTTTCTAAGCAATTTGCAGCAAATATATCCTTTGTAAGTATTGATTATATAAAATCAAGTTTATTCTTTTACCAAAATATATTTGAATCAAGGCGGGAAGTTGACTGGATAGTAAATTGAAAAGTTCTCTGAGGAAATTTTTCAACTACATAAATCACATTCAAATGTAATTTAACTACTTAATAAGTCACTTTATAGGCATAGAAGTTAAAAGATACAAAGAAATATAAGTGACATATAAAATTTACATACAAAATATAATCTCAAAGCTTTCCTTACTAGATTGGATATTTTTCTGTTTTAGCCTTAACAATCATTAGAGTGGCTGGTAATTTAATCCATTGTTCAGCTAAATCAACCCTATAATTTTTGGAGAGGTGATGGGAGAATTGTTGCTCATAACTTATTGTTTTCAAAATGGAAAATTGAAAATTAAATGGAATGTTCTAAATATGTTGGGGCCTTGCCATACTAATAGTAATGACTTTTATATCAAGTAATTTAAAGGCAAAAAGCCAGCAATTCTCATCTGAATGGCATAAGGAATCATTTCTGAGATTATAAAAAGTCCTTCAATTGTGAGAAATAAATTCAGGCTGTCAACCCAGGAGTCAAGATAAGACCAAAAAATGTTGTTTGAATTTATAAAATTGATAAACATTAGGCATACCACATTCTTTAGAAAAAATGACTTCATAACAGAGTTATCATTTGTCTTTTTTACCTGTGTTTTTTATGAGCCAATTGAACACAGGGTCATCATCTATTTGTTCAACTAATGCTAGTATGGACCTTGAACTTTATCATAATTGTAATGATATTTTAGGTAAAATTAAAAAAAAAACATGCTAAGAAAACCATCTCGGAACAAGAATTCAAAGTGCTTGTTTTGTTCTGAATTAGTTCTTAGAAGCCATAGAAGTAAATACCTGACTGTGTGTCATTTTCTCCAATGTCTTGACTTAATTCTTTCATCTAGTATATAACAATAATCACTCTCACAATGCCTTCTGATCCTTTACATACTATCTATAATGATCTTATAGAATTTTTGGTTTTATTAAGATTGTATTCCATATTCTGATCTGATTTTTCCTTCGTCCTTACCATTAAAATCTTTCTGTCATTTGTTTAATCTATCCACAACTTTGACTTCTCTCTCTTTTGTGTTTTCATTGGTGAATATCATTGTAGGTAGTTTTTGGTTCTAAAAGACAATTTATTTCAAGTATATTATGTGTTTGACAATATTTATCCCTCCCTTAAACTCTTTTGGTCCATTCTTTCCGTGTTCTTGTCTTGCCAGTTTGCTTCCTCCCTTGGACTTACTTCTGCATTCTTGTCATTTTATATAAATGATTTTCATTTGTCTGTAAAGAATTTTCTTTAAATTCTCTTTTACTGTTTGGTCAATATTGGTTTATCATTTAAAAAAATTATTTCTTATTTATCAAACAGTAATCACTTAATATATCTCTGTAACTGTAGTCTAATGTCATAGCTTCAATCAATTTCCTTATCCTACACCCTGTGTTCCAGGAGAAATTTGAAGAATAGGCAGGTTAAGTAATCCGTTCTTCATCTCAAATTTAGCTAGCAAAAGCACATGGACATGATTTATAACTTAGCAATCTTATAAAGTTCTCCATAGTTCATTCTTCTCAAACATTCAAATTAGATTATGTACTAATTATTCAATTGTACATCAATAGTGTGGTTTTTATAAACATATTTGGTTTTTCATTAAGATTTACATTTATAACCAACCGGAAATAGAATATTATTTAAGTGTATCCACATTAATAGGAGGTTTATGTTGAAAAGTATTTCCTGTAAACAATCTAGGTTTTTTTAATTGAAGGATAACAAATATGATATTTTATTTATGCTGCAATGTGATTTTATTTGTATGTTAAGAAATAAAGTTGCCTGGGGATCAGAGCTAAGAGCAAGCCATTTAGCAGAAGTGCTACAGTGGTGGCACATGCCCTTAATCTGATCACATGGCAGGCAGAATCTCTGTGTGTTCAAGGACACAGCCAAGCAGTGACCTGAACCTTTAGTCTCAGTAGGAACCATAGAGACCTGGAGGTCTGTATAGACAGGCAATGAGGAGGAAGTCATGTGGTTGAGTTTAGAACCAATGAGAAGGTAGAACAGAAAGGCAATAAAAAGACAGGACACAGGAAGAGAAGGTCTCTCTTAGGGGAAGGATGGCAGCGAGTGGTAAGATAAGTTGGTCTTAGCTCTTGGCTACTGCTCTGATCTCTGGGATTTTAACTTTGCATTTGGCTCTGTGTTTCTTATTTAATAAGACCACTTAGAATTACATCTACAAACGAATTATTTACCAGTCACAGTATTTCCCATAAATAGCTATATGAAAGACAAAAATCTCAAGAATTTAGGTAAGGACAGAATGACGGCTCAGCAGGTAAAGGCATTTGCTAGCAAACATGATGACCTGATTTCAATCCCTTTGAAATTCAGTCCAGAGATCCACATAGTGGAATTAGCGAACTAAATCTCACACATTGTCCTCTGGTTTCCACATGTGTACCATGGAAAATGCTTCTTTTTTTTTTTTTGGTTTTTCGAGACAGAGTTTCTCTGTCTAGCTTTGCGCCTTTCCTGGAACTCACTTGGTAGCCCAGGCTGGCCTCGAACTCACAGAGATCCGCCTGGTTCTGCCTCCCGAGTGCTGGGATTAAAGGCGTGCGCCACCACCGCCTGGCGGAAAATGCTTCTAAACACATAAAAAACAAAATAAGATATAGGAAAACAGTGAAGTGCTTTTATGCAGGCCATAATATTCTAAATTTAAATCCATCACATTTAATATTTTCAACAACTCTGAGAAACTGTGGTGGTTTGCATGGGAATGGCCTAAAAATGCTCTTTCAATACCTGGTCCCCAGTTAGTAGAAAATTTAAGAAGGATTGAGAGGTGTGCCTTTATTGGAGGAGGTATATCATTGGAGCAGGTTTTGACATTTTAAAAGATTGTGCCATGCACAATCTCTCTCTCTCTCTCTCTCTCTCTCTCTCTCTCTCTCTCTCTCTCTCTCTCTCTCTCTCTCTCTCTCTCTATGGAGGCCCATAGTGACCATTGTTTGAAGCTCTGATAATGAAGCCTGGATGCACTGGAGATACACAGATGTTGAAAATTTCACAGTCATGGGAAACTTGCCAATGAGGGCTCCAGATAGTGTAGAAAAAGCACAAGAGGGAAGTGTGTTGCACTTAAAAAGTTTGAAAAGAGTGAGAGAGCTAAAGAACATTTTGACATAAAACATGGAAATGCAGAATTCAGAGTTTGCCCTTCTGGTTTTCAGTCTTAAGTTGGCATAAAATTTCTTCACTATATCCTTTTCTTCCCTTTAGAAAGTATATTCTGTGTCATTGTAGTTTGGAAACATTTGATCTGATTTTTTATTTTGAATTTACAGGGGGTTAGAGTTAAGAGATTTCCTTGAGTCTTGAAAGAGACATTGGACTTTGGACTTCAAACAGTGTTGAGAATGAAGGACTATGGGGATTTCTGATGTTTGACTAAATAAATGCATTTTGCATTCTATAAGCCTGTGTGAGCCAGGAAGTACAATGAGATCATTCAAATCAGAGTAGCCCTTATAGGTTCACTTATTTGTATGCTTAGTCCCCAATTGACAAAATGTTTGGGAAGGATTAGGTGATGAGTCCTTGTTGAAGTAAGCATTTCCTTGTTGAAAGAGGTGTGTCACTGGGATGGGATTTGAGGTTTCAAAAGCATAAACCAGGCTGCATCTAGAGTGTTTTCTCTTTACCTGCTGCCAGCATATCAAGATATAAAGCCCTCAGCGATTGCTCCAGCACTGTGCCTGTCTGTTTCCAACCATGCTGACCATTGACTAACCATCTAAAACAACAAACAGGACCACAGTTAAAAGCTTTCTTTCATTAGAGTTTCCTTGGTCATGGTGTGTTTTCACAACAATAGAATAATAGCTAAGACACATTCTATTATTTCTTTAGATTTACTAGGAATTAAATATTAGGTAGTTTTCCTCATATGAGTTATCTACTTACAAAATTTGGGTCCCAGGGATCAAACTCAGATCATTAGGACTGGTAGGCGGTTTATCTGCTGAGCCATCTCAATGGTCCTATAAATGTCATTTAATAAGTGGTATCTATTAATTCTAATATTTATTATATAAACAGAAGAAATACATAACAAGTTTTGTCTTTTCCATTTTACATTATTATTTAACCAGAGCATTTCATATTTTTAAGTTTTCAAAATAAGTATCTTATTTTTACTTATGTGTGCATGTGTGGTTGATGCATATATGTTCACTTGAATGCAAGTGCTCTTGAAGGGCAGAAGAGGAAGACAAATATGCTGGAATGGGCAATACAGTTTGAAGTGAGCCACCTGATAGAAGTACTGGGAACTGAACTGTGGTCAGTAAGTGTACTCATTTTAAACTGTTGAATTATCTCTTTAGTGTAGACAAATTTCTAAACAGTCTTATTAAATAAGAAACACAAAGCCAAATACAGAGATATAAGCCATAGAGATTAAAGCAATAGCTGCCAACTAACCTTAGCTTACCACCTCGCCATAGCTTCCCAAGAGAACCTTTTCCTGTCTAACCTGCACCTTTACTGCCTTCCTTTTCTGCCTTCTCATTGACTCTAAACCCAGCCACATCACTTCCTCAGTACTGCCTGTCTACACAGACCTCCAGGCCTCTGTGGTTGGTACTTGGATTAAAGGCATGTGCTACCACCACCTGACTTCTGTTTATGGCTGAAAATGAACTCTGATCTCCAGCCAAGCTTTATTGATTAACATACAAATAAAATATCATATTTCAACACAAATAAAATATCACCACACTTTAGCCCCACCATTTAAAATTTTTAGTGTTAGTTATAAATTATAAGATTTACCCTCTGAAGGTAATTTGATGTACATATAAAAATCAATCTATTAATATGAAATTATCTACCTCAATTATTAACAAAATGAGGAATCAGAAATAAAAAAATTAACTTAAAGGATACGGACATGTATATTCACAAGACATAAATCATTATCAACATACACAAACATAGTGTCTTGATGCCAGGCTCAAGAAATTCTTTAGATAATCATCAAGTTCCAGGATGTATGAATCCTCATGTTTTATATAGATGCTATGCAATGGATGGAGATCTCAAGTGGATAGATGTTTTTCAGAATTTCAAAATCCTAGAAGAAATTTTTAAAATTTGAAAACCATCATAATGTAGGTATAGCCATAAACCACCATTAAAGGAAATTAGTCTCAATTGAGTGTTAAAAAGTTTGACATGGAAATGTCTGTAGTATTAACTTAGAAATCTTAAAATGAGAGACATTTCTAAAAGTTGAAAAAAATTAAAGTTGAGAAATTAGAAAAAGTTTTTAAGGACTTGACATGTTAGGATTCTGATGGCTAGGAACCATTCATATTCATTAGTGTTTATTCCTGAACACAATTCTTCTAGCTTGCTTTCTGTTGCTGTGATAAACATCGTGATTAAAATCAACTCAGGGAAGAAATGGTTTATTTTAGCTTACAGTTATATTCCATCACACATAGAAAGCAAGACAGGAGCTCATTGGTAAAGTTTGAAACAAACAAAAATTGAGGAGCACTGCTTACTTGTTGTCTCCCCGACTCACTCAGCTACCTCTTTTTATATCTCTCAGGCCACACTGCCTAGGGGGTGGCACTGCCCACAGTGGCATAGGGTTGACAAAAAATGTAACCAGGACAACAATTTGCAAATGTATTTCTAGTTGTTCTCTGGGCATTTACAAAATACCTGATGATTGGAATGTGCAGTAAACAATAAAGCATAGTATTCTGACTTTTTTTCAGTTTTTCAACTTTCTTTTGATATTTGTATTTTGTATTTATCTTTCTTGCTTTCTAATTGTAATTGCATTTTATAAACTATGTTTTCTTTTCCTCTAAATTGTTCATGCATAAAATACTAGTGGTTTTTTAGGGCATAATATTGGCAGTAATGATAGCACTCATAATTCTTCTTTTACTCTGTGACATTGCTGACATTCACTTCATTAATATATATTCCATCATACATATAATGAATAAATTGCTATAGTTACTACTTAATATTTATCTTTTACTTACTTTAGGAGTAAGTAAAAGAAAAGATTTTATTTGGCTTTACTTATGCCTCCATTAACAATTCTTGCTTCTACTTGTACTATTTTCTTCTACCTATGTGACAAGTTGCTCTAAACATTTTTTGGATGGAAGGTCTCAATTTATTGTTTCAGACCACCACATCTCCTTCACTTCTGAAATAAATTTTTACTGGCTACGGACTAGGAGTTTGTGATACTTTAAATATAAAAGAAAACTTCTTGCTTGAATAACTTATTAATTGAGGTAATCTATATAATCCCAGTTTTCCTTCCCATAGGTAAAAGTGCTTAAATTTCTAGTTTTGAGGCACTAATTCTTATTATTTATTTATTTATTTAAGTTTCACTACTATGGTGGTTTGAGTGAGAAATGCCTACTACAAATACATGTGTTTGAGTAATTGTTCCTCAGTTAGTGATTCTGTCTGGGGACATTGTAGAACTTTTAGGTATTGGAGCTCTGTTGGAGGAAGTATGCCACTAGGGTGGGCTTTGAGAGTTTCTAGCTTCAGACCCTCTTCTACTTTATTTTCTCTCTGCGTTTTCATGTTTGCAGTTGATCACTCACCTTCTGCCTCCTGCTCCCATGAAAGCTGCTGTGTGCCATGTCTCAACCACCATGACAGACTCTTATCACTTTGGAACCATTAGCCAAATAAACTCATCCATAAATTGCTTTTGGTCATAATATTTTAATACAGCAACAGAAAAACAATGAATGCAAACATCATAAGTGAATGTGGATAAGTAATTTCATCCTCATTTCACTAATTATATTTCTTTGCTGTTTTCCTGCTTCATGTTCTCTAAATTTCTTGTTTCTATGTCAGTGTCTGCTTCTCATGATTCTAGAAGCATGTTGTTGAGGTCAAACAGTGTGCAAGAAGGGGGATATTCTATAATCTGACGATAATCCGTATTTTATTTGCTTTATATTGTAAAGTTCTCCTGTGTTTTCTATTTTCCTTTCTGCCTTTTCCATTTCTTCTTGTTTGAGGTTACTTGTCTTCTTGTTGGGACCAAATACTTGACAGGAAGTAGTTTATGTGAAGTAAGTTTTGTGCCCAACAGTTTGGTGGTACAATATCCTACATTGAGGGAGACATGACCTAGGTGATTGTTATGGAATAATATTCCTGAGACTCCTCACATTATCAGATTAAAAAGCAGATAAATGAGTGCCAGAACTCGGATGGCTTTCTCCTGCAATCCCTTTTATTTAACTTATGGGATGGTGCCACTAATGGGTCTTCATTCCAAGATTAAACCTCACAAGGAATAAATTCACATATTCACCCAAACTGTGTACATTATTAATATTCAATATCATCATACAATAAATTGACAATTGAAATTATCCAATACAGTTTTAATACCTGTCAACTTAACCATGTGCCTTTTTTACTTTTATTGAAAATTCATGTAATATATTCTGATCATTCTTTCCAATCTCCCATCTCCTCCTAGATTGTCTTCCCCTCCCCTCCCATCAAATTCCAAGCCTTCTTTCTCTCTACAGTTTAGAAAATAAACAGCCAATAAAAAGCATACAAACCAGAATTTAAAAATCCAAACAACAAACAAACAACACAAAACAGTGAAAGAGCACAAGAAAACACATAGACATATACTGGTGCAAAAAGAAAAAAAAAACGGAAACCATATTATATAAGCAAAATAGCAATAAGATTATTTTTAAAGCCCAAATAAATCAATATGAGACCAAAAAAATCAACAAAACACCACTGAGTTCATTTTCTGTACATGAGGCCTATTCTTAAATTTGGTTAATATACCCTGTGAGACTCCATTAGAGAAAATTGATTTTTCCTTCATATGAAGTTGTTGATTGGAGATAGCTGATTGATTAGAAGTCTAGGCTTATTCCCATTCTCCCGTTTTTTTTCTGTCTTACTTAAATCTGAGCAGGTCCTGTGCATGTTGTTACAGCCTCTGTACATTTATATGTGTGTTAGTCCTGCTGTGTTTAGAAGGCCTTCCTTCCTTGGTGTCCTCCATCTCTTCTGGCTCTCAGAATCTTTCTACCACCTCTTCTGCAGAGTTCCCTGAGTCCTGAAGGGATATATTTGGTGAAAATACCCCATGTAGAACTGAGTGTGTGTGTTCACTCTCTACACACTGTACAGTTGCCACGTGACTTTAAACCATAACATTTTACTCTTGACCTCCATGGTAACATGGACACTTCATAATGCAAAATGTATTCTGTCTAATTTCAATCTTCCCCATAATCTTTACAAACTCTCTTCTTTTTAAATCTTTATAAATTCTCTTCTAAAGAAGACTCAAATTCAAATTCTAATATAAACCCATATTAAACAGCAAGGAAGTAAATATATACGGTACATAAGGAATGGTTCTTGGTAAATATTCTCATTTTGAAGGGGAGGACTAGACCATTGTATGAAGTATTAGGTCAGAGCAAGACCTAAAACCAGCAGACCAAACTGCAAAACCTGCAACTCCAAGTATGGTGTCTGGAGCTTGTAGTGACATTTGGATTTCAAAAGCCTCCAGCAGACCTGCCTGCCCTTCCATTTCTGCTGTCTCTAGCTTTACTTGGCAGGCAAACCACAATGCTGGAATCTCCAACATTCTGAGAACTCTATCACAACTTAGGCTTGATATTTCCAGCCTCTTGAAAAGCTTTGCATAGCTTCCTTACAAGGCATCTGACCCTGCCATGCATTGTTTGAACTCAGCAGTTTTCTGCAAGCTAGGTGAAAACTCCTATGACTGCATAATTCCTTACATTGTTCACTCCTGAAAAATTAGAACCATGTTGATGATGATGCTACATTCTGTTGCCAGTTGAAGATATAGACTGTAGTCTGAACCCTTTCTATTATAGATACAGCAATTTTGGTAAACTGTCAAAAAATAATGGAAATGCATTCACCTAGGAAGTTGGTTTTGAGTAGGCAACTCATTTAGCAGCATTGTCAATTATTCTTTCACATTAATCCATATGTACTGGATGGTTTGGTGTGTCAACTTGACACAAGCTAGAGTCATCAGAGAAGAAGGAGCCTCAGTTGAGGAAATGCCTCCATGAGATTCAGCTGTAAGACATTTTCTCATTTAGTGACCATTGAGGAAGGGCCCAGTCCATGTTGAATGGTGCCATCCATGGGCAGGTGGTCCTGGGTTCTATAAGAAGGTGGGCTGAGTAGGCCAGTGAAAGCAAGCCAGTAAGCAGCTCCCCTCCATGGCCTTTGCATCAGCTCTGGACTCTGGGATCATGATTTGTTTGAGTTCCTGTCCTGACTTCCTTCAGTGATGAAAAAAATATGCTGAAGTGTAAGTCTATTAAACCCTTTCCCTCCCAAAATTGTTTTTTGGTCATAGTTTGTTTATTTGCAGCAATAGAAACCCTAACTAAAACACCATAGTCTTAAAAATCTGAGCATCTCGGTAAAGAAGAGGTTCCTAAGAGGAACACACATGGATTGCCCCAGGAGGGAAAATGTGTTAAGATCTCCTGTGTGAACTGGGAGGTGGGAGTAGAGGGGAGGGGAGGGGCAGTGGGAATATGAAGATTTGAGATGGCCCAGTTGGGGGAGAGATGTTTAGGGAGAGCAATGGAAGAGTTATCTTGACAGTGAACCATTAGGGGGGTTAGGGAGAAATCTGTAGCTAGGGAAATCCCCAGGAACTCACAAGGAGATCACCAGCTAAGACTGAGCAATGGTGGAGAGGGTGCTTGAACTAGCCTTCCCCTGTAGTCAGATTGGTGTCTGTCCTAATTGTCATCATAGAACCTACATCTAGTGAATGATGGAAGCAGATGCAGAGACCCACAGCCAAGCACTTGGCCAAGTTCCTAGAATTCAGTTGAAGGGAGGGAAGAGGAATTAAAAGAGCAGTGTGTGTGTGTGTGTGGTCAGGATGTGAAAAACACAGAGATAGCTGAACCAAGCTAGTGGGAGCTCACAGACTCTGGACTGACAGCTGGGGAGCCTGCATGGGATGGCACTATGCTCTCTAAATGTGAGTGACAGTTGTGTGGTTTGATGTATTTGTGGGTTCTCTGGCAATGGGACCAAGATTTATCTGGGGTATACAAACTGGCTTTTTAGAGCCCATTCTCTATGGTACAATGCCTTACTCAGCCATGATGCAGGGGGGGAGGGGCTTGGTCTGGCCCCAACTTGGTATGCCAGCCTGTGTTGTTGGCTATCCAAGGCAGGCCTTACCCCTTATGAAGAGGAGATGAAGGTGGTATGAGGGAGAAGAGGGGGGAGATGGAAAAAAGGAGTGAGGGGAACAGGGGTTGGTATGTAAAATGAAAGAATAAATTTAAATAAAATTTTTGAGCTTCTGCTAAATGATGTGTTGCTCACATGATAGTATTTCCCAATGCAGTGTGAGTTTGCTCCATAATCATGCTAATGTTTTTAGTAACCATGGGTGATTTCTTTGTATTCTCTTTCTCCAAAGTGTGATGATATTTTATTTGTGATGAAATGTGATATTTTATTTGTATGTTAATAAATAAAGTTGCCTAGAAATCAGAGGTCAAATAACCATTAAGCAGAAGTCCAGCTGTGGGTAGCACATACCCTTAATCTGATCACATGTCAGGCAGAGTCTCTGTGTGGTCAAGGACATAGCCAAAGTGTGATGACACCAGCCTTTAATCCAAGTAACAACCATAGAGGCCTGGAGGTCTGTATAGACAGGCAGTGGTGAGGAAGTCATGTGACTGGGCTTAGAGCCAATGAGAAAGCAGAACAGAAAGGCAAAAAAACCCCACAAGTCAGACAGGAAGAAGGCCTCTCTGGGGAAGTGACAGCAGTGTGGTGGTAAGACTTATCTTACCATTTTATCATGGCTCTCTGATCTCTGGCTATTATCTCTGTATTTGGCTCTGTGTTTCTTATTTACTAAGACTGTTTAGAATTTTGTCTACACCAACGATTTAAAATTTGTACTTTTCTGCACACTAAATTTCACATTTTCCCTTTGTTTCTGCTTTCTTATCACTTGCTTCTCTCTTTCACTATTAAACTGGAAAACAACAGTGAAGTTAATCATGCCACAAAGTCAATACCATATTGTCTTGGAATAATGTTTGCCAAAACTTACATTGATATTACAATTTTAAAAATTAACATATTAATGCAGTTTATTGTGGCATTTTCATACATTTTTTTTTACTTTGTGCTTCTCCTTTCCAATTTAAGTTCTCAGCCTTCCAGAAAACTCTCATTGGTCTCTTTCCTCTTCCCAATAGTTCCATTTCTACTTTCAAATCAAATACATTCTGACATTTTCCATTTCTCATGAGTCCCATTTACAGTTTCAAGAACTATGTGTACATTCCCTATATATAAAGTTAAAATCTAGGATTCATATCCAAGAGAAACACATTTGACATTTTGATTCTGCCTTATGTTTAATATAATAATTTCTTCACTTCTCATGAAAATATCATGAAATGTTTTGTTTAAATTACTTTCATATATTCATAAAATGACAACTTTGTTATATCAAATTCAAATCCATATTTAACTGATTCTAGAGTTTTTTTTTTTAAATTTATTCTTCTCTCATATAATATTTCCCAACCGCAGCTACCCCTATCATCTCCCCACCTCCCCTCTACCAAAAGCCCTATCCCATTCCTGCCTACTCCTTTTTCCCCTAGAAAAGTGCAGGCCTACCAGGGACATCAACCAAATACTATACAACAAGATACAACAAGGCCAGGCACAAACCATCACATCAAGGCTGAACAAGACAACACAGTAGGAAGAAAATGATCTCCAACACAGGCAAAAGATCAGAGACATTCCCACTATCAGGAATCCCCCCAAAACACCTAACCAACAAACATAACATATAAAGAGGACCTAGCACGATCCATGCAGGGCTCATGATTGCCACTTCAGTCTCTGTGAGTCCCCATGAGATCTGCTTAGTTGATTCCTTAGGCTATGCTCTCTGGTTGTCTTTGACCATTCTGGCTTAAAGATTTTTCTAAAAATACTTTCTACCTTACCTAATTTCATTTTATTTTGGGGGATCAGTTGTTTTCATACCCTAGTAGTAAATTCTTGTTTATGCTTTCTTTTTTATCTTAAAATGAAAACTTAGGAAATTCAGAATTTATCTTTCTAGCTTATTTAAAGAGTTATATATAAAAGTACTGTTCTATATAGTAATGATTCAAATATGCTTGATTCAATGTAATATGAATATTTTAGAAGTAAGAGTAAATGAGATCCTGAGAGACTTTTAATTTTATCTCTAACATAAAATGTTTAGAGAGATCATTTCATTCAATTAAAATTAAGTTGAAGAAATTGAATTTCAACAAACTGTCAGTCAGAAATTTTCAGAAACAGATGATACTAGTGGTATATGTATGATATGCTCAATATGAACAGAAATTTCTGAAACTATAATTGATGAAGTCATTTAGATGTTTTATACATATATCAGAAAATCTTAAGGAACACTTCACTAGAGCACTGCTATAGTTTGCTTCTTCCATGTTCCCAAAAGCTTACATTTTATGGCCCTAGGTGAAACTTGATACTTTTATAATTTACATTATTACATGGTACATTATTTGCTTTTCAGTTGCTGTGATAAAACATTATGAGGAAAGCAACTTACAGAAAAGAGTTTATTTGGACTTATGGTGACAGAGGGATAAGAGTCCATCATAGCTGAGAAACACAGGAGTGAATTGTAGAGGTGTAGTCAGGAGCAGGCAGCTGAGAGATCACAAATTTACCACAAGCAGAAGTGGGAAAAGTGAGTTCGAAGTAGGGTAAATCTACATACTCTCACAACGCACCACAAATGAGGGACTTATATCCACAGAAGGGTCACACATCCTAAACTTCCTCAAAGAATACCACCAAATGGCTTCCAAGTGTTCTGTTGTCTGAGACTATGGGCATATTTCTTATTCAAACTACCATATTCAACTCCATGATCCCTTATAGACTCATAGACATACCATAATGAAAAATATATTTAATTCAATTTTAAATGTTCTTATGAAATAAGTTTTGGGTCCCTGGTTATTGGGTATCCTCTGCCACTGATGTAATAAGCTAACCAAACCAAATTGATAAATCCAGGTTTAAAAAACAGAGCAAAGCAACTCCTGGTTGGCTCTTGGGAAGTCGGGAGAGAAATCAGGAGAGCACATGGCAGGTATGATGACCAGATCTTAAGTAGCCTGTAGACATGGTCTTGAGCAGCCCCAGGGAGTGGTTTACTCTTGGCAGGCATTATTAGGGGCAGGGTCTGGGGAGAGAGATGTGGAGATTCCACCTAATCACTATAATCTTTCAGAGTTTCAATATTGTTTAAAAATTCAAAATGTCTTTTGAGACTCGAGAAAATCACTTAACTGTAATCACCCATAAAATAAATGTTTATAACATATCATGGTATAGAGTCTACATTATTATTCACAAATAGAGGAATTTGGATATAGTTAAAAATATATTGGACCTAAACAACTGTAGAAAGAATGCAGCAGAACAATTACTGAATCATGGATCTCCATGTCAGTTGTCAAAGGCATTAAGTAGTGTTGCCTTTCTAGCTTTGCTGCTTGCATCATCTCTCTCTTAAGCTGGGTTCACCCCTGGATACAGTTCTTCTTTGTAAACGCCTCATCACTATGTCATTTCCAACACCTTGTGGTCTCCACAAGAATCCAGGCTTCACTTTACAGATTCACACAATGGCCTTTACAGGCCTTCATGAAAGGATCACCCTGCCATGGAAGCCTGGCCACAGTGTCTATCTGAAAGATGAGGAAACTATCTAGGACCCCTTCATGTCCCTAACAAGTACCACATGGAGGGCATTGGCAAGTCCAGCTTGGAATGGAACTCTGCCTCCTTGTAAATCTTTTCTTTTCTGTAGTGGAAGCTTAACAGGACATGGTCTGCCCCTGAGAATATCTCTCCTTTTATTCCAATGCAAAGCAGGACTCTCCTTAATGGCAGTAATCGCCTTAACAATTTAGCCTCTTTTCCAGAAAATACCTTGGTGGATGTAAAAGTAAACTTAATAGTGTTCTTTTTCTCTCTTAACTGCATTTTGTATTTCAGCTACACTTGGTCTTTTTCATTATAAACTTACAAAAACATCCATTACAAACATGCCACAGATTCAATATTATGTTTTCTTGAAGTTTCCCCCACCAAAGACTTTTGTTCACTGCTTTAAATTGAGCCTCAGAGAATACATTAAGATGAGGGCAGAGGCAGCCATATTCTTTCCAAAATATCACAAGAATGGCCTCTAGGCAGGTATTTGTTAAAGTCATTGTTTTCCTCTGAGACCTATTGAGCCAGGCCTCTCTAAAATCTGCTTTGCTTTCCACACCACTGTCTTCTAGAATCATATTAGGAAGGCATATTTCATTGTGCTTACAGCATTCAACCACTTTTCTATCCCAAACTTCTGAAGCCTCTGCCACTCCTCCAAAAATCAACATAGTCAAGTTTATACAGCAATACCCTACTCACTCTTGGTACCAGCTTCTATTTTAGTTTTATTTCTATTGCTGTGGTAAAATACCATGACTATCTTAGTCACTATACTATTGCTTTGAAGAAACACCATGAACAAGGCAACTCTTATAAAAGAAAGCATTTAACGGGAGGCTTGATTACAGTTTTCAAAGTTTAGTGCATTGTCATCATAGTTGGTACTATTAACACCATGAACAAGGCAACTCTTATAAAAGAAAGCATTTAATGGGAGGCTTGATTACAGTTTTCAAAGTTTAGTGCATTGTCATCATAGTTGGTACTATTACAGCACTCAGGCAGACACTGTAGGTGTAGTGGAATGCACTATATCTTGATCCTCAGGTAGAGAGGCAAAGAGATTGAGCCTGGTATAGGCTTTTGAAATCTCAAAGCCCACCATCAGTGACCCACTACCTTCAACAAGGACACACCTACTTCAACAAGGACACACCTCCTAATCCTTAATTCTTAGATAGTGCCACTCTTTGATGACTTTGCATTCAATTATATGAGCCTATGGGGACTATTCTTATTCAACCGACCACAATGAAGGCACACATATAAAATACTTTATATATGGGCTTACTGTTCCAGAGGAATAAAAGTTCATTATACAGAGGGAACATGTCAGCAAATGCAGACCTGCTGTCAGGATTAGGAAGCTGAGAGATCACATCTTTTACGGAAGGCAAAAATAAAAATGAGGGAATTGGAAGTAGGGTGAAGCTATCTACTCTCAAAACCTATCTCCAGTGATATACTGCCTCCAGCAAGGCCACGCGGCTAAACTTCCCCCAAACATGCCACCAACTGGGGATAAAGTGTTCAAATGGCATAGCCAAGGGGAGATATTTCACATTCTATTCAATTCACCACAGGTAGAACTAATGAGTTGTTTTTATGACTTAAAGGGAATGTCTACAATGTGGATATTTTGGCCTTGTTTCTTTATCTCTTTTTAATTTCCTGACCACTTAGAGGTAAATTATGATAATTTAAAAATGGCAGGTGTTGGCTTTAGTGGGTTGGAGCCAAGTGGCACTGCGGAAAGTCATGTGCATCAGGCAGAAAGTGCTCAAGTAGAGGATTTTACTAAAGGACGGGAAGAAGGCATGCAAAATGTGCCTCTAGAGATAAGAGAAGAGAGGAGAGAAGAATAAATGGGAAAAGAGGAAGAGAGGAGGTACAGACACATGAGAAGAGAGAGAAGGTGGGTAGACCCTGCCTTTCAAAGGGAGTCAGCACACATGCACAGGGACGACATAGCAATGAGTATATGGCATTGTCAGGACCCTGAGCAGGCCAAAGTACTGCCTGTGTACTGGCAAGGTTCCCATCTGGCCAGCCAGGTAATGCTTATATGCTAACATATGTGATATTTTTCGGTCCTGTACTCCTGTCATAATGGACTGTCTCATGACAGGCCTAACAGCAATTAAACCAATTAACTATAGAGTGAAACCTTCAAATTGTAAGCCAAAATAAATAGTTCTCAATTTCAAGTTGCATATTGCTGAGTTTCCCAAGCATTTTGTCATAGTGACAGAAAACTGTCTAATACCACCCCCACACTAATACATTGTTTATATAGCAGAGTCCTAGCCTATGAATAAGGATAATATATGAGAAATATTCCCTTATGCATTTGGCTAGCAATGAGGAGAACAGAAGTTTAATTATTTTTTAAGGAGAATAGAGTCTTCTACCCAGAAAATGTTTAGTCCCCATAGGAAAATACATCTTTAAGGACTTATCTCAGCTGAAGTAAGGGTTTTGATCCAAATTCAGTCCATTTCCAATTGTAGCCAAGAGTCGAAAAGGTTCAGTGAATCAAATTGAGATCACTTCAGCTAGAAAAGAAAGTCAGGTACAGGAAGAAGAAAAAGCTACATTGCTGGAGAAACCCTTTTGATAGCATATTTCTGGGACAATAGATCCACTAAAGAACTAAAGTTCAATCAAGAGGTTATAGAACTCTAAATTTTGCTGTGACTTACCACAATAACTAAATGCACCCATATAATAACAGTGCATAAAAACCGGAAGAGTTGCTAAGAGCAGGTTTTCTCTGAGAACCAGTACTTAGGAAATCAAAACATACTGTAGAGAAAAAAGCAATGGAATCAGAGAGTAGAAACTTTGCTTTGTAGACATAAAACATTTTGTACTACAATAAGTTCATACTACAGATCAGTACGTAATCTGTCTCATGTTTCAACTGCTCTATGAAGGTGGAGGTGCATCTGGTGAGTGCCTTCATGCTATGTCAGTAGGAAGGTAAAGAGGAAGGTAGAAATGGAGAATAAGAATGTGTGGAAGAAATACCATGGGCAAGAGAGAACAGAGACAAGAGTGATACACTTGTCTTTTAATCACTGGGATAATAATTTTAACCCATTCCCCACTCATGATGACAGAACTACTATGATTTAATTACTCCAAAACAGCACTATTGTGTTATTTATTTATTTATTTGTTTGTTTGTTTATTTGTTTTTACACCCCAACCAAAGTTTTGATTCCCTGCCCTCTTCCTAGTTCCTCCCTCTACCTCTTCTTCCCCTACCCTCAACTACTCCTCCTCCAATGGTCCTCTTCAGATATAGGCAGGCATCTCATGGGTATCAGCCAGCCATAGTATATCAAGTTACACTGAGACTAGGCATCTTCTTTTCTATTAGGGCTAGATAAGGCAATCCAGTATGAGGAATGGGTTCCCAAAGCAGGCACCAGAGTCAGAGACATGCTCTCACTGTTAGGAGTTGAGAGGGAGGGAGAGAGAGAGAGAGAGAGAGAGAGAGAGAGAGAGAGAGAGAGAGAGAGAGAGAGAGAGAGAGAGAGAGAGAGAGAAGCCTAGGTCAGTTCCTTGCAGGCTCCCTAGTTGTCGGTTTAGTTTCTGTGAGGCCCTATGAGCCCAGGTTAGTTAGTTTTGTGGATTTTTTTTTTTTTTTGGTTTTTTCGAGACAGAGTTTCTCTGTGTAGCTTTGCGCCTTTCCTGGAGCTCACTTGGTAGCCCAGGCTGGCCTCGAACTCACAGATATCTGCCTGGCTCTGCCTCCCGAGTGCTGGGATTAAAGGCGTGCGCCACCACGCCCGGCTGTGGATTTTTTTTTTTTTTTGTGATGCCCTTGACACTGTTGAGCCCTACAATCTGTCCTCCCCCTCTTCCACAAGACTCCTGGAGTTCAACCTAATGTTTGACTGTGGGTCTCTGAATCTTTTTTTGCCAGTTGCCAAGTGAAGCCTCTCTGATGGCAGTTGGGCTTTGCACCAGTGGATGGGTGCAGCAGGGTATCATTAGGAATCATTTCATTGATTTTTTCTTTGCCATTCTTCTTTGATTCTATCCTAGATCTCTGAAGTATCCCATCTCTGGGACCTGGGACCTCGCACTCAAGGGAGCTCCTTCTCAGTGTATTGGTCTCCCATTGTGGCAGTCATTTGTTGGTCACTCCCAAAATTTCTGTGGCATATTTACCCCAGCATATCTTGTAGACAGAACAAATTGTGTATCAACATGTTTGTCGCTAGGTTGGTGTCCATGCTCCTCCACTGGAAGTCTTGCTAGGTTATAGGAGATGACTGATTCAGTCTCTATATCCCTTATTTCAATGAGTCTTAACTAGGGGTCACCCTCATAGTTTCCTGGGAGTTTTTATGGTTCTAGATGTCTAGCTCATGACAGAGATGCCTCCCGTTTCCAGTTATCTCTCCAAGTACTCTCTCCCTCCATCATCCCCTCAACTGATCACTCCTATTCCCATCCCCATTGTAGGTTCCTCCCCCCATCCACTGCCAATTTCCATTTTATTTCCCCTTCACAGTGAGATTCATGAATCCCACCCCTGGCTTGAGCATTTATTGTAATTTAGATTCTCTGGGTTGGTGGGTTGTAGCATCGTTATCCTTTATTTACAGCTAATATTCACTGATGAGCGAATATATATCATGTTTGTCTTTCTGAATCTGAGTTAGGTCACTCAGGATGCTTTTTTCTAGTTCAATTCATTTGCTGGCAAATTTCATGTTGTTATTGTAAATATACATTTTCTTTATCCATTGTTTTGTTAAGGGATATCTAGGTTGTTTCCAGTTTTTGTCTATTATGAATAAAACTGACATTAATATTGTTGTGCAAGTGTATTGTGGTATGGTGGACTGCCCTTTGGGTTTATGCCCAAAACTAGTATAGCTGGTTCTTGAAGTAGATCAATTGCCAATTTTCTGAGGAGCTGCCATATTGATTTCCAAAGTGGCTGTACAAGTTTGCAGTCCTACCAGCAATGGAGGAGTGCTCTGCTTGCTCCACATCCTTTCCAGCATAAGATGCCACCTATGATTTTCATCTTAGCCACTCTGACAGGTGTAAGGTGGAATCTAAAAGTCATTATGATTTGCATTTCCCTTATATCTAAGGATGTTGAACATTTCTTTAAGTGTTTGTTTGCTATTTGATAATTTGATAGTTTGTTTTAACTTACTCACAAAATATATAGTTTTAATGTTTATAAGACATGGCTGCAAATCTTAAAAAATCTATTTAGTTCTTAGTTTAATGATAAGTCTTATCTTTGAATCATGTCTTTCTTCTCATATATTACTATATTCACTTAAAGAAAACCACCTAGTTTATTAATATATTGCCTATGTTTTTTCTATAATATATCCTAGAGGACACTGCTTTAATTCTTCATTCCACAAATCTATAGAGGTACAATGCAATTCAGCCAAGTTAGTTGCCAATTTGTAACAAGTATATCCTTTTATTATAGTTTTCAATATCTTGTTTCACACTTTTAACAGAGGTTTCATCATAAATTGTTTCACCATCAATATCTTAATCAAAATTCTCTCCTTAATCATTTTATTATTTTGTAAGAAAGCTTGAGCTTTTCCTAAAATTTATTTTCCCCTTAATATTTACTTTAGCTGACCTATATGTACTGATCACATTCAAAAAAATACTAGTTTCATTCATAATTCACTTCAAAACTAGGACACATCCTTCTACATTTTCAGGCATATTTTGCTGTAAAATTGTTCATGTATTGGTATTAATCTTCTGCATTACTAAGTTTTATGCTACCTACAACATTTTTACACAAATAGAGTAAGATTTTGTGAGCATACATTCTGTTGGCATTCTGGCCTGCCTCTAAGGACCTGCCCTGCCTCCTGACATAATCCTCTTTTAAGGAAAAACCCCTCCCTTCTTCTCTCTCTTCCCCGCTTCCTCCCTTCAGTGCCATGAGTATGCATATCTCTGCTTCCCTCTTTCCCTCCATTTCTCTTTCTTCCTCTCTCCCTCTTCTCTCTCCTCTCTCCCTCTTCTCTCTCTTCTCTCTCTCCTCTCTCTCTCTCTCTCTCTCTCTCTCTCTCTCTCTCTCTCTCTCTCCATCCAATAAACTCTTTCCATGTGGATGCTGTGTCTGGGGTATGAGTGACTTTCCAACCTTCCATGCTGTAACCTGCTCCCGTGTCTGCATGGCGTGTCTGCCTCAACCTCTGCGGGGCACGTTGGCTCCACCCACCAAGGCCTACAAGCTGTATCATAACACATTCATCTTACATTTCTGTAAATGGGGTCTAAGATTGAAGATAATCATCTGGTAACAGTATTCTATAGCTGAAAGTTTTTGGTGTCCTGCCTGGCCCACAGTTAGGACAAATATCTCTCACCTGATGGTCCTGAAGGCTTTCAGATCCAAATAAACACACACACACACACACACACACACACACACACACACACACACACACACACACAGGCTAATATTATTTTTAAACTATGGCCGTGGCAGGCTTCTTGTTATCTAGTTCTTACATCTTAAATTAACCCATTTCTATAAATCTATACTTTGCCACATGGCTTGTGGCTTACTAGTACTTTTAGATCTTGCTTCTTCTGGTGGCTGCTAGCAGCATCTCTCCATCTGTCTTCTTCCTTCCTTTCTCTCTCTTTAGAATGTCCTGCATAACTTCAGCTACAGTATTCTTGTGGAACCACGTCATAGCACAATATATAGCAAGAAATGGCGATATGGCAAGCCAGATACTTTCAGATGGAAGGCATCTCAAGGTATATGAAAGGAATGCAACATACATACATTCATATATATATATATATATATATATATATATATATATATAATTTGTATGTATGCTTCTCAGTTTATGGAGCTGGAATACGTAAATAAACTCAGCATACATACCCATATCTATCTAGCTAGCTATCTTTGTATTTATACAAGCACATATCACAATTAGTCTCTATCTTTATGTTCCCTACAAAAAGACTTTCTGTAAGCTTGGGCCCCTAATGTACTTTATATATGGTTCAATCTAAATCCAAATGCTTCAGGTCTAGGAAGTCAAATAGGAATAGTCTCAATTCTAGGTGTAAGGTATAAGATCACAGGAAGGCATTCAGATAAATCATCAAATGTAGGGTTGGGAAAGCCCAGCATTTTTGTTTCTTAAGGTAGGGAAAGAAGGCTGAAATTCAGTGAAATGAGAAAATTACATTTCTATTCCCTTTTTGTGTAAATGGACTTCTATCTGATTGGATCATACCCACTCACACTGGGTGTAAATTTTTATCATACCATCAAATGACTCACATACCAATCTTCTGCAGAGGCATATTAAAAATGATGTGTTATTACTTTTCTAAGTATTCTTTGATCTAATACCTAAAATTAACCATGCAGGAAATTTTTATTTAACAGAAACTTACTCCTCTGAGACCAAGCTTAGTAACTGTGGTGTTTTGGATGACAATGGCACCCATGGATTCACAGATTTATATTCTTGGTCCATGAGTTGTTGGAACTATTTTGAAAGTGGTTAAGAGGTGTGGTTTTGTTGAAGGAAGTGTATCATTGTGAGTAGGCTTTGAGACTTCAAATGGCCATGCCAGGTTCTCTCTCTCTCTCTCTCTCTCTCTCTCTCTCTCTCTCTCTCTCTCTCTCTCTCTCTCTCTCTCTCTCTCTGCCTTCAAATTAAGGATAAGGTGTAAATTCTTGGCTACTGCTCCAGTACCATGCCCGCCTGTCTTAGCTGTCTGCCTGCTGCCATGTTTCCCTCCATGATGGTCATGAACTTACTTTCTGAAACTGTATGCAATCCCTCAATTAAATGCCTTTTTAATAGGGTTTTTTTGTCATTGTCTCTTCACAGCAATAGAAAAGTAATACAGTAACCCAATAATGATTTAATACATTTAAAACAAAGGAAAAATCCTTAGTACAAACCTCTGAAATATCCTAAATCTGAACTTTCTTGCCTTGGGCTTAAGACTACAACACATGAAATTTGAAGACCACATTGAACTCATACCAGAAGTACAAATACCAAAAATAATACACAGTATTCAAGTAAAAAAAAAAACTATTTACCAAATTTCCTTTAGCCTACTAGAATTCCTGTCTTTGGAAAAAGAAATGCCTGTCTTAAAAATACCTATAATAAAATAGTTCAATGGAAACAAAGCACAGTCTTAAGATTCAAAATAAACACCATGACTAGATTCATATTTAAGAATGATACTGGATTTATAACAAAGAGAATATAGAGTAACTACCAAATATGTTAAGGTCACCTCAGTGGACAAAAAAGACAACATTCACAGTGACTGAGAGAAACACTAATATAAAAACCACAAGGTAATACCAGAAATGATAATGATAATATTATAACACCTAAAATTTCCCTGACATAAAAGTATGAATAATCTTAGTAGTAAGTCAAGAAAATTTTCCAAAACTAGAGTGTGAAGAGAAAAAGTAATAAACAAATAGAAAAAATATGTCAGGAAAAGTGAGATTAAGTTCAAAGCCTGTATCCCATTCATAATTAGATTTGCAAAAGGTGAGAAGAAAGAAAGAATGAAATAAGAATGTCTGACAACTTCCAATTAATGATGACAAATTACAGCCTCAAGAAGCATAGTAAACTTAAGTAAAACAATGAAGCTGAACTCCCAGGCATATCACAGTGTACCCAATAGTACAGAAGCAAGAAAAGGTCTTGCAAGATCTAGGGGGTATGTAGGGGCTGTTTTTACAAAGGAATACAGATAAGAATTGCAATTAATTTTCATTAGAAAATATGTAAGGGAAAAGAAAGTAGAATAAAATATTGAATATTATGGGTAAAAAAATAACTACAGAAAACTAAATTCTCATATTCAATAACATGAATCATTTACAGTCAAAAAGGAAGTGAGAATTTCAGAAAAACAAAGACTTAGTTAACAGTATATCTGTCCTGTAAAAGGCATTAAATCCAGTAGTCCAAATAGAAGAAATGGATACATCAGAAACATATCAAAACAAAGGGAGGAGAGAACAAACAAAATATTTTGTTCCTTCTTTGGACAGATAGCCATTCTTTAATGTATAATAGTAGAAATGATTAGTTATGAAAGCATGAATTTTATAATGAATAGGCAAGCAAATGGAGGTGTAATATCACAGAGACAGGAAAGAAAGTTTAGTATTCTTCTCCTAAAATTAGCCATATATATATATATATATATATATATATATATATATATATTATATAATATTAATTCAACATTGAATTATTGAATTCAATTATTTCAAATACACAATATACATTAATATATTCAAATATTCATTATATGTTACTACATGTTATGATTCTAGTACCATTTTAGTGTAGGATGAATGAGCATATACGCTAAGACATTAAATAAAATACTATCACAAAGAGATTTAATTATAATCAGGAAACATTTGAAAGAAAAAATAGAATACATGCAAAGATAAATAGTAATTCAATTATACCAATTATCACATGATTGTTTTTCTAAACAATCTAGATTTAAGTACAATTAAATGGTAGTGATTTTCTGAAAAGTAGCAATCTCTCTGTTGCTCAGCAAATCCCCCCAATGAATCATATGTGTTAAAAGGTAAAGGATGAGGTAGATAATACTAGGGAAACTCAATCTAAAGAAAATTTAAATATCTATGTTAATATCAAGCAAAGCAAGTTTTAAAACTTGAATATTAGCTGGGCAATGGTGGCGCATGTCTTTAATCCCAGCCCTTGGGAGGCAGAGCCAGGCAGATCTCTGTGAGTTCGAGGCCAGCCTGGGCTCCCAAGTGAGTTCCAGGAAAAAGCTACACAGAGAAACCCTGTCTCAAAAAACCGAAAAACCAAAAAAAAAAAAAATATTGAAATGGCAAATATGTGATGAAATTAAAAGCAATTAAAAATGATTCATCAAAGCAAAATTTGGAGCATGTATACCCTTAAAAGGAGAAAGGATTCTAATATTATGTTTGAGAATAGCAACAATTATTTTTAAAAAAAAATATAGGTAAGTAGGCAGATAAAAAATTATGATTATCAGTAGGTCAGTTTAAATAGCACCACAATAAAATATCTAAAATTGTCCAAAGACATCATCTATGCTATTTAATTTATATGTGATCTCATGTAGCTTTTTTCAAGGTATCAGTCTAAATATTATGGAGATCATTTTAGTGCGTTTACATCAGTAGACTGTATTATTTTATAAATACTTTTAAAATTAAACATTCAGCTATACAAATGTATTGAATATATGATATATTTTTGTCTCTTTTGTTAACTGTTTTTTTGTTTTGTTTTATTTTTATTGAAAATGGATCCTTTTTTCATACACAACATCTTGACCACAGTTTCACCTTCCCATACTCCTCCCAGCTTCCCTCTACCTCCCCTCTCTCCCAGATCTACTCTGCTTCCATTTCCATTTCAGAAAAGAGCAGGCCTCCAAGAGATGACAGCCAAATAGGACTAAAGATAAAATAATACAAGGCAAAAGCCCTCATATTGAGGCTGGACAAGACAATCCAATAGGTCAAAAGAATTCCAAGAGCAGACAAAAGAGTCAAAGATACATCTGTTCCCACTGTTAGGATTCTCACAAAAATACCAAGTTTACAGCCATAACATATACACAGAGGACCTGGTGCAGACCCAGGCAGGTCTCATGCTTGCATCTTGAGTTTCTGTCATCCCATGTGAGCACTGCTTAGTTGATTCAGTGGGTTATGTTCCCCTGGTGTCTTTGAAGGTTGGGGAGCTGTGTGGCAGAGGGGAAGGTATGATTGTAGGAGTTGTTGTGGCTTGAAAGAAAAGGAGCCTCAAAGGGAGTGGAACAATTAGGAGGTGTGACTTTGTAGGAGTGGGTGTGACCTTGTTGGAGCACATGTGTCACTGTGGGGGTGGGCTTTGAGGTCTCGGATGTAGCTGGACATATTCTCAGTTCCACCCAGCTCCCAGAGCCCTGCAGTCCCACAGCTGCTCAGACTCAAATAAACACACAGAGGCTCATATTATTTTTAAACTATGGCCATGGCAGGCTTCTTGCTAGCTAGCTCTTATATCTTAAATTAACCCATTTCTATAAATCTATACTTTGCCTTGTGGCTTGCGGCTTACCAGTACCTTTACATCTTGGTTCTCATGGTGGTGGCTAGCAGTGTCAACTCTGCTCTGTCATTCTCCTTCCTTTCTATCTGTTTGGGTTTTCCATCTGTCTCTAAGCTACCTTGCCATAGGCCAAATGGCATTATTTATCAACCAATCAGAGCAATATATTTTCACAGCATACAGAAAGATATTCTCCATCACTTCCCCTTTTCTTTCTAAATAAAAGGAAGGTTTTAATTTTAAGCTAGTAAAGTTACATGTATTAAGCTAGAATTAGTTATTTTTAAATGGTCTTTTTAAATAAAAAACACAGAACCAAATATAGGGGTGAAAGCTTTAGAGAGATCAGGGAAATAGGGAAAGCCACCAGCCAATCTTTCTTCACCAACTCTGCAGCTTCTAAATGGTACAACTTCCTGTCTAGCCAGGCTTTATATGCCTTCTTTTCTGATCTCTCATTGGCTCTCTTAGCCCAGTTACCTCACTTCCTCTTCCTACATAGCTCTGTCAATTTCTGTCTGTCTGTACAGACCTCCAGGTCTCTCTGGTTGGTACTGGAATCAAAGGCATGTGTCACCATACTTGGTTCTGTTCCCTAGTGTGGTCTTGAATACACAGAGATCTGCTTGCAAAGGGATTAGGGTGTGTGCTGCCTGACTTCTTGTTTACTTAAAATGGGTGGCCTTTCCCTCCTGATCTCCAGGAAAGCTTTATTTATTAATGCACAAATAAAATATCACCACATTTCAGCACAAATAAAGTATCACCACACTCATATATGCTCAAGCCACACCCACTGTCTCAATTCACTTCCTTTGTCTTTGAAACAAGATGTAGAATTCTCCAGTACTGTATCTGCCTTCACATCTCCATAATCCCCGACTCCATGCTCTCAGCAATGATGCTAATGGACTAAATTTTGGAAACTATGAATTGCCATCTCAATTAAATATTTTCCTTTATAAGGGTTCCCATGGTCATTGTGTCTCTTCACAGCACTAGAAACCCTAACTCCCATCTCCCTAAGACAGGGGGAGAAATTGCTTTAATAATAATGTTTTTCTGTAAAATAATTGTGTGGTGATATTGTGTCCCCCAATATATTGTGCACCCTAAAAAACTTATCTGGGGTCAGAGAACAGAACAGTCACTAGATAGACATAGAGACCAGAAAATGGTGGCACACATACCTTTAATCCTAGCCTTCTAGAGGCAGTGATCCATCCGGATATCTGTGAATTCAAAGCCACACTGGAAACAACCAGACATCGTGACACATACCTTTAATCCCAGCACTTAAGATCTCATGTCTTCCTTGGGAAAAGATACACGTCTTTAATCCCAGGAAATTGTGTCAGGAAGCAGAAAAGTATATAAGGCATGTGTAACAGGAACTAAGTTTGTTAAGCTTTTAAGTTTTTAGCAGCAGTTCAGCTGAGATCCATTCAGATGATGACACATAGGCTTCCAGTTTGAGGACACAATTTCAGCTGAGGAATTGGCAAGGTGAGGTTAGCTGTGGCTTATTCTGTTTCTCTGATCTTTCAGTGTTCACCACAATACCTGGCTCCAGTTATTTCATTTATAAGACTGTTCAGCAATTTGTCTTACATAATTGGATTATCTTGATGTATATCATCATGGTATTTATGGTTTCTTCATTATTTTAATGCATTTTTCTTTTTACCTAATAATTCTATTAATTTAAAAAATAATAAATGTATTTTTGTTCATTTTCACCATTCTTCCTAAACTCACTCTATATCCAAATCCACCTCCATATCCAATTTTATAGCCTTCTCCTTTATTTTATAAGTCTATTGAAACAAGTTTGTGCTGCTTAGATATCTGGCCCCAATAATGTGGTAAATTATGGGCTTCAGCACGTGGAGCAGGCTTGAGTTCAATTTGAAAGTGGTTGTTTACTTCTATGATGACATTCTTTATGCAAGTCATTATTGTAGCTCACAGTATTCACAGATAGGTAAGAGTCCTTGTTTTTTTTATGAACTCGGCTAACATATATATCACCCTTCAGCATTGTGGAAGCTAGGCCAATAAGGGTCAAGCTTTCATGTCAGAAACAGGTAAGCTCTTACCCTCAAGTTCTGACTCCACTGGCCAACAACTCAAAATGGGGTTACCAGTTGCTGCATACTTTTGTTTATTGACTAGCATGTGACCCTCCATAATATGTATCACTCATTTAATCACTTCAGGGACTTATGATAAAAGACTGAAATTCACCAAGGAATATTTTTGCTTTCATACTGTCTTTTAACCCAAGATTACAACATAAGTTTCAGTATTTGCAGTCTGCTTACCATGCCTTCAATGTTCAGTCTTGCTAGCTCATAAAAAAATGCACCAGTCAGTCCTTAATTGTGTGTGTATGGTAGGTAGGGAGTATATATGTCAACATTGCTCTGGAGAACTATAAAACTGTACATTCTTTTTAAGTACCATGGATATTCAGTAAAAGAGACTATGGTGGTCCTCTATTCCTTCTTGGCCTGTGGGACATCAGTCATAGAGGGCAAAGGGGCAGAAGCTGGACAGAGAGCTCTGTACTTAGTCCATAGGTACAAATGGAGACAGCCCTCTGGGAGACTGCTTTTGGTGAAACAGCTCAACTTTATTCCAGAGTATAAGTAATGTAGAGGATTGGGGAGTCTGGAGACAAAACCTAATTTTCATTAAGTGGCTTACTTTTATCTTAAGGCTGTGTATGTGGCAGTAGGTTTCTATAGCAGAACTAGTACAAGACTTCTTAAGCAGGAATCTGTGCCCAGGGTCAAGTTAAAGATGAATCAGGCATCTGGTTTAGAGACAGCGTTCAGATAAGTTTATTCTTCCAGGCCCAGGGAAATTCTCCAGATAAGGTCAGGTAGAGGTAGGAAGTTCTGCTGTGGAGGAAGGGAATCCTATGTTGTAGAGTGTGGTGGTATTCTAATTGTACTGAAATGTGATTTTAATTGTATGTTAATAAATAAAGTTGCCCAGGGGTCAGAGCTATTAGAGCCATAGGCAGAGTGTGGCGGTGGTGGCGCATGCCTTTAACCCCATAGATCTCTGTGTGTTCAGGGATACAGCCAGCATTGGAGGCATATGATTTTAAGACCTGGGGGGCTGTACATACAGACAGTGACGAGGCAGTCACGTGATTGGGTTTACAACCAATGAGAAGACAGAATGACTATGAAACGACTTACACACAGGGAAATAGCTTTCTTTCGGAAAGCTAAGACCATTGCAGGAGGAAGGGTGAGATTTTAGCTCTGAGCACTGATCTCTTGGTTTTCTCTTTTACATTGGTTCTGTGTTTCTTATTTAATAAGACAGTTGGTTATATCTACATCTGGCACCCAATGTGACAAGAATCCATTAAATACCACTTGGCTTGGTGGCAGGTCCGCTTTCCTGCAAGGGCGGCAGGCCGTGCAGTTGGCTTCCTAGCCTGGGCCTAGGTCTGCTTGGCCTCAGGCCGGACTAACTGTGAGCTGCTTGCTTAAAGCCTGCTTGCATAAAGCCGGTGCTACAAACAACTCAGGCCTGCCGAACACGGCCCCTGCCTGTAAAGCCAACGCACGTGGTCAGAGCTTAAGGAAGCCAGAGTCAAGCCTTGACTCAGCTCAAGAGGGAACACGTGGCTGGATTTAAGCTTTAGCCGGCTATGCTTTCTTATGCATTCTCTCTCTCTCTCTCTCTCTCTCTCTCTCTCTCTCTCTCTCTCTCTCTCTCTGGATTTACACCTCGGACACTAGGTGGCTATTTTGAAAATCCCCTCGGATTTCTACTGTTCTACACAGATTTGGTAAGTCACAACATATCAGATATTTTAAAGGAAACTATTTAAAAGAGAATTTTTTTCCACATTAAAAAAAATGGGTTTTATGTGTACATTGGAAGAAAATTGGGTTTATTCGAAATTTTAGGCAGTCTGACAATGGAACAACTATATGAGAAGATTAGTATTGTTGGGATTATGCAGTTTATCACTATGCTTATCCTCCTTTTGCAGTTTAAAAACATAGTCAATTTAAGTGCCAGGATGACAGCTTTAGAAAAACTTGTTAAGCCTGTAAAAATTCAGACAGAAGAAATTAAAAGCGAAGTTGTTTCAAGTCTGGATCATAAGGTTACAGAAAGAAAGCCTGTTTTTACACAGTCACCCTTAATTTATCCTATAACCGTACAGCAGATGCCTGATCAAATGGCTACACAAAATATTTGGGCTCCAATTGAAATGTTGGATTTAAAAAGGTTTAAGGAAGCAATAGTATCTTATGGCATGCATTCCCCATATGTAAAGCAAATGTTAAACTCTTGGTCAACATATAATAGGATTGTACCACAGGACTGGCAGGACCTTGCACAAGCTGTTCTGGAACCCAGCCAGAGACTTCAATTTCTAACATGGTTTAAGGATGAGGCTAAAAACATAGAAAAACAATGGAGGGATAAAGGAATACAAGTTTGCCAGGATTAGCTTATTGGAGAAGGCCAATATGCTTCAATACAAACACAATGTTTATATGATGTCTAAACCCTAATTTTATGTCGAATGGCAGCCTTGAATGCATGGGACAGAGAGTCATTTACAAAGGATATGCAAGGCCCAAAAGAGTCTTTTACAGATTTTTTACAAAGACTGGCTTCAGCAGTAAAGAGAATGGTCTCGGATTCAGAAGCTAGTAAGACAATAATTGAATCTTTGGCATTTGAGAATGCGAATGCAGCATGCAAAAGAATAATCAGGCCGTTAAGGGCAAGATCTGCACCCTTGGAAGATTGGATTAGGTCTCTAATCCAACACAGTTAATGTTGAGGCTGATGAGCATGATGATATGTGGGTAGGAGAAGTAATTTCAAAAGGTTTGAAGAACAACGTTAGATGTTTTGGATGTGGAAAGCAAGGACATTTGAAAAGGGACTGTAAACAGGACATTCCAAGAAACAATGTTTCTTCAAGGAACAATGGCAACAGAATGCCCCTTCCTTCTGGAATATGCCGAAGGTGTGGTAAGGGAAAACACTGGACCAACGAATGTAGATCAACAAAGGACAGACAGGGTAATCCTTTGCCTCAGTCTTCGGGAAACTCCCAGAGGGGCCTCACACAGGCCCCCATTGCAAATCCAGTTCAAACCTTTCCTGCAGCCATAGAGGAAATCCCTGCTCTGAGTGATTAAATAACCAAATGCCTATTGGAATAAATCATGCTGATCACGATGATGAAACAGAGAGAATAGAAAATTCAGGAGGAAACATAAAGAAAATTTTTTTGGCAAACTTCTATTAATGAACAAAGACCAAAATTAATGATAAAAATAAATGGTGTTTTGTTGTTTGGTCTGGTAGACACAGGTGTGGACATTACCATAATTGCATCAGAATTTTGGCATCCAACTTGGCCTCTTCAGGAGGTAAATATTCAAGAGTTAGGAATTGGGATATTATCTCAGGTGAAACAGAGTGCAAGATGGTTCGAATGTATAGGTCCAGAAGGACAGAGAGGAAAATTAAAACCATATGTGGCTAACATAACTATGAACCTATGGGGTCGAGACTTGTTGCAACAGTGGAATATTCAGATTAACATCCCTCCAATCTCAGAAACAAATCATAAACTAGCACATGTTACTGAGAGAAATATTAGAAGATATTGTTCTAATGAGTGGTCACCAGCCATCCATATTATACAAGAACAGGGCACAACAACTGATAATCTTCCAAAGACACCAACAGGTCTACCTTTAAAATGGTTAACAGACAAGCCTGTATGGGTCCAGCAATGGCCTTTAACAACAGAGGAACGCCAAGCTTTAGAAGAGCTGGTAGAAGAACACTTAAATACTCAGCATATTGAAGAATCAACCAGCCCTTGGAATTCTCCTGTATTTGTTATTAAAAAGAAATCTGGTAAATGGAGAATGGTAACAGACCTTAGAGCAATTAACAAAGAAATTCAGCCAATGGGCTCTCTACAATCTGGGATGCCTTTGCCTACTCTGTTACCAAAAGGTTACCCTCTCATAGTTATTGATTTAAAAGACTGTTTCTTTTCAATACCCTTACAAGAAAAAGACAGAGAAAGATTTGCTTTCACAGTGCCTACTTATAATAATTCTCAACCGGTTAAAAGATTTCAATGGAGGGTCCTCCCACAGGGAATGTTAAATAGCCCAACTCTGTGCCAATATTTTGTACAACAGCCATTGGAAGTGATACGTAAAAAATTTCCTAAATCTATAATTTATCATTATATGGATGATATTTTACCAGTGGACTCAAATGCAGATCCTTTAGAAAGAATGTTTGAAAAAGTAAAGAAAATTTTGCCTTGCTGGGGATTACAAATTGCTCCTGAAAAGATACAAAGAGGAGATTCTATTAATTATTTAGGATATAAAATAGAGCTACAAAAAATTAGACCCCAAAAGGTGCAAATTAGGAGAGATAGACTACAGACTCTTGATGACTTTCAAAGATTATTTGGAGATATTTCTCATCTACGAACTATTGTTGGGGTAAAAAATGATGAACTGACTAATTTGTTCAAAACCTTAGAAGGTGACAAGGACTTAAATAGTCCAAGAGAATTATCACCTGAAGCTGAGAAAGAATTGGCCTTGGTAGAAAAGAAAGTACACGAAGGGCACGTAGATCGTATTGATCCAAAGCTGGATTGCATTTTGGTTATTTTACCTTCTAGTCATTCCCCAACAGGAATATTAATGCAGAGGGAAGATATTATATTGGAATGGATATTTTTCCCAAATAAACCAAATAAAAAATTAAAAACTTATGTGGAAAAAAAATCTCTGACTTGATTTGCAAAGGAAAATTGAGACTTCGTCAATTAGCAGGAATAGACCCAGGAGAAATTGTCGTACCTTTACCTAAGGAGGACATCCAAAAATTATGGATAGAAAGTGAAGCTTGGCAAAAAGCTTGCAGTAATTTTTTGGGAGAAATTAACAGCAAATATCCCCAAAGCGATAGAATTGATCTTATAAAGAGAGCTGATTGGATCTTGCCTCAAATTGTACGGCAAAAACTCATATCTGGAGTTCATACATTTTATACAGATGCCAACAAAGAAGGAAAGGCAGGTTACAAATCAGAAAATTTAAGAAAAATGGTTCAAAGTCTGTATAATTCAGTTCAAAAATCAGAATTGTATGCTATTCTGTTGGTATTAATGGATTTTTCAGAAGCTTTCAACATAGTAACTGACTCTCAGTATGCTGAAAGAGTGGTGTTACATATTGAGACTGCAGAATTTATCCCTGATGCTTCAGAATTAACTTCACTATTTATTCAATTACAAGATACAATCAGGAAAAGGAATCATCCTTTATATATAACTCACATTCGATCCCATACTGGTCTGCCAGGCCCTCTAGCACAAGGCAATGATGAGATTGATAAATTATTGATAGGAAATGTGTTGGAGGCCTCAGAATTTCATAAAAAACATGTCAATAGTAAAGGTTTAAAAAAGGATTTTTCCATAACCTGGCAACAAGACAAAGAAATAGTAAAAAAATGTCCTACTTGTTCCTTCTATAATCAAACGCCATTACCAGCAGGATGTAACCCAAAGGGTACTCAGAGGAATGAAATCAGGCAGATGGACGTGTTTCACTTTGCAGAATTTGGAAAGTTGAAATATGTACACCACACCATCGATACTTATTCAGGATTTCAATGGGCAACTGCTTTGAGTTCTGAAAAAGCTGATTCTGTAATCACTCATTTGCTAGAAGTTATGGCCATCATGGGTATACCAGCACAAGTCAAAACTGACAATGCTCCATCATATGTCTCTGTTAAAATGAAACAGTTTTTTGCTTATTACAATATAAAACATATTACAGACATACCACATAATCCTACAGGTCAAGCAGTTATAGAAAGATCAATCAAAACTCTAAAGGATATGCTAAATAAACAGAAAGGGGTAACAAAAACCCCCAGAAATAGACTGCATAATGCTCTTCTAACTTTGAATGTTCTTAATGCCAATGAGAAAGGAACAACAGCTGCAGAGAGACACTGGATAATAGAAAAAACTACAGAATTGAATCATCCTATATAGTTTAAGGATGTGCTGACCTCAGAATGGAAACCAGGGTATGTATTACATTGAGGACAAGGTTTTGCTTTTGTTTCTACAGGAGAAGATAAGCTGTGGGTACTATTAAAATTGATAAAGGTTAGATTTGAACAAGACAAACCTCTTATTTAGAGGAGGTGATAGTTCATCAACCAGCATGAGCATCCAATTTAAACTAACTTGTATCAATAACACTTGCCTTTTCATTTAATCAGATAATAATTTGCCAAAAAGGAATATCCCCAAAATTAGTCTTGGGGAAAGGTTTTTGTTTTTGTCTTTTAGGAGAATGAAGGTTAAGGAATCTGAAGAACACTGGACAAATGAGACAAATGAAGAAAAGGGACAAATCATCTATCCCAAGAAACAGAGTGAAATGGTGTATGGGTATATATTATCTAAAAAATTTTATGTCTTCCTAAATGTTTATTTCTGCTTTTCTCTAAAGATTTAATACTATTGGTCTTCTAATAGTCCCAATTCAATTAAAATTTAAACCTCTACCAGTCAGCAAAAATCCTTCCAATAATTGTCCACATTCTGGTGTATGTGACTGTGTGTGTGCTCACACTTGCACATAAATAAGCTTCCTGTGTTCATGCCATCCTTTCTCCTTGATTTTTTTGTTTTCTTATTGAGATAGGATTTCTTTGTTATTTTTCCATACCATATTTAAGACCAGATGGCCCACAAGTTTCTCAGGATTCTCCTTACTCTGTATCTCCCTATAGGGCTAATGGTATTACAAAATGTCACTTCACACAATGAATTCTATTCTTCCAACTTCTGGGAATATGTACTCAAGTTCTCATACTTATTTAGTGAGCATTTGTAAACAACTAGATCAACTCCAAAGCACCAAGACCACATTATTAAGCACTAATAAAACTTTTAAAAATTATAATAGAAATAAATTATTTTTATCATTTTAAAACCATCAAAGTCTATGAAATTAGGTTAAAGTAATTTTTAGAGGAAAACAGTGAGTATAAAATCCATGTATGGGATAGCAAGAAAGATCTCAATAATTTTAACTTGCAATATAGGAAACTAGAGAAGGACAAGACTCACTGCCCCAATAAAAGCACAAAAAGTAAATTATAAAATTAAGCATAAAATTAAACTTGAAGCTCAACACATTAAAAGCTTATTCTTTGAAGATCACAATAGATTTCTAATTAATTAAAATTTAAATTTCAAACTTCAAACAAGGAGTTAGATAATTTAAATGTCAATATTTATTTTATAAATGGAATCAACAATCAATAACTGTCACAAAAATAAATTATGTAGATGCCGTGTCATTGTCAGTATCAAATGGTGTTGCATTTTACAATTCTTATTTATGTAAGCATGTTGTTGAGATTTCATGGGCACAGCTTCCCTGTCATTGCCAGAAGAAACTACCTCACAGCATGATTCCTGGTCTTCTGTATCTACCCACCCTTCCACCTCATTTTCTTCAGTGTTCCCTGAGCCTTAGGCATAAGAGCTGCAGTGTAGTTGTATGAAAAACATTTGAACACTTAATGAAATTTATCTATTTGGGGGCTGGTGAGATGTCTCAGAGGTAAAAGTGCATGACACCAAGCCTAAAGACATGAGTTCAATTCCTAGAATGTACTTGGTTGATGAAGTAAACCCAAAAGTTCTCTGACTTCCAAACATACATCAGAGGTTATGCACAAGCACAAAAACCACCCCCCACACACATACAGAGACAAACTTACACACATACATATATCAATTATTGTAATAAAATGTTCAGTTTTCTATATTAGTTTATATTATTTTTTAAGGATTTAACTTTCACTTGCCTTGTATTTATTGTTATTACTTCTGTAAATATGTTGGTATGTACATGCTATAGCACATGTGGAGGTCAGAGAGCAACTTGTGGGACTATTTTCCCTCCCTCAACCATGTGACTCAGGGATTAAACACATCTCCATGCCTTGCAGCAAGCATTTTTATTCACTAAGACACATTACAGACCATTTTTTCATTTCACAGTATTTAATAGTTAATCTTGTCATTTTGTTATGATTGAGAAATGTTAAAACAGACATCTTAGTGTGACTGTGAAGGCAGTTCCATAATTTAGATCAGGAGGTAAATGTCTTAATTAATGTTTTCATCCAACGATATACTCAACATTTAAATAAACTAGAGTTGTAGTAAAATTATGGAAATTGGGGCTTGGTATGAGATAATAGGTCTGGGGAGAGGTGCATTTTGAGCCTATGTTTTTTTTCTTAGCCTTTTCAGACTTGTTCTATTTTCTGATTACAGTGAGATTAGTAACTTTGCTTCACTCAGTAAAATCTTTAAGATAAAAAAAAAAATTCACACATTACACTTACTCAGTTCTGGGTTTCACATTTCTTTCTATTTCCTCAACATATTTATCTAGAGAATTATGTTTATAATATGGCAATATATATACCCTTTACTCTTTATCTACAATTGTGTTTCCCAAAATACTCTTGATGGCTTTGTTTTGCTTTTGTTTGTTTGTTTTTCAAGACGGGGTTTCTCTATGTAGCTTTGTGCCTTTTCTGGAACTCACTTGGTAGACCGGGCTGGCCTCAAACTCACAGAGATCCGCCTGTCTCTGCCTCTGCCTCCTGAGTACTGAGATTAAAGGCATGAACCAACACTGCCTGGCTGTTTTGTTGTTTTGCATGTGTATGTATATATAAATGTCTGCATGTGTGCAAGTGAACATGTGTGGACATATACATGTTTATGTGGATGACTGTGTATGTGGATGCCAAAGGACCTGTCAGATATTTTGAACAATTGATCTGCACCTTATACAGTGAGGCAGCTTCACATCCCAAATGCAGGGCTGCCTAACTTGGCTAGTCCTGGTTGTCTGCCTGTTATTGAGATCCCTTGTTTGTTTCCAGAATATTAAGATTACAGGAAGGCAACCATGCACACACAGCATTGAAACAGATAGAATTTTTGTTGTCATGCTTATGTGGCAAGCAGTTATGCACTGAAGTGTCCACCTAGAACTACTTTTGAAGATTTTTCAAAAGTAAATATGTTATATGAAAGTATGGAGCTCCAATATTTTTTTTTGGTTTATTTATTTATTTATTTTTAATTCTCAAGGTGTAGTGGGTATTCACATATGTCTGAAAGATTCCCCTTTGGCATCCACTCAGATACTTTGCTGACAGGTGTGTTTCTTGACAATGGCTCACAGCTGAGACCCCTATGGTTATATCTTTGTAATAGCTCCTAGTAAATGGACATTATACTGTTCAAGCTTCCCACACCTATACTCAGTAAGAACATCTAGGAAATAAAAATCTGCTTTAGAAACTCTTTTTAAGATTAAAAGCCTCTGACACTGTTATATTGCTGTTGAAACACTGCCACTGCCAACTCCTTCTTCCTTTACTCTTGAGGGTATTACCCATGAGAACATACCCCATAAAAATTGCTGAATATAAATCTTAGAGTATGTGTACTAGTTCCTGAATTATCTGAACTATGGTACCCTGTGATTCTAAAGCACAAAGAGGAAATAAATTACTCTGATATATATATATATATATATATATATATATATGTGTGTGTGTGTGTGTGTGTGTGTGTGTGTGTGTGTGTGTGTGTGTGTGTACCCTCTGTTATATACAGTAAATTACTTATAAGCATATAGGAATACTACATATTTGTAATAGGTAAAGAACTCCAGTTTTAAGACACCATAGCCTAGACTTGTTTTTTTTTTTTCATTATGTTCTTTCCTTCATAATGATACACATTTCCTTGGCAACAATTTTAAAAATCCAATAAACATCGAAAAGTATTTGAAGACAATGATGGAATGGCTAGGAACCACAGAGCCTCAAAAGCATGAACTTGGTGAATTCCCCCCTTATTTTTTCCTCTTTATTCTCTCACGTGTCCTAGACTGAGCTTTGGACAATCCTGAAATTTAGAACTTCCAAGAACAGGGCCAAATATGCATGGGAAAATGAACAATGTAGCTGAGACTGAATTGAACACTCATATCTGATACAACAAGTTGAGACTCCAGGAGCATTTCGGGAGTCAGTAGTGTGTGAAAATAAGTCACAGCAAAGGCCCAAAACTTGAGTGCAATGCACTGAATATTTCATTGTGGTGATGAGGAGCCTTTCCTAATGATAAATGAAACATGCTACCTAAAAAAAAATATGGTGATCTTGACTGCCTACATATAAAATAGCATAATGTATTACAAGAAATATCATATGACAAAACTGAATGGATTAATAGGAGAATATTTTATATATCTTGGAGGGATGATGAGAAGTCCTAAAGTTAACAGTGGTAATGGCTGGACATTTCATATAATATATTAGAAATCCTTACATTGTATATTTTAAATGTGTAAATTCCATAGTTTGTGAATTATATCTCCATGATGTAGGTAAAAGTAGATAAAAGATACTTCAAGTCTTATAATGAAAGGAAAGAATTTAACACATTAAAACTTAGAATAATTATTCTGTGTACTAGACTCTAACTTCAGTGAGAAGTTGAGGTTTTACTATTGCTTTTCCTAGTAGCTACAACCACAGAATATGCCCATGATAAGTGCTCATTGAAGATTTGTCAATACATATTTGTCAGTAAAAAATACATTAGTGCTGTGATTTAAATATATTATTTCCCCCATAGGCTCATGTGTTTGTACACTTGATCCCCAGCTGGTACCATTGTTTGGGAAATTTATGGAACCTTTAGGAGGCTGGTATTTCAGGAGGAAGTGAATCAATAGGGTGTGTTTTGAGACTTTATAGCCTGGACTTCCTTCTTGTTCCGTCTCTGCCTCCTGATGACAGGTGAAGTAGCAGCTTTCTGCTTCTGTGGCATGTCTTCTTCCAATTTTACCATGCCTTCCCACCATGAGGAACCATATCCTCCAGGAATTGTAAGCCAAAATCAACATTTTTTTCATTATTTCTTTTTATTATAGTATTTTATCATAGCAACAAGAAAGTAACTAGATAATCAGTAGTTATGGTATGAATATGCCATGGTTCATAGAACATTCAGCCTCCTTGTTTTACTGCCTGTCTATCTTCCTGAGCACAAAAATAAGACTGAAGTGTAGTTTCCAATACAGAAACAAATGGAAGAGAATTGAAATAAGAAATGAAGTCTTATCTCTTGGCTTATTTTCACTGGTGAATGTATGCACTTTATTTCAAAAGATTTGGGATTAGTATAAATAGTTCCATCATTATGATTGCATACCTTCATAATGTGATTATAGCAGAAGCACTTTGTTGCCACCCAATATATATTCTTCCACTGTTTACTTTGACAATAAATATATATTTTTTTTGCATTTTGCTCAAGTATTAAGTGATTACTTGATTCTTAAAAGTTGTTAGTTTTCTAATGGAAAATTTTTTGTGGTTGGTGAAATTTCATCAAGCTAGTTTACATTTACAATATCATATGTCTTTACTGAAAAATATGCACAATTTTTGTATTTGATGGGAAAACTGCATTATTCAGTCCGCTTGTCCAAGTGTTTACCTCATGTCTAAAATATCTTTATAACAACATCCACAAATGTTTACTCACACACACTGGTACCTAGCCAAGAGGACAGATAAACTTAACCACAATAAGCCTACTCATTGTCAATTAGATATACAATGTGCATCCTTATACTTTAATTCATGTCAAAATAAACAACACTAATAAGATTATATTTCTGGCTAACATGCATAGAGCTCAAATTATACTAACTTTCTGTGACAATTTTAATTGTGAGCTTCATTGGATTAAGGTATCTGTAAGTGGCAAATGAAGCACAATTTTGGTTAATTTATAATTAAATTTTGAGAAACAGTCAACAGGGCTCTGATCTAACCAACAAGTTCATTTTTTAATGAATTCAAAATAAGATGACATTTTTTGTAAGTACTATATAACAGGAGGTGAAATCCAAGAAGTAGGTTACTAAGGGCGTGTCTCTTGAGGGGGGTTGTAGAATTAAATGATATATTTTATTTTATGTGTATGAGTGTTTTGCTTGCATGTATGAATGTATTCCATGTGCATGCCCGGTACCTGTGGAGGTCAGACAAGGACATCAGATCTCATGGAATAGAGTCATGGATGGTTGTGAGTTACCATATGGGTGCGTGCAACTGAACCTGGATCCTCTGTAAGAGCAAAAGTGCTTTTAACTTCTGAGTCATCTCTGCAGCTCTGGGGAGATTTATTTAATATTGATTACTACCTCTTTTGATCTTTTCTCTCATTCCTGGTCTAACTTGTTTGAACTGTTTTGGTCTGCCATACCTTCCTTGTCATCATGGATAAAACATCTAAAAATTTTGAGTCAAAATAAACAATTACTCCTTTAAATTAGTCCTGTAAGGCTTTTTGTTCTAGGAATTTTAAAAATAATTAGCACATATTTCTCAGCAAGTGTTTTGAATTCCTTTTATATTAAAATTTTCTTCTTGATACCCTGAAATTTAAGGGCTGTGATACAAGGTTGTGTGTACTTCTTTTTGTCATTTTTATTGTTGCTCTGACATAGTAATGCCAGAATATACTTGAAGGGAAAAATTTATTTGGATGATAATCTCACAGTGTTCTATTCATGGATGCTTGATTCTCTACACTTACAGCAAATACCTTGGGGAACATGTAATAGAGAGGCTTTTTTCATCTCATGGCAGACAGGGTATTTCAAGAGCAGTTCAAATCATGGCCTTGGCAAACAAATAGCAGAGCAGAGCAATAACAGAAAGCAACCAGTGGCAGATGTAGTACTGAAAGACATTGTCTCCCAGTAAGGGACTTCCTACAACCAGGTCCAACTTTCCACAGTTCTATCACTTCCCAACAGTCTATTGTTTTTTTTTAGTCTATTGATAAATCACTATTCATTAATCCATTGACAATCAAGACTAATTAGTAAAATATAATATATCTTATATCATAGAAGAAAGAGATGGAAGGGAGAAATAAAGAATAAAGAATGTTTACCACATGTCAGTCTATACACATGTAAACTTCTTTGTAATGAAAGAAGGAAGAAGAAATATTCACAACTATAGACCATATTTTTGTAACTACTCAGGTATATATATTTCTTCTACTACATATTTTGATCACTTTCTCCTTCAAGAACTGATCACTTGCTAATGAGTCTTTACATGCTAGGTTGATGAAAATTAGCAGCTTTGTATGGGTTGGTTTGTGTATCTGTATTAGTATTAGTTCAATGAACTAGTAATGCTAATAAATGCCTTGTGTAATCTCCTATGTTCCAGGTTCCTGTTATTCCCTGCTGCCATTGTCAAGTAGGAGTTCAATTTGTTACTGGTAATTTAGATCAGCCATCTCTGCCTGTTGCAGAGAGCTGTTTCTTTGATGGAGGGTAAGAATAACCAAATAAATATGACACCATCAGACATGCCAACATGAAAGGGAAAAATGTCATGGGGACTCATTGAACCCTAGACAAAGAACTAAAGGCAGCTATAGAATGCTGAGTATGGCAAAAGTTCTTCCTCAGGGAAGGTCCCTCAAATTGATCCAACACCAAGTGGTCAACACCAAAATCATATACATAGAAATAATATTTAACAGATCCAGCAGATTGTATTTATATATAGCTATATACTTAGGAATATATATGTAAAAGTAAAAAGCAGAGGCCATTAGTTTGAGAGAAAGCAAGAGGGCACATGAGAAGTGGTAGAGAAGAAAGGGGGAAACAATATTATCATGTTTTAATTCCAAAAAAGTATGTGTGTGTGTTTGTGTGTGTGTGTGTGTGTGTGTGTGTGTGTGTGTGTGTGTGCCCATGTGGATGTCAGTCATATCAGCCAGCACAAACTATGAGGAGCCCAATTAGCTGGTTAAAAGTATTGATAGTATTGACTTCTAGCTTTGTGGACTCATTATAGTTCTTATAGATGGAAATGGCCTCGCTTAACTAATAATCCTTTTAATCGTAATATAATTTCACAGAAACAGATAGCAAACTTTTCCAAAGCAGTCTTTATAAATCAGGATTTTGGAAAAATGACTCAGAATTTAAATAACACTGTAAGTACACGCCCCCTTGTTCTATAAGGTGTATTGTCCTAGCTGATGTTCTTTAACAACTGTGTCTTTATAAGGCTACATTACCCAGAGCCCATTTTTTTTCAAGATGGTAGAAAATATGGCAATATCAGTAAGTTTCAAGGGTATGAGCCAATGCTATATATTGTTTGCTGGGACTGATGTGAGTTCCTTGATTGGAAGCCATGAATGTGAATTCTGCTGTTGGCAGATAGATAAGGCATTTGTTAATGACTACAAAGAGTTAGCAGCAGCATTTTATGAAGGGACAGCAAATGATAATTCTTTGTGTCTATTTTTTTTTTTTTTTTGGTTTTTCGAGACAGGGTTTCTCTGTGTAGCTTTGCGCCTTTCCTGGAACTCACTTGGTAGCCCAGGCTGGCCTCGAACTCACAGAGATCCGCCTGCCTCTGCCTCCCGAGTGCTGGGAGTAAAGGTGTGCGCCACCACCACCCGGCTTATTTGTGTCCATTTTAATAGGAGTAGAGCATGTCCATTTCCATGACTGGGGTGCTCCAATGTAAGATTTTTAACAACAAGTTAGTTGGCTGATTGCACTAGAGAATGATACCATATAAAGGAGCAGTTTGCTGGCTTTTTTTTTTTTTTTTTGTCAAATTGACACAAGCTAGCTTCTTTGGATAGGAGGGAACCTTAGTTGAGAAAATGTCTTCATAAGATTAGGCTTTAGGCAAGTCTGAAGGGCATTTACTAAATTAATGATTGATGTGGGAGAGGCCAGCCCATTGTATATTGTACCATTCCTGGGTTCTATAAGAATGCAAGTTGAGCAAGCCTTGGGAAGCAAGCCAGTAAGCAGCACTCCTCCATGGCTTCTGTTTCAGCTCCTGCCTCCAGGTTCATGAACTGTTTGAGTTCCTGTACTGACTTCTGCGGAAGAGTGATGAGAATCTTTAAGACAAACAAACCTTTTCCTTCCCAGGTTGATTTTGGTTATGGTGTTTCATATCATCAGTACTAACCCTACTAGAACAATAAGTTTTTATTTCTGTATTGTTAGTAGATTTGACACTTAGAAATGGCTATTGCCAAATTCTCATTGGTGATCAGAAGTTTGTAACTGGAGTTTTCTCCAGTCCTGCCTGGCCCACGGTCAGGACAAATCTCTCTCTCCCACCAGTCCCACAGCTGCTCAGACCCAACTGAGAAAACACACAGAGACTTATGTTGCTTACAAACTGTACGGCTGTGCCAGGCTTCTTGTTATCTAGTTCTTCTATCTTAAATTAACCCACTTCTATAAATCTGTACCTTGCCACATGGCTTGTGGCTTACCACTATCTTACATGTTGGTACTCATGGTAGTGGCTGGCAGCTTCTCCTGACTCAGCCATCCTGTTCCCAGAATTCTCTTCTCTGCTTGTCCCACCTATACTTCCTGCCTGGCTACTGGCCAATCAGCATTTTATTTATATAGAGCAATATCCACAGCAGAAGTCCATATTTTGAAGTCATATAACATCTCTTGTGTCAACTGTTAAGAACATTGGGTGATAATATATTTGGCTCTAGATTTCATAGACAGATACTCATTAAATTTGAGAGGCTGGGGTGCCACATGAAGTGACCAGATCAAACCGAATTGACAGCAAACAGCTCAGGTTTATTTGTTCAGCTCTCTGGAGAGGTTCACAGGTCTCAGGGTACAGAGCCAGAGAAGTTGCCTATAGGACCCAAGATGGATGGTTCTTATAGTCCCAGGCAAGGGGAATGCTGATGTGTTTGCAAGTGTTGGCTTTTTCACATATATGGTCCTGGTTAAAGTGCTTGGTGCTCATTCAGGAGGGGGGTTGGTGCCACCGGGAACTTGGATTTGGTGCCATTCAGGTAATGGGGGGGGGCTTTGCAATATATGGGGCTGTAGTGAGTGGGAGTGTGTGTTGTTCTGGCCAGAGCCTTGCTGGTCTTTGTCCTGAACAATCCTAGCCTAAAAAAATCTTGGTCCATATGTCCATTTGATTATCATAATATTTTTACCCTGAATCACCATTTTTGAAATTTCCTAAGAGAAAATAATAATTTCTCCTATACTAAGATCTTTATCTACACATTTCTGTCTTATCAGTATTCAAGTTATATCTCTAAAATCAGCTGATTATCTATCTAAATAATTATAATTTATTGATTTATATTAAGAAATATTATTCTATTTTTCTTTCTGTTGTTGCAATAAAATACTGTGGCAAAAAGCAGCTTGGGGAAGAAACTTACAAGATGTAGTCTATCAAGGAGGAAGGCTCAGAGCAATAGCCTGGAAGGAAAAAACTGAACTATCACATTAAATTCAGGATATATGTGGACTATTGTTCTAAATTATTAACAGATTCAACTTTATGATCCACACATAATTATCTCAGATATGTTAAGCTTGGTAGGAGGTGGAAGCTTGGAGTTCTTTTGGAGCATAACACAATTTTGTTTGGATCATACTTTATCCTTTTATTGAAAGTAGCAATAATTATAGGAAGAAATTTGATGTTTAATCAAGAGAATTACAAGTCTACTACTTCAGGGTTGATCATCACAATCTCTTCAGGCAATGCAGTGTTCATCTCAGATTGGAATTCATATACTGTCTCTACTGAACAAAGACTTACCATAATTCAGGAACTCAATCTGCCCAAAATCAAAAAATGAGGAGAAAGGAAAGACTGAAAAAACAGTGCCTTAGGCATTCTCTCATCAATACACTGTTCTGGAAGCTGGCAAATCTAAGTGTACATTAAAGGCTGAAGACCCAGCAAAATATTAATCTTCTGCTTGTAGTTTAATTTCAGTTTAATCAAATAATTCTTTTTTCATTAGGAGAGTCAATTTCAATAACCCCTCTCCTCATTTCTTCTTTTCTCTACTTTCGATTTCTGTTTAGAAGAATACAATCCACATGTTGTACATTGGTCTATGCCATTAAACTTCTATTAATTTACATATTTATCTCATTTAAAATCAATACAATATTACAGTATCATCCAGACTTATTTGGCAAAATAAGTGCGTTCCATAGAAACATGGCTATACTAAAACTAACATTTAAATTGCCAGTCACAGTTCTTTTATCAATACTAGAGCACATGTGTTAACTGACTGTTCAATAAATTCAAAGAGAGAGTCATCTACAGGAAGAAGCCTTGTATCCCCTATCTTGTTTAAATTCTTTGAAAGTAATGAACTTTGATAGCTATATTCATGTTAAAAACTGAAGAAGAGTGAAAAGCATCTGAGTTCTTAATTTCATCCTTGAATCAATGAATTAATTAATTACCTTTCATGAAAAATCTAATAAGGGGTAATTATTTTCTATAACAACTAGTGGATTTAATGAAGAAAATTCATATGATCATGTCACTGAATAAAAAAATCATAAAATTTAAGGCCTAATCATGACACAGTTCTTAGAAAGGTATGGATAGAAATACATTTCTTCATATGGACACAGAAAATGAAAAAAGAGGCTGAAATTGAGAACTGTAGCTCATCTAGAAAAAAGTATTACATATATTATAATATTTAATAAAAACACACTACATATTTTCCCTCAATGACTAGGGACAAGGCCAGGAGAGAAGCTCTCATTATTCTTATATAAAATACTACTGTATGTTGTAGCAAAACCTTAAGAAAGACAAATAAGTTATGCAGACTGTAAAGTAATAAACAAATCTTTCCCCATTTGCAGGTGACATAAGTTTCTACATAGAAATTCCCAAACAATTTCCAGACTCTTGCAGAACTAATAATTCATTCAGCAAGTTCTTAGAATACAAGATGAACAAAGAAAACAAACAACCACATTTCCATTTATTAAGAATCAACCTGTGAGAAGGCAAAGTTAAAACTTTCTAAAGAAATTGAGTAGTTAGGGAAAAACCTACAACATATGTAAAATATTATCAGTCTAAATTTTATAAAATTCTGATAAACTATGGAATATCTAAGTAAATGAAGACATGTGCAGTAGTTTTTATGTATTTTAAGATTCTACATCCTACAAAGAGTGCCTACTTTCTATAATTGTACCTATAAGTTTTATAAAGTTTCTATCAAAATCTATGCAAGTTTTTTTAGATATATACTTATTCTAAAGTTTAAATGGAAAGGCATAGACCCTGCAGCAAACTTGCTAAGCTACACTGAATATGTACAATAATCAAGACTCTAGTATTATTAGAGTGATAAAGCAATAGAATAAAAGAACAAAATAAAGAAGTCTGAAATAGACCAATACAGATATGATAATTAATATTTACAATGGAGTAAAACCAGTCCATTGGATCAGAAATATCCTGTCAAGGAATGGTCTTAAATCAAGTGAATATGTACATGATGAAAACAAAATAAAACAAAACTAAACTAAACAAAGCAAAACAAAAAATAAATATACATAAAAAAACAGAATGTGGTTTTAGAAGACTCATTTAAGGTTTACAATAGAATCTTATGTGTTCTGCTGGTTACTGAATCCAAAATTTCCCTAATGTTTTAATTCAGGAACATCAATAAAAATCGGGGCAATTTTGTAATATACTTCCTTTTTGTAAGTATGATGATATTTGTTCATATACTGAACTAATGCCTAACAGAAAATTAATTAATGTGTCTCTCACTCCCTTTAATCTGCAAAAATACATGTTTCACCAGAAGAAAGGCCTAACTGTGACTCTAGATAAACGCTATTATATTAAATAAAACTAATATTTAGGAATACTGCTCATTAAGTTAATTAAAAAACATTAAGTTAATTAAAAAACACCATCTCTCTTCCTACATATGTGACCATATTTTTATTTGTATTTTTAAATAAGCAATTTTTACCAATTTTTGTGATTTTTTTTTCAGGTAGAATAACACTTTTGTAAAGGTTAACAAAGAAATCACCCAAGAACCTCAGTTTGTACTGTTTTTAAACTGCATGTATTATAGGATAGTTTGCAAACATGATCAATTATTTGAATGAAATATTTTCTACATTAAAAATGTTATGGGATGGAGAGATATCTCAATGGATATTATCATTAACTGCTCTTTCAGAAGATCTAAGTTTGGATCCAAGCACCCACATGACTTGGCTACAACCACCTGTTACTCCAGCTCCAGGTAAATTGATTAATTCTGTTTCCATTTATTTTCCAACTTTATTCTGGAAATTTACTATAGAAAAAGTAGCAGTAAAAAATGGGATAATAATTTTATATTCTTTAATTAAGAAAAGTAAGTGGGAAGGTAGAAAGTATCTTGGAGGAGTTGGAAAAAAATCATGATCAGAATATATTGTATAAAAAACTTTATTTTCATAAAAAAAAGCTTGTAAATGAATTTCAATCTCATGAAATAAGAGAAACAAAATGAAGTATGTAGGGAGTAAGTATCTAGTTGTTTTGAAGCCTGATTTTATACTTATCTATGTCAATTATTTACATTAATTTTTAGGCTAAGATTTTTTTAAATTCTATGTTCATTTAATTTAATAATATTGTATAGCTACATATGTTTGCAACATTTTCATTTACACAAGTAGCACCACCAACTAAGTACCAAATAATAAAATGTCTGAGACCTTTGGGGACATTGCTCATTCAAATATCCACATTCCACTTCCTGGCATCCATTGGCTCATGGTCATATCATAATGCAAAACAGATTTAGTCCAATTTCAAAATACCTACAGTCTTTTACAGTTAACACACTGTTTAAAAGTTCAAAGCATCTTCTGAGATTCTAAGACAAACCTATAATTTTAATTCTGAAAAATATAATAATAAATTTGCAGCATATAATGGTGCAGAATATACACTTCCATTGAAAAAGTGGAAGAACAGTATCATAGTGAGGAAACAATGGGCCAAAGCAAGACTGGAAACTAAACATGAAAACTCTTAAATATTGTAGCTGTACATCTGATGTCTAAGGGATTTAGGTGGCTCTGTCCCTCCATATTTGCTATCTGCAACATACCTCTCTCACTCGTGGCTTTTTCTACCTTCAGTATGTTGTTGATGGTGATCTTTGTTGTCTTCTAATGATGTTAACAATTCCAATATCTTGGAGTCTCTAATGAAACCTTTGCAAACAGCTTCCTGGCCTTTCTTTAGGTACTTCTACCTTGCAGAGTGGTGCCAAGTCTTAGCTTCAATCTCTTAACACTTCAACACTCGACTTTTACTACTATTGAGTTTGAACATTCATAAATATCTTCTGGCATTTCAAAATGGCAAGCTTCAGCTGTTCTCTCCATTACTCCTTGAATCTTGTAACTCTTACTCCACCAAAGCTAATAGCACATGGGAAAGTCTTGCATATTGCTGACTCCAGCTGCTAGCATGAGATGTAGCATTGGCCCACTTTGGATAACAGCTTCTCTGTGTTGTCCAGAAGATTTCATCTTAATGACACTGGTCTTATCTTGATCACAGTGGGCTGCTCAAAGCCACGTAACCAGAATCTATTGTTCCACTAAAGCTAAAGTTTCATTTAAGTGATGCTGGTCTCTTGTTAACCACAGCAGATTATTTAGACCGAGCTGGACAGAAACTACATTTTTTTTTATAATTCATTTTTTAAAATTTATTTTACATACCAACCACAATTTCCCCTCACTCCTCTCCTCCCTTTACCTCCCCAACCTCCTTTCTACCCTCTCCCAATCCACTCCTCAGAAAGGATAAGGCCTTCCATGGGAGTCAAAGCATGGCATATCAAGTTGAGGCAGGACTAAGCTCCTTCCCTTTGCATCAAGGCTGAGTGAGGCATCCCACCATAGGGAATAGGTTCCAAAAAGCCATGTCATACATTAGGAAAAGATCCTCATCTCACTCCTAGGGGCCCCACAAATAGGTCAAGATACACAGCTATTATCCACATGCAGAGGGCCTAGGTTGGTCCCATGCAGTCTCCCTTGCTTTCAGTCTAGAGTCCATCAGCTTCCATGAGCATAAGTCAGGTGTCTCTGTGGGTTTCCCCATCATGATCATGACCCCCTATCTTCTACAATCCTTCCTTCTTCTCTTCAACAGGTCTCCTGTAGCTCAGTCCAATGCTTGGCTGTGAATCTCTGCATCTGCTTCCATCAGTTACTAGATGAAGGATATATGATGACAGTTAGGATAGTTACCACTCTGATTACAGGGGAAGGCCAGTTCAGGCACCCTCTCCACTATTGCTAGGAGTCTTAGCTGGGGTCATCCTTGTGGATTCATGGAATTTCCCCTGGTCTAGGTTTCTCCATAACCCCATAATGGCATCCTCTATAAAGATATCACTTCCATTGCTCTCCTTCTCTATCCCTCCCCCAACTAAACCATACCTCATTCTCTCCCCTCTATCCCCTCCCCTTACCCCCAGTTTACCCAGGAGATTTTATCTATTTCCCCTTCCCAGGCTTATTCATGTGTTCTTCTTGGGGTAATTCTTATTACCTAGTTTCTCTAGGGCTGTGGATTGCAGCCTAGTTACCTGGTACTTTACATCTACTATCACTTATCAGTGAGTACATACCATGTTTGTCTTTCTGGGTCTAGATTTCCTCACTCAGGATGATTTTTTACTAGTGCTATCAATTTGCCTGCAAATTTCATAATAATACTACATTGTATAAATGTACCACATTTTCTTTATCCATTCTTCAGTTGAGGAATATTTAGGGTGTTTCCAGGTTCTGGCTATTATGAATTATGCTGCTATGAACATAGTTGAGCAAATGTTCTTGTGGTATGACTGAGCTTTTGTGTATCCACAAGAGTGGTGTTGCTAAGTCTTGAGGTAGATGGATTCCAAATTTTCTGAGAAAATGACATACTAATTTACAGAGTGGCTGTACAAGTTAGCACTCCCACCAGCAGTGCAGGAGTGTGTACCCCTTGCTCCACATCTCCAACATAAGCTGTCACCAGTGTTTTTGATCTTAGCCATTCTGATAGGTGTAAGATGGTTTCTCGGAGTCACTTGGATTTGGATTTCCCTGATGACTAAGGATGTTGGGCAGTTCCTTAAATGTCTTTCAACCATTTGAGATTCTTCTGCTGAGAATTCTCAGTTTAGATCTGTAACCCATCTTTAACTGAACTATTTGGTATTTTGAAGTCTAGTTTCTTGAATTCTTTATATATTTTGGAAATCAGTTCTCTGTCAGATGTGGGGTTGTTGAAGATATTTTCCCAGTCCTACAAGGTGGCATTTTGTCTTATTGACTGTATCCTTTGCCTTACAAAAGCTTTTCAGTTTCAGGAGGTCCCATTTATTAATTGGCAAGCTCAGTGTCTGTGTTATTGGTGTTATATTTAGGAAATAGTCTCCAAAATCACATATTCTTGATTAAAATACCACATGAACATCCTTGTGGAATCTTTGATTTCCTATGAAAGCTCTGAAGTCATATCTTGACTGTCTAAACCTCTCTTAACATGTCAATCTTCCAAGATCCCACAGAAAAATCCACTCAACTTCAAACACTCAGTGTTGTTTCTAGATTAGTTTTAAACATTTTCACAATGCTTTTCAAAACAACATGGTCAGGTGGGCCATAGCCATACCACACTCCTAGAACCAATTACGATAGTACTTGGTATTTCTGTTTATGTGATGAAACACCATGACCTAAAGCAACTTAAAGTAGCAAGGGTTTCTTTCAGCTTTGGTTTCATGATGTCAGAGTGTAGGCATGGCAACAAGTGGCAGATGGCTGGATCAGGAAGCTGAGTCCTCACATTTTAAAGCAAAACATGGAGCAGAGAGTGTGGTGATATTTTATTTGTACTGAAATGTTATTTTAATTTTATGTTAATAAATAAAGTTGCCCTGGGGTCAGAGCTATTAGAGCCATAGTGAGAGCGTGGTGGTTAGAAGAGCTAGGTAGATTTCTGTGTGTTCAGGGATACAGCCAGTATTGGAGACATACGCCTTTAAGACCTGGAGGGCGGTACTTACAGGCAGTGATGAGGCAGTCATGTGGTTGGGTTTACAACCAATGAGAAGGCAGAACAGAAAGATTATTTAAACAGGGACACAGGAAGTACCTCCCTCTCTCGGGGAAGCTAGGAGCACTGCAGGAGGTAAGATTTTATCTCTGAGCTCTGACCTCTCGGCTTTTCTCTTTTACCTTGGCTCTGTGTTTCTTATTTTAATAATACGATTGGTTACATCTACATCTGGCGCCCAACGTGACAAGAATCCATTAAAAACTGCTTGGGGCCGGCTCCCTAGCCCCAGCCCAGGTCTGCTTGGGCTCAGGCCGGACTGTGAGCTGCTTGCTTAAAGCCAGTGCTACAAACAGCTCAGGCCTGCCCTGCTAAACAGGGCCCCTGGCTGTAAAGCCAAGCCTTGACTCGGCTCAGAGGGAACAAGTGGCTGGCTTTAAGCTTTAGCCGGCTACCCCTTCGCTTTCACTTTCACTTTCACTTTCACTTTCGCTTTTGCTTTCTCTCTTGCTTTCTCTCTGTCTCTCTGTTTCTCTCTCTCTCTCTCTCTTTCTCTCTCTCTCTCTCTCTCTCTCTCTCTCTCTCTCTCTCTCTCTCTCTCTGGATTTACACCTAGGACTCTAGGTGGCTGTTTTGAAATTCGCTCGGATTTCTACTGTTCTACGCAGATTTGGTAAGTCATAAAGGAAACTATTTAAAAGACAAATTTTTTCCACATTTAAAAAAATGGGTTTCCTGTGTACATTGGAAGAAAATTGGGTTTTGTTTGAAATTTTAGGCAGTCTGACAATGGAACAACTATATGAAAAGATTAGTATTATGGGAATTATGCAGTTAATCACCATGCTTATTCTCATTTTACTATTTAAAAAGATAGTCGATTTAAGTGCCAGGATAACAGCTTTAGAAAAACCTGTTAATTTTAACAATGAAGTTGGTTCAAGTTTGGATCATAAGGTTACAGAAAGAAAGCCTGTTTTCACACAATCATCCTTAATTTATCCTGTAACCGTACAGCAGATGCCTGATCAAATGGCTACACAAAATATCTGGGCTCCAATTGAACTGATGGATTTTAAAAGGTTTAAGGAGGCAATAGTATCTTATGGCATGCATTCCCCATATGTAAAGCAAATGTTAAACTCTTGGTCAACATATAATAGGATTATACCACAGGACTGGCGGGACCTTGCACAAGCTGTTCTGGAACCCAGCCAGAGAATTCAATTTCTGACTTGGTTTAAGGAGGAAGCTAGAAACGTAGAAACACAATGGAGGGATAAAGGAATACAAGTTTGTCAGGATCAGCTTATTGGAGAAGGCCAATATGCTTCAATACAAACACAATGTTTATATGATGTTCAAACTGTAATTTTATGTCGAATGGCAGCCTTGAATGCATGGGACAGAGTTGATGAACCAGGAAAAAAACCTGAGTCATTCACAAAGGTTATGCAAGGCCCAAAAGAATCTTTCACAGATTTTTTAGAAAGACTGGCTTCAGCAGTAAACAGAATGGTCTCAGGATCAGAAGCTAGTAAGGCAATAATTGAAGCTTTGGCATTTGAGAATGCGAATGCAGCATGCAAAAGAATAATCAGGCCGTTAAGGGCAAGATCTGCACCTTTGGAAGATTGGATTAGAGAAACAATTAATGTTGAGGTTGATGAGCATGATACGTGGGTAGGAGAAGTAATTTCAAAAGGTTTGAGGAGTGTTAGATGTTTTGGGTGTGGAAAGCAAGGACATTTTAAAAGGGACTGTAAACAGGTCATTCCTAGAAGCAATGTTTCTTCAAGGAACAATGGCAACAGAATGCCCCTTCCTTCTGGAGTATGCAGAAGGTGTGGTAAGGGAAAACACTGGACCAACGAATGTAGATCAACAAAGGACAGACAGGGTAATCCTTTGCCTCAGTTTTCGGGAAACTCCCGGAGGGGCCTCATGCAGGCCCCCATAGCAAAACCAGTTCAAACCTTTCCTGCAGCTGTAGAGGAAATCCCTGCTCTGAGCGATTAAATAACCAAAAAATACATAAATTTCTCACAATATATCATTCCACTTCTCTTCTTTAAAAATTGTTGATTTATTGTTTTGCACAGAGAAATCCCAGATTGTGTTAAAATTAACAGTTCTTCTGTGCCAACACTCTAAATTCTGGGATTACAGGCTTGCACCATGAGGTCCCACTCACAATATTTTCTTATGAATGTGATGTTTCAAAATGTTATTCAGATAAAACACAATAAACTGTCATCATAATAAATTTAATAATCACAGAAAAATTAAAATTATGATTTGGAAGCCAAATAACTCAATCAGACATTGGTTTCATATTTAAAAGCACAGTTGCAAAATGTGCTTTTACTTAGATAGTTTATTCTTAATTTTCTAATGGCATTATGTATCCTTGAGAAAGCCTTTTAGAAGTCAAAGTCCATTCTAAAATGCAGTTTTAATTTACTACTTCCTGATTTCTGTCTGAAATGGATAAGATTACTTATTAGGTAAAAGTGCTTGCCAACTGAAGATATGAGTTCAATCTCCAGAACCCAATGGTGGTAAGAAAAAATCAACTTCTGCATGTTGCTGCCCTCTGACTTCCACACTCACGTGAATAAGCACTCATACACACACAAAAAGGAGCAAATAATTTAAAAATAACTTAACTCACTAGATTAAAATGTTATAATTAATACCCACATTTTAAATATTTCAAATGAAATCTTACCAAAAGAAAATCTACTTTAAATATTTTTATGTTCCTTAAAATTTCATTTTGCTAATCTACATGTACAACAGATGTACCAACAAAAATATCCTTTACATTTTGAGTTTGTTCATTTCTGAGAAAGAAAACTTCACTTCTGCACAAAAGCCAAATGCTTTATGGCCTGAAACAAAGAAATCTTTAAATACATGAGAACATTTAATAAAGTATTAGTTAACACAAGTTGGAGGAATAAATCTTAATGACAGAAAATACTAGAAATAAAATCTCCCAAAGTTTAGAAATAAGTATATAATTTGTCTTTAAATTTTTTAACTCTTTAAAGTATATTAATTATTTGAGGATTTTGTACAACATATTTTGATCATATATTTTGCACATCCATCAAGTCCATATATTCTTGGAACCATGGCCTTCCATTGAAATACATTTGACTTACCACAGGATACACTCTTAACTCTCCCAGTAGGCTGGGGGTGGGACTTTGTATACACCTTCTCTCTCCATGTTGGGATAAGGTACGTCTTGAGCTTGCACATATCTTGTACTCGCTGTCACAATCTGTTGGAATTTATATATGTAATTCCATATTCTGTCCAGAAGATACAGTTTTGTTATAGTCAGACATTGCCTCTGGCTCTTACGAATATTCCACCCTCTCTTTCATAATGATGGTTGAAGCTTTAGAGGTCATATGATATTAATGTGCCATTTAAGGATGAGAATTTTGCTATTTTGTATTCCCTGCACCTTGACTAGCTGTGTGTCTCTCCATTAATCACTATCTACTATAAATAGAAGCCTCTATGAAAAGGATTGAGACGCATTAATCTATGGATATAAGAGTAAGTCATTAGGTGTTAGTTTAATATGTGTCCATTTAGCAGAATAATATTAGTAGGTTCTCCCCTATGGCCTATGAATTTTGCCACAGGTTTTTGGCTTCAATGTTAGTACCAAATATGGATTTCATCTTGTTGAGTGAAACTTAAATCTAACAAAAAAGTGTTTGATTACTCAATTGATATTTAGGGCCACTGTTGGTCCAAATGGATATGTTTTGCTAGGTCAGTTATTATTTTAGCTGACAGGGTTCATATGGTTCATATCTGAGTAATACTGATGCTTACATACCCCTCTGGTAGTATACATAGATAGCATCTTCCAGCAATGAAGCTAGCCAATTAGGGATATTTTTATTCTTGGATGACTATTTTACATTATAAACATTTGTTGGGAAGAAGTATGAGCTAGAAACCCTTAAAATCTTTTAGATAGATAGGTAGATAAATGGATAGATAGATGGATAGATAGATAGATAGATAGATAGATAGATAGATAGATAGATGATAGATAGATAGACAGATAGATGAATGAATGAATGATGAATCAGTAGATGTTTCCATTCACAGAATTTGTTTCTGAATGTATGTTATTCACCTAGGAAATAATAATTTTACTTCAATTTAAATAGAATAAAACAATTGTTAGATAACACAAAATTGCTTGATTCAGTTCCCGGATTTGGATGCAGTTCCAACTCAATTCATAGCTAAAGTATATTAATGGATATTACTGTAAAATTTATATAAAATAATCTATTTTTAATATAATTAATTTCCTTTGATCTGCATGAGAGTGGCCATTTTTACTGTAGTTCCTCATTTCCCTGAAGTTGATTGATCCTTGCATAAGTCCTTGCTTAGAAGAAAAATAGTAGTAGGATGGTTCTTTGTTTTATGTGGATGAAATGATTTAGCTTTAATGCTGTCACAGAACAAATTAAACATTCACTTGATGAATAGAGACAAGTTGATAGTCCAGATGACAACTTTGGTGAAACTTGAATTCAAGTTGACTTGATTGAAGAAGCTACCTTATTTTTCATTTCAGGATTTATGGATTTGTTTTTAATTTCATATGAATAACTTCTATAAAGAGGGTAAAACATTTTTTCTCCATTTTATTAAACAATTGTTTTTAACTTCCCATCTTAGTATTTATGTAAACTTTGCTATATAATTTTAATATACTATATGCATATTATAGTACATTTCCTGTGTGAATTATTTTACTTAATAGTGTGATTTGTGAAGTTGATCTATTCTTATTATAAGTGATTAATTATGATTATTATTATGATTTACCCTTTCTACTCCTAATAAGCACTTGGATAATTTATTTATAATTTCATTGGCTATTAAGAAATATATAGTTATATGTATTCCAATACATGATGTTTGGTGCTTATATATATTGGTTGGTTAATTTTATTAGAGAACATTCAAAATGTCTTTTAATAATGCTTTGTAGTTCTCTAATTCTATATTTCTTTTGTTAATTTTGGAAGCATTTATTCCTTTGATTTAACAACAACTTACAATGAAATTGTTTTCTTGACTTCAGTTTGGAATTTCTCACTGGGAAAAAATCTTTTTCTTTTTTTTATTGGCTTTCATCATGCTACATGTTTTTTTCTTAGCTTTACTATTGTTGTCTTCTCATTTGCTCGGCTTAGGCTATTTCTTTATATATTCCTGTACAAAGATATCTTGTCCTTTAAAAAAAAAGATGATATTCTTTTTTAAAAACGCTGAATGTTGTTCAATTTTTATTTGCATTCCACTAGCCTACTCTGTCCTCATTGACTCTCCTATTCAATACTGAGTGGATGAATTATAATAGATGAGCTTGTCTTATTTTTCACAGATATATATTGGTAATTGCACTCTTTACATAGAAACCCTTTTTCACGTTATGGAAATTTCTTTATATTCTTAGTTGTTTCTTTGTATTCTTAGTTGGATTTTGTGATTTCTTTGACTCTGTGTCTATTGAAATTATTTTGGGATTTAAAAAAATTGATAAGATATCCTACTAATAAGTTTTCTGATATGAAACCAATCTTACATGCTGGAAAAATACTGAGACATAATCATTTTTATATTACTGTACTCTTTATTTGGGAGACAATTAGAAAAATTTCAATGGGAAACTTGATATAGAATCATCTGAACAAACACTCAGGTAGATTACTCATGATAAAAAGATATAGAAAAAAATAAAGCTGGACTGAGAGCTAGTATCTAACTGTGATTGACAGAGCACTTGCCTAGATTGTGTGAAGCTCTGACTTTAATCAACAGCTCTTCATTTAGAAGAACAGAAGTAAGATCCATGTCAGTGAGCAAACTGTTTAAAGAACATGTGGAAAAGAAATGTTTGAGATTCTTTCTTTATATGGGTACTCCACGTGCTTTCACAATAAAATAGCCATTTCCAACTAGATTTGCAAATCAGTGTGGCAAAACACAGAAATGAACAGTTTCATAGGCTTAGAGAAAAACTTGGATGAAAACTGAATTGCTAAATATAACTTTATTATCAAGATATATGCTATCTGTGCCTAAAAGTTTAATAGAATTAAGATTGTGTAATACTGACAAACAAAATCCCAGGAGAGTCTTCAAAAATTAATTCATTAAAATGAACTGTCATTACACAGAAAACATGTAGCAATGAAAATATGTAAAGTGTGAAAAGCTTAAGATAGAAATTGATATGTTTGAGCAGACATGTAAAGTAATTATATATTTTTGCATGTACGAATATGGGGGTGATATATTGTATGTAGCTAGGTACTATTTTCTCTTTCATCTCTCAAGAATAGTAGGAGATGAGATATATAAATAAATCCTTCTAGCAAGCATAATTAGACATGCTAAAGGAGGGCCAATAAAATTGTCCCCAAGTGGACAGGTATAGCTCAAAAGTTGGCATGGTGATTTGTAAGGAAGTCTGAGGCATGAGTCTAGTATGTGCCTCTTAGGTAAAGTTTCAGAGACTTTATATAACAGAAATTGCATTTAACTTACTACCAGCCTTCCATGAAATAGTAACTGAAATTGCCATTTAGATTGAGAGACTTAGAGTAATATTGATATCTGAAATGTCTATAACATATTTTTGGTGTTTGAAAATAATTTTTTTAAAGATTTATTTATTTATTATGTATACAGTGTTCTGCCTACATGCATGCTTGCAGGCCAGAAGAGGGCACCGGATCTCATTACAGATGGTTGTGAGCCACCATGTGGGTGCTGGGAATTGAACTCAGGACCTCTGGAAGAACAGCCAGTGTTCTTAACCGCTGAACCATCTCTCCTGCCCTGAAAATAATTTTAATGGGAGTAGGACAGTGATTGTGAACAACTCTTTGCAGTTTCCGAATAGCACTTTTCAGCACAAAATATTTGAATTTTATTCTGAAAATTTTAGCATTAATTTTTTGAAGTCCCTGAGAAGTTTGAGTCTCACAAACCTTAGAATCCTTTGAATAGCTGTTGATTTACTAAAAGCACCTAATATGGTTAGTGTATTATGGTTCTAAGATGGATGGCTATCATTTACTTTGGTAGAACAGCATCAGAAGTACCCCTCTTTGGGATCAAAAGATGAGTATCACCATGTGCTTCAGTGAAGTGGCAATCTGATTCCATGAAATAAGTGGTCAGTGATGGAGTGATGGCAATATAGACATCAACTGAATTTGAACACATTTTTTCTTTGCCCTCTCTGATACACAAAATGACAATAGCAGTCCTTAATTACTTTATCTAGTAAGTGTATATATTACTAAGGATATATATTGTTTCTATCATGTTTCCCTGTTCCTAGATCATTTGGTTTGAATGAATGGTATTCTCATGCAGGGAAGAAGGCAAAATGGCAAAAGGTCTAAATTTTGTGGGGAGACATTTATATCCCATTTAAGAGTGTGGGGGTCAATGTAATAGAATTATGTCTTAAGGTTCTTTGAGTAGTTGCACTGGAATTTAGATTTTAACTTGAGTCTGGGTGGGAAGGGTATATTTAGGTCATCACTATGGAAATTTGTGTGTTAAAATTATTTCTTGCTACTAGATATTCTTTTTTTCCCTTGTGGTATTGGGTATCATGTCTTTAAAAAAGTGTGCCTACCTCATTGCAGTGTGTTTATCAAATATATTATACATCTATATGTAATAGTTTCAATATAAATTAGGATAAAAAATAAAATAAGCACTCACACTATCCTATAATTGTATAATCTCCTTTATTTGTGATCATTGCTTGCTTACATGATACTTACATTTCATTTCAATGTGAAGAACTGTATTAATTTTTAGAAGTGATTTTTCTATCATAAAGTTCTGTGTGGATTCATGTAACCACTCAAATGTTAACATATCTATTTTAACTTTATTATTAAAATATAATTCTGTTACAAATAAGATTCCTCATACTCATTCAACTTTTTTTCTTTAACACAACGGTATCTTACTCTAACAATTCTAATTTTAACACATTCTAAATTCTCTCTCTCTCTCTCTCTCTCTCTCTCTCTCTCTCTCTCTCTCTTTCTCTCTCTCTCCTTCTCCCTCTCCCTTTCCCTCTCCCTCTCTCTCTCTGACTATGTGTATGTATGTGTGTGTACAAATGCATGTATAATGATTTTGCTAATAGGAAGTCAGAAGACATTATTTGGTTTTCCTTAATCTTCCTTGTATATTATAAATCCTTTTTAAAAATTGGAATTGGTGATGAACACATCTTTTATATGTTGTGGTGTGGTTTTATCCTAGAAGTATGTAGGAGTTCTTGGGTGTATAGTCAGGATTTTTTTAATCCTAGAATTTATACATTTTATTTTAGTTATCTTTCACTTTTTTATTTATTTTCTTTTATTTGTATGTGTATGTATGTATGTGCATCATGTGTGCATATGCTCCCAAAGAAGTAACTAAAGCACATGTGACTTTAGTACAAACTGAGGATTTTTAGATGCACTTCAAGAAACTGTGACCTTATTTTTAAAATATCTTTCTATTTTGGCTGATACACCAGAGCTTTTTACCTCATCAGCTGCATGGTTGTTAATGGTATTGGAGACATGGCTCTCTAAGACACTTCCAATTTCTTCTGCATGTTTGGTATGAAAATAATGAAGGTTTTCAATGAAAGCAAGATGCTGATTGTGTTGGGAACTGAGTTGGGATAGAGATTCTGCAGCAGCCAATAGTCCCTCTCTCTGGTATTATTGTTGGGAAGGGTTGTCCAAGACTTCTTAGTCCTTGGAGGCCATGTGAGATTCATCATCCTATTTCTGTAGTCAAATTCATTTTTATTCCAGGAAATGTGCTAGACAAATTGGTTATTTTCATTCTTGTCTTAGTCTCTATAAATAACACAATATCCTTATACACATTTAATATATAGACAATATAATATAATAATATAAATTAACTGGGAAGCTAAATGAAGTGCTTTTGTTTATATGTAGCACATTTTTCTTTTCCTTTCTTCTGATGATGGACACTGAGTTGGTACACATCTCTGATATCGTGAATAGTGTTATAATAACCAAAGATGTATAAAGCCTCTGTTGTGCACTCACTTAGAATAATTTGGGCATATATGATAATAAATAATCTATTCGGGTTATACTGCAGTCCTATTTTTGTATTTTTGTGAAACTTTCATACAGTACTCAAAATATGGAACCAAACTAAATGTCCATCAATGGAAGAAAGGAAAAAGGACATGAATTATACATGTATGAAAATATTTATTTAGTTGTTAAAAAAGTGGAATCATGTTATTGGCTAGAAATGAATGAAATTTGAGATTATCATATTAAATGAAATAAGATACAATTAGATACATTTTCTCTCATTTATGCATCAAATATTTTGTGTAGGTACATGAAACCATATCTATATGACATGAAAGCAGAAAAGAGAATAGGGTAAGATAGGAGACTAGAAGAACTTTAAAGAGGGAGGAGAAATAAATTATCTCTACTCAGTTCTTCAGTATGTACAACAAATGCAAGTGAATTAAAGAAATTAATATGCAGATTATAAGAACATAGAGAATAAATTTGTAGAGTATTTAATAACTGTATGTATGGGATACAAAATGGATAAATCTCAGAAGAAAATCAGTTACTCTAAAATGGTCATTGAGAAAGTAAAAAGAGAAGTGTTGTGTATTAAGAAATTAGAGAAATGCATGCTTTAATAAACCAATAGAAAAGAACATATTAACACAATATAACATATTAATGAAATAGAAAAGAAAGAAAAATAGTGGGGTGGATGTGTTTGCAAAAATAATTATATTTTTACAACTATTATTTGAGCCAGGCAGTGGTGTTGCATGCCTTTAATCCCAGCACTCGGGAGGCAGAGGCAGGCAGATCTCTGTGAGTTTGAGGCCAGCCTGGGCTAAAGAGTGAGTTCCAGGAAAGGTTCTAAAGTTACACATGAAACTCTAAAAAAAAAATACCCAAAACATGTGAAGCTCTCTTCTATTCCCTGATAGTCACATCTCATGCAGTGGCAAAATCCTCCCTAAGACATAGAGGTAAAGTCCAGAGTAAACAGATCTACCTTCAATTCTAGCAAAATGTTTAATTTTGGAATCAGCAACACCTTTATTTACCTCAACTACATGCTATACATGTGCCAGTATGATTCCAACTATGGCATGACCCAATACACAGACAGGGCGTCCACCAGGAAAACTTTCATCAGTAGTAAGATCATCTCCTTACAGGATCAATATCCTGTCAATATCAAATTGGTTGATGCTGGTACCAAGTGTGTTGTGGAGTTTTCTGGTATCTTTACTATGATGGAGATAGTCAGAGATCACTTTAAGGGTGAAGCCAAAGACGTATCATCTCTGCCCCTTCTTATGTTGCATCCATGTGAGTAATGGGAATGAACCACAAGAAGTATGACAACTCATTTAAGATTATCAAAAGTGTGTCCTGCACTACCCACTTCTTAGTCCCTCTAGCCATGACAATCTTAGCATCAAGACCAAATCACAACCACTGTCTGCTCCATCACTGTCAACAGGAAGACTGTGGATGGCCCTCCTAATAAACTGAGATGTGATAGTCATGGAACTGTATAGAACATTGTACCTCCATCCACTAGTGATAGCAAGATCATAAGGCAAAGTCATCCTAGGGCTGAACAGGAAGCTTACTGGTATGGCTTTCTACATATCTCCCATCAGTATGTTGGCTGTAGATTGTACCTGCCACCTACAGAGAGATGGCAAATAGAAATAAATTGAGTAGGTGGTGTAGCTGAAATTGCATGGATCTCCCAAACAACATCCTGGCTTATTCTGTGAGGATTTTGTCTCCTGAAACTTTAACAGCGAGGCCTACTCTTTCATCTTTCATACCGGGGATAGCACTGGCCTCAATGATCACTTGGATCTCTTACTGGTAAAACTATGAATTTGGCTGTGGCAACAGTGTGTTGGACCTCAAGTTTCAAATGACCTCCAAGCAAAAAGAAGGTCTGGATGACCCTTCTCAATAAAAACAGTATAAGAAGATGGGGACCTTTGCTTGCTGTGGAGTTCATGCCCCAAGTTAGCCCCCAACACAATGACCACCTCTGTCTGAAGTTTCCATCCCAGATACCAAGAGGAAGGGGAAGGGGTTTGTGGAGCTACACTGTCTCAAACAACATCTGTAAAGTTCACTGCACCATCTCCACAAGTATTACAGAAATACGTGCTTTATGATAGGATGCAATTTAGGAAAAATTCTCAGCAATATGAATAAAGAAGGACTCCTGGATAATTTAAGAGCATAAAATTTCTTCAATTTTTTTTTTCAGAATTTGATAGAAACAGCTCTATGGAAAAAAAGTGAAAACTTGTAAATAGATGATTTTTTCTAGAAAAAATCAATTGCTAAAATTGACTAAAATGAATTAACTTTAACAAAATGGTTAGTAAAGTTGATATAGAAAGTTTTAATTAATTACTTTAATTAAAAATAAAAATTCCACTGGATATTTTTAACAAATATTTAAAGATGGACTACTGAAGTGTTAATTATAATATTGGATAGAAACAATGAACACTTAACAGTTTATATTATAAGATTACTGCCAAAAATAAGTAAATATACTAGAAAAATGAAGCTATACACTGATTTCACTAAACAATATAGACAGATATAAATGTAAGCTGCAGAGTAAATAAACCTAATGTTATCTTAAAAAATATCTTTATATTTGGAAATTCAAAATGAATTTAATTTAAAATATATGATCAAGGTAATACATTCATAATTCCAGAATGGACTTCTTGTTTTTAATAACTTGGCATTGTGAATCCCAACTACATTTATTGGCTCTAAGAATATTTATTCTACTACTTACTTAAAAAAATCTGCCTTAAGAATTTAAGGCTGGCCGGGCAGTGGTGGCGCACGCCTTTAATCCTAGCACTCGGGAGGCAGAGCCAGGAGGATCTCTGTGAGTTCGAGGCCAGCCTGGGCTACCAAGTGAGCTCCAGGAAAGGCGCTGCAAAGCTATGCAGAGAAACCCTGTCTCGAAAAACAAAAAAAAAAAAAAAAAAGAATTTAAGGCTGATAAAATTAAGAATCATTGCTGATAAATGATTTCTTATTCATGTTTAGTATATTTTTATACCAAATCTATCTGAAGTTTTCCTACAGTTGATGAATGTCACTGAGTCTCATATAGAGAAAAGAGAAAAATATGGAAAAAACTGGACTTAAAGTATTTCAAAGTTATTTTTATTTAATTATTATTGTTATATACATATATGTAAATGAATAAATACATACATGTATCCTACTGAGTCCAATAAATATTGCCTGCATGTATAAATTTCTAGGGCTGATTACTTAATATTAGATAAACCATCAGGTATTTCATGACTGGGAAAGACTTATTCTTCCTCTGTCATCAGTTGTTAATTTCCTGTAGTTCTCCTGCTAATGATGAGACCCTGTGAAACTTCTTCCATCTCTGTAACACGAATTGCTAAATGGTTATTTTATAAAAAATCAATCAATCAATCAATCAATCAATCAATCAATAAAACAGTACCAGATTTTGGTGTGAATGCTGAAAGATCAGAGAGACAAAGGAAGCCTAGGACTCCTCAGCCTGGAAAGCTTTTCTGAGCTGAAAGACTATTTCCTATCTCCTCAGGCCTTATATAACTTTCTCTGCCCACACATATCATTTCCTGTCTCAACTTTCCTAGTGCTGGGATTAAAGGCATGTGACTCCCAAGTACTAGGATTAAAGGTGTGTGCCACCACTGCCTGGCTCTGTTCTTTCTTAGACAGAGTCAGTCTCATGTAGCTCAGTATGGCCTTGAACTCACAGAGATCCAGACAGACCTCTTCCTCCCAAGTGCTAGGACTAAAGGTGTGTGCCACCACGTCCTGACTTCTGTTTAATCTAGTGGTTTATCCTGCCCTCTGATCTTCAAGCAAGCTTCATTTAATCCACAACATATCAGCACATCGGGATGTAAACTGATGCTAAGATTGCCCAGGCAACCATACAGTTGAGATTTCATGGGTGTCACTTCCTTGTCATATATAGAAGACAGTTGTTTGTTTGATTGTTTTTTTTTATAACAGATATCCTGTTCTTTTGGCTCTTACAATCTTTTCATACCTTCTTCTGTGATATTTCCTGCTTAGGGGTTATTGGAGAGAGATGAAGGAGGGAGAAAATAATGTAAATACAGTATATACATATGAAAATTTTAAAATGAAATTAAAAAAAATAATAAAGTAAAAGTAAATTAAAAATCCTTGATTATATCCTTCTACAAGTTATTTTTTGTAGAGTCCATTAAGTTATTTACTTCAACTTATAATCCTCTAGTCTGTTAGAAAGTGAGAACCTTGGAGCTAAAAATGATTTTTTTCTTTTTTTCTTTTTTGAGACAGGGTTTCTCTGTGTAGCCCTGACTGTCCTAGATCTTTCTCTGTAGACCAAACTGGCCTTGAACTCCTGAGAGATCTGCCTGTATCTCAATTGCTAGGATTAAAGGCATGTACTACCACTACCTTCTATGAAACTGTATTTTAAATAATTTTAATATTGCACAGGCTTTCCTCTTCCCATTTAAGTTATTGTAATAACAATGTCAATGTATCAAATCAATTTAATACATATTTATATGAAATAAGTATGTTATTATAAAATTTCATTTCATTAAAACCTTTAGTATTAAAATTTGTATTATGATAAGATATGAGAAACTCCCTTTTTCACATATAATAGTGTACATGAAAACACTTTATACGATGCTTAAACCTAAATATATAAAGCATAATGTACCACAAACCTTCTACATTACTTAGAAACAATATTTGATCTATACTTACTTGCTAACTTGTTTTCCAAACATTTTGTTTTCAGTTTTCTGAGCAATTTTGGGCCAAGGCCTATAATTACAGAGTCTTGGGCAAACTCAAGCAACAAAGATTATTAGTTAACAAACCCAACTACCATAGTATATTTTTCAATCCAGATATAGAGAAACATCAAGAAATAACTGTCTTAGTAAGGTCTAAATCTCTACCAGGAAGAAAATTTGTCTTTGTGCCCAACTTTCTTCTTGATGTGTCCTTTGTGCTTGACACAAATTAGAGTCACCTGAGAAGTGGGAAACTCAACTGAAATATTGGCCTGTGGGGCAATTTATTGATTAATGGTTGATGTGGGAGTGTCCAGACTACTGTGAATGGAGGCACTCCTGGGAGGGTGGTGCTAGCTTATATAAGAAAACAATCTGAGTGAACCATGGGGAGAAAATAAGCCCTAGTCACCCACAGATTCTGCTTCATTTTCTGCCTCATAGCTCTTGCCTTTGCTTCTTTTCATGATGGACTGCATTAAATATAAGATGAAATATTCTTTTCCCTCCTTAAGTTGACTTTGGTCATTGTCTTATCATAGCAATAGAAAAACAAATTAAAACAGAGTTGGTACCATAGAGTAGGATACTGCTGTGATAACCAATGCTGTTTTTTGCTGTGACTATAGAAGTATTTGGAAAGTTTGGGCTGGAAAAGCCGTTGAGGGCTTATCAATTAATGTGGAAATGTGGAAGATAACAATGCTGAGAGAAATGCAGAGTGTGAAGGACTGGCTTATGAGTTTCAGAAGCAATTTTGAGAGTACCTCAAAGATTCTATCAGAAGTATTCTTGTGATACTTTGAATTAAGCAGGTATGGGTTTTGGTCATGTAGGGTAAAAAGAACCAATAAAAGAAAACCCTGGACCTGACATCAGAGACAAAGGAATACACCCTGTCCCTGAACCAATTCAGGAACTGAAAACCAACCAATCCAAGAGCATGAAAACCAATCAACTCCAGAGCATGAAAACCAATCAATCCCAGAGCACAAAACCAACTAATCCCTGAGGATGAAATTCAACCAAACTCAGAGCTTTTCCCAAGCTTAGGAATTGAAATCCTACCCATCCACACCCTGAAAATTTCTACTTTGGAAAGTTCTGCCCTTAAGAAATACTATATAAGCCCTGTATCAATTCATTTGGGGCTGCCCTTTTCCACCCTGGCAGAGGCAGCCACTCTCTTGGATTCCTCCCCTAATAAATCTCTTAAGTGAGGTTTGAGGTAAGGAATTTCTTTTGCCAGAACAGAGCAAAGATGTACATTTTTTTTTTGTGCAAGTAGAGCAGAACTGCTACATTTCTGTGAGGAAACTCTCTTAACAGAGCAGAACAGTAATCGCTCTCACCAGAGTGAAGAGAAGCAGGAGTAGAGCAGAACTATAACACTTTGGCTGGGGAAACTTTCCCTTGCTGGAGCAAAGTGTGAACACTCTAAGGATGCTGAACAGAGCTATAACATTTCTCTGGAATAGAGCTGTGACAACCATGCTGGGGAAATCTTCCCCTGCTGGAGCAGTATTGTTACACGTGCAGTAGGGAAACCTTTCCCAGAGCAAGGACTGTGACACTTTACTGGATAAAAGTTCTCCCACCACAATAGAGCTGTAACACTTACAAGTAATCCTTGGCTTCCAACTTCCAGGATACCTTTCCCTTCAGAGCTGTAACACTTACAGATCAGCTAGCCCTGAAAACAAGGTGTGCTTAAGAAGCTACCTATGCCACTTAAATGAAACCTCTGTTTACTGATTTACTGGTTAGCTAGGACTGATTAATATGAGCACAGGATCATGGAGGTGGCATCTTCTGGAAATAGTTTCCTCAGAGTCCTCAATAGCTGTGTTTAAAAGGTCCAATGCTGTATCTCAAGGTGATAGCAAAACACAGTATAGTATAAGAGTCTCTCATGTGGGGCTGGCAGGTAGCATGGGCGTCATGGAGAGAAGTTACAATTTGCGAGGAGAGGCCATTGATAAAGGTACAACCTCAGTGGCAGTACAAAATCCATGATGAAAGGGTCATGCACTAAAGCAGAGGCTTGGCATTTTGGTATGGTTAGTGTGCATGAAGAGGTGAGGAGAGGCCACTGATGGAATCTCAGTTGCAGTTGAAACCCCAGGACTTAAGGGTTCATGGAGAGATACTTGGGCTTTAATTACAAGAGGCCAGGAGGAACCATTGGTGAAGGTAGAGCCCCAATTGAAGTGGAAATCTCCAACATATTTGGGATGCCAGGATATGGAATGTCCACCAAGGACAACAGCAGATATGGAATGGAGACAGAATCAGCCTAAGGGACACATTGCTCATACTGCGGATGGCAAAGCCAGGACCATGGATATATCCAAATCCTTTGGCACATAGGAAGTCATGGTTGAGTCCCAGACATCAGAAAACAGACACTGAGCTACTTGAAGATAGAATTTGGTTTGCTTTGATATCCTTTTTACTGTTCCCTAGTTCTTTCTTAATAGAATGATAGGTATACAAGTTTTGGATTTTTTTAAAAATTTTATAATTAAGCTAGTTTTACATATCAGTCGTGGATTCCCCTGTCCTCCCTCCTCCCGCCCCCTCTGCCCTCCCCCAAATCCCACCTCCTCCAAGGTAAGGACTTCCCTGGAGATTCAGCTCTACCTGGTAGATTCAGTCGAGGCAGGTCCAGTCCCCTCCTCCCTTCACCCAGGCTGAGGAAAGTGTTCCAGCATAGGCCCCAGGCTCCAAATAGCCAGCTCATGCACTAAGGACAGGTCCCAATCCCACTGCCTGGGGGCTTCCCAAAAAGTTCAAGCTAATCAACTGTCTCACTTATGACCTACTCTGGTGATAAGATGGCCAAACATCATAACTGTTGTGATAGAACTCTCATCCAATGACTGATGGAAGTGGATGCAGAGATGGATGGCCAGGCCCCAGGTGGAGCTCCGGGAGTCCAACCGGTGAGAGAGAGGAGGGATTGTATGAGTGAGAGATGTTGAGACCATGATTGGAAAAAGCATAGGGACAAATAGCCAAATTAGTGGAAACACAAAACTATATAGCTGAAGTTTTGGATTTTTTAATCTTATTTTATTTTACAGGCTCTCCACCGTTAAGACACTTTAGGTTTTGAAGAGAATTTGGAATTTCGAAGTGCTGAAATTCATAAAGAATATGGGAATTTTGATGTTATGCTATGTTTATACTACTATATTAATATGAAATCTTTGAGATGTATAAGAAAGAAAATAGCATGTTTTCTTAGTGATATATTTGTGTGAAATGTTAAAATGAGGTCACTGTCCTGGTTATTTTCTATCAACTTCAGACAAACTAAAGTTATCTAAGAAGAGAAAACCTTAAGAAAGGAATAGCCTCCATCAGAGGGGCCTGAAGTACAAGTCTGTGAAGGCAATTGCCATGGGAGAGGCCAGTCCACTGTGGGTGATGCTACTCCTTGGCAGGGTATCTTGGGTGGTATAAGAAAGGGATCTGGGCAAGAAAGAGGAAGCAATACAGTAAACTGCATTCCTCCATTGACTCTGCTTCAGTTCCCAACTTGAGCTTCTTCCCTGCCTTCCTTAAATGATCTACTGTGACCCTATCTCAAGTAGTTTAGGTTACTGTTTTATCATAGCTACAGAGAATTAAACTAGAACACTCTGTTACTGAGTTACTGACATTCTACACGAAGTTGTGATGGCAGTTTGAAAGTGACATTTTATGTCAGTTTCTGATATACGAGAAAATTGAATTGACAGTTTGTGAATTTCATTTGTGTGAGTCAAATTAATTTTATACAATCTGCCTAGAGTTGCTTGAGAAAAAAGATACTGGGACAAACAAAATGATGTAATTTTACATTTTAATTTAATTTTACTTTTTCAGAGCATATAATTATCATAAAAGTAGACAACAACAGATCTTGGAATTTTTTAAACTCTATCTTGTGGTACTAAAATGGTGTTTTGTGTCAAATTATTTCAAAAAAACCTGGGCACAAACATCAAAGAACCATAAGGCAATTGAGAAATAGACAAATTTATTAATATCAGAAATCCTCTAAAGTGGAACAGGTTACCTCCAAACACACATATAGACTATACATAACAAGAATTTAACATTTGATTAACCACTTTATTATTTCCAAATGTCTTTACATAGTGGCTACTGAATAATCAACTTTTTTTCTCTACAAATCTCTCTCAATATTGTATTATATGGAACTGTTTAATGAATAGGAAATGTCTCAAATTTCCCCCGAAATACCTTAATGTACATCATTTTTTAAAGATATAAACTTCCATTGCATATTACAGAATCATGAGAATTTCTTTTTTTTGTTTGTTTGTTTTGAGACAGGGTTTCTCCATGTAGCTTTGTGCTTTTCCTAGAGCTCTCTTTGGAGACCAGGCTAGCCTCAAACTCACAGAGATCCACCCACCTCTGCCTCCTGAGTGCTGGGATTAAAGGCATGTGCCACCACTGCCCAGCCAAGAATTTCAAACACTTTCAAAAATGAAAAAGTGATTTCTGTGTTTTGAATCCGAAAAAGGTTTAAAACAATGTTCAGGATGTTCATAAATTATTATTGGTTTATCCTTAAAATTTACAAAGTATATTAAAATAGTCCATTCAGATTTTTGCTGTAGCTATTGTTAAGAAGCATAGATTGAATATCAAAATTTCCAATTGTAAGCTATAATGAATAGCGTTGCAAGAAACATAGGAGAGGAGATGTCTTTTCATCATATTTTTAGAAATAAGTTCTGAGTCACAAAGAAAGGGAAACCACTCCAATTGATCAAGAGGATGCATTACTCACCAAAGTTGAAGAACAAACATAGAGAGAAAGGAATAGCACTGATGCAGGTGGTGACTGTGTTTTTCCTCCACTGGATGTGTTTCTACATCACAGTATTTTACAATTCACCAGTTTTAAAAGAATCCAGTCACAATAAATGAAATTAATTCAACAATGTAGTATGACTTTCATGTAAACAATAGTGAAATAGTAAAAAATAGCTGGGTGTAGGTGAAATTAAAATGTTCGCATAAACGTCATACAAAATGAGGACAATAGAATACTTGATTTTCTGAAATAAGTACAATTTTATAGTATATGATAGAAAACACTCATATTGAATGCTTCTTACAATATTGACTTTGTTTCATTTGAATATGTACCAAGGTCAGTGATTCACACATTAAATATAGTTCCATTTTTAGTTGCTTAGGATCCTCCAAACTGTTGTCAATATGGTTGTACTGATTTACATTCCCACCACCTTTGAGTTAGAATTTTGTGATGGCTACTCTTGATTGTCAGCTTGATAAAACATCTAGAGTCAACTAAAACTAAGCTGCTTGGCTCCCAGTAAGGGATTTTCTTATCAGGGTTTTTAAAGAAGGAAGATCTACCCTAAATCTGGGTTTTTTGTTTTGTTTTGTTTTGTTTTTTGCCTGTTTTCCCTTACTCTCACTGGCAAGTTCATTCACCCTAATGTTGCAAGCTGGTATTCAAAATAAGTTCTTCATTATTCCAACATAAATAAGCAGCTTTCTAGAAATCCTCCTGGACTTTACCATCAGATTGGGACTGTGCAGAGATATCCAACCTCATAGACAGATCAACTACCAGATTTTCAGCCTTCTCTTGAAAGACCGCTATTGTTAGACACTCTGTATCATATTATGTAAGCCTGTCAAAAAATACTCTTAAAAATATATTCTATCTGTTTTGTCCCTTTGGAAAACCCTGATTAATACAGTTTTTTTCTAAACATCCTTGCTAGCATTCATTAACTTTTGGTATCTCAAGTCCAGTGATATTTTTTTATGTTTTATTACTTGATGATTAGTAATGCTTAAAACAATTTTATTCAAGTGTAAGCTATTTTTACATTTTTTTAAAAACAGTATCTATTCAAACATATGAAAATTTAAAATACTTAAATAGAGGCTATTGCATAATTTATGCCTATTAGGATACCATTAGGAAATAAAGGCTCTGGGCAGGTAAAATTGTGGGTAAATGTGGTTACCGCTAATCTTGATGACCAGGTATTGATCCCTGAACCAATATGGTGGAAAGAGAGAACTGTCTTTTGCAAATTTCTCTCTGACAAACTCACACTTATCTATAATACATATATGTGTGCATGTGCACACAATAAATAAATAGATAGATAGATAGATAGATAGATAGATAGATAGATAGATAGATATAAAAAAAAATAAAGAATGAAATCATTCCAGTCACAACAAGATAAATAGAACTGGAAAAATCATGCTGATGAGAAAGTTAGACAGAGAAGCTTAAGTACTGCATAATAATCTGATTCATATGTGGAATAGGAAAACATCAGCATTAAAGAAAGTTAAGTACAGAATATTGTTTAGCTAGAAGCTCTAGAGAGCAAAGGACAGGCAGATCATGAAATGCTAATCAAGAGATATTAAGCTTAAATTGTATAGCAATAAAAAATCCTGATGCACTATTGTAGTTAGCTGATTATAAATAAAGATAATGTTCTACGTATTCTTAACAGGTATAAGAAACATTTTAAATGTTTTCACCATAAAATTGATACATGTTTGTGGAAAATAGATATATTTGAGCACTTTTAAATATTAATAAATGCATACATATATAAATTATCACATGGTAACCCATTTTCTGTGTACCAGTTCATATAAATTCATACAAAATAAAAGAATTGTCCCTCCTTCTCCCATGTTCCACAACAAAAAATTTAGTCAAGATATATGAAAAGCTATCTATGAGGTATGGAAATGGTATGATAAAGTGTATTTCCATAGTACTTTATCAAATTAAAAAATTCTGAAGACATATTTTCATGGATACAACTGCTTTCTTAATACAATACTTGGGAAACGATAGCAGGTAATACCCCTGAAAATTTTATTTTGCAGTGCTTACTGTCTCATTGCAAAGAATCCTGCATATGAAAATAATGTATAGGAAAAAGTAAAAAAAAAATAAATGGTGACTCTGGAAACTGTTATTCAATTAAAGCCCCAAATTCATATTTTCCAAATACCTTTCTGGATATTTTACTTCTGCTTTACTGAAAATAGTCTTTAATACACGTTTAATCTCCATAGTTAAAATAAAAACAAAAAATGTTACCACTTTAAAGCCTTTCAAATTATGCTTGCTTAGAGAAGGTCCTAGTGCACTGTGTAGTGCTTTTCTTCCATTTTCCAATTGTACTGTTCCTTAATAAGTGGAATCACATTTTGGATTCATTCATAGTGACTCAACAACAAAAATCTTTGTACAATTTGGAGGTATAGCCAGAGTTCTAATTAGACATTGATACACAGAGTGAGATAAAAGATTAGGAGATGGGCTCAGAGAGATGATTCAGCAGTTATGAGCAGCAGTAGCTCTGCCTGAGAATTTAGATTTTATTCCCAGCACCCACATGGTGGCTCACAGCCTTTTGAAACTCCAGTTCCAGGAGATATAATGCCCTCTTCAGACACTGTGTGCACATGGTGTACAGACATACATGCAGACAGAACACCCATACACCTAAAAATAAATAAATAGCTAGATAGATAGAAGATAGATCGATAGATCGAATGATAGATAGATAGATAGATAGATAGATAGATAGATAGATAGATAGATAGATAGATAGATAGATAGATAGATAGATGTTAAATTTTAGCCAGGCAATGGTGGCACAGACACCTTTAATCCCAGGACTCAGGATGCAGAGCCAAGTGGATCTCTGTGAGTTTGAGGCCTGCCTGGTCTACACAGCGAGATCCAGCAAAGGCACCAAATCTACACGGAGAATCCCTGTCTTGAAAAAAAAATGTTAAATTTTAGAACAAGAGATGCACAAATCTTTTTGGATTGAGCCCCTTAATGGAAAGTTTACATCAGTTGAGATGAGGATTTGTGTAGTTGAACAATACTTCTGGACAAAAGTAAGAAACTAAATTTTGGAGATCTTAAATTTAGCATCTTTTTATCCTTTTTATCTAGTGGACATATCATGTGGGAGATTTGAGTTGGATAAATGTAGTTTTGGCAACAAATATATATTAGTGTGATTTGTAAATGTTTATTTTCATTTTGATCTAGAATCTGAGTATCAGGCATGTTTCTAGGCACACCTATGAAGGATTAGTTAGATTAGGTTAGTTCATGGACATGAGTATGAGAGATGATCTTGATTAGATTGATTGAGACAGGAAGACCTACTTTAATATTTTTGGCATCATTCTCAGGACCTGTGTCTTAATTTTCTACCTATTGTTGTGATAAAAACAGCATGAAATTAAGGTTTCTCTTCCCAAGTTGACCAAAACAAAACAAAAAATAAACAAGAAAACAAATGAAAACATCCAACAACTAGCAAGTACAACTGCTGTCTTAGAACAAATGCAAATGAATACAGAAACCCAGTCTTTTTCCTCCTACAGATGCAAGTCTGGTACTAGAACCATGACATAGCTGCCATAGTTCTTTAACTAAGAACCAAAATAAATCCTTCTTTTTAAGTTGCATTTGTCAGGATATGTTATCACAGCAACAGAAAAAGTAACTAAGAAAAGTGTCAACACAACAAACATTATTTCAAAATATAGGACAGAATGAAACAAAAACCAATAATCATGACAAGGATGAGTGTTAAATGATGGGATTGACTGGGAGATGACTCAGTTCATAATATGCTTGCTGCCAAACCAGCCGGACATGAATTTGATTCTTAGAAAGCATCTAAAAAAGTCTTGTGTGGTAGCAAACCCTTGTAATCATAGTACTGGGTGATGAGGAGGAGATGAGGATCCCTTGAGTTTGATAGTCATCTAACCCAAGCCAGCAAAAGATTCTGTCTCAAATTTCAATGTGCTCAACTCTTGAACAATGACACCGGAAGTTTTCTTCCGATATTCATGCACATGTAAAAATACTTGTATCTTTGTACCAGACACACATACACATGTAAGAGCATAGTAACACAAAACATACTTCACTTGCATTCGTGCCCCAATGCATGCATGTGCACACACATATACTCACACAGAATAAAACTGGGACAAAGGTAGGGAGACTTAAAGGATTGATGGCACTGTTGAAGAATGAAGGAATACTATCTTGTACTAAGAAAAGGAGGTTATGCATGGTTCAAGCGTTATAGTGAGTGAAATAAATGGATACATAATTTGATAGATGAATAGGTCAAGGTGGAGTCTGGAAGCTGTCTTTTGTTTCTGTATTCTCAGTAAATTACAAAACCAGCTTATCATCTGTCAGTGTTTGAAAGAGAATAAACTGACACTTGTGGCAGTATCATAAGATAATATGAGAGCTGATTAGGAAATAATGCGCAGATTGTTGCCTGGGAGCATTAAGAGTCTGTTTGAGTCTTATGCTTACCTATGTATAGATGTGTTTCTCATTAACATCAGTTAAAGTAGCTAGAGCAGGAATAAAACCATAGATTTATTTAGTGAGTATAAAATAGGTAAGAATGGTAAGTTATTTGAATGACATATATAATTTTAAATGCTGGCTGTAAGAAACTAAAGAAAAGCAGAAGAACCATAAAGGAGAGATGAAGAAAATAAAATGATGAAGAGCAGTAAATCAGGTTTCTCCTTGCTGCAAATAACTACCTTAAAAAAAAACTTAAAGAAGGATGGATTTTTGGGAGGCTACAGTTTGAGCATACAGTCCAGCAAGGTTGGAAAGGTGCAGTGGTGAGATAGTTCCAGATATACAGGTGAAGTAGCTGACCCCAGTGAATTTGCAGCTGGAAAGCAGGAAGAAATGATTGCTTTACCTTCTGCTTTCTCCTTTCAGTCAGCCCAGGGTCTCTATCCAGGTAATGGTGCAGCTCATATCAGGGTGAGGCTTTTCTCCATAGTTTAACATTGCTGGAAAAAACACTTGAGAGATGCCCAGAAGTTTATTACGTAGTTGATTCTAAATCCAGTTAAACTGACAAGATTAACCATCAGAAGCAGTAAATGAAAGGATACAGTGTGGTGTGAAAAATGCTGAAATTGAGCTATTTGAGAAAACTAAACAAAACTAAACACACACACACACACACACACACACACACACACACACACACACGCACGCACACACAAGCCCAAACTATACTATCACTTGAACTTTTATATTTGTTGAGTGTTAGTAGCTTAAGGTTGTAAAGTGATGTTGAACTTCTATGAACTGTACTTCCACCTAAATTAAGCACATATCATTAGATGCAAATTCCCCCCCCCATATTTTCAATTCATTATTTTCTTGCTTTACACCATTTTAGTTCATACTTGAAGGAACAAAAATCATTTTGTTGTTGTTGTGAGTTAGTAGGTCTTAGAAGAAACTTTAAACTTGTCAACAATTTACTTCTATATATCGTTAAAAATGAGTTGAACACCCTCTCAATGGACTTTCAATAAAAAATAAGCCCAACACAAAGAAAACAAAATTATCAAAAAGGACCAAATATATAATTTAAGGCTCCCTAAATATGTTTGGGCTTCTTTAAGTTCAGGAAACTTGAGTTTCTACCATGTTGCCAAAGACAAATTTAATATTATAAATAAAATCATACACAATGCTATTTCCTTCCAGTAGAAGAGATGAAGTGGTGAGAATGAGGTGCACAGTTATATTTTCCAACATTTTACTGTTCTTATTCACATACACTCCTACTTCAGAATGGAAAGGATATTTGATTAATTTTTTCTTCTTGGAACATGAGAATTCATTAATCATAAATCAAACTGTATGTCAAAAGAAGAAGAATTTTAAAAGACAATGATCATTGTATTATTGTTGATTTTACTATGATAAATATGTTTTAATTCCTTTGATATTCATCTAGAAGATGAGTACTTCAAATAAGATTTCTAATTTCAATTTAAAATGGGAGAGTTGTTTCTAGTTTTTTTTTTATTCAATACTTATATTATCACAAAACTCAGTTAAATCTATCACTTAGTACAGCTATAACAAAGTAATACAACTATCTTTTGGATATAGAATTTTCTAATACATAGTTTATAATTCTGTTATTGGGTCTAAGGTTAGGAGGTAATTATGGTAACATTTTGTAAAGTGTTCTTACTATAATCATATTGCTTTTGTGGGACCTAGTATATTAGTATTTCTATTTGAAATGTGTCTTGAACTTGTACACTTCACTGTAAACAAACTAAATATATTTTAACTAGATTGAATTCAATTTCATTATTTTGAAACAAAAAGCTTCAAGTATAATATATTACATTCCATGGACTTGTATAGCAAGTCTGGTTTATGCTTCAGTATACATGTGTATGTATGTGTGTGTGTGTGTGTGTGTGTGTGTGTGTGTGTGTGTGTGTGTGTGTGTATTATATCTGCTGTATATTGCCTTTATTATGCTTTGTATCTTCCCTGTATGCCTGATCTCATCAAGACTTTTATCTTGAAGGGGTGTTGGATTTTGTCAAAGGATTTTTCAGCATCTAATGAGATGATCATATGCTTTTCTTTTTCAGTTTGTTTATACGGTGGATTACACTGACAGTTGTTTATATGTTGAATCCTCTCTGACTGCATCTTTGGGATGTAGCCCACTTGATTACAGTGGATAATCTATTTGATGTGTTCTTGGATTTGGTTTGCAAGTATTTTGTTGAGTAGTTTTACATCAATATTCATGAGAAAATTTGGTCTGTAATTCTCTTTTCTTTGTTGAGTCTTTATGTGCTTTGGTTATCAGGGTAACTGTGGCCTCATAAAAAGAATTTGGCAATGTTCTTCTGTTACTGTATTAGCTCTTCTTTGAAAGTTTGGAAGAATTATGGACTAAAACCATCTGGCCCTGAGCTTTTATTAGTTGAGAGACATTTGATGACTGATTCTATATAAGGCATACATATTTTGTACTAATCTAATAAATTAACAAACATTCCATAGACCAATAAGAATACCTGACAAATCAAAATATGATAAATATTATTTTATAATTGATAAAAACTACTATGACATAATGTGATTTTAATGAAGACTCCAGACAATTTATTTTACTATTTTATATGAGGTTTCCAACTTTTATTACTATGCTCTGTTTTGCTTAATATGAGATTTCATCATGACAATGTTATAAATTCTATAAATGTATATTATACTTTCTTGCATAGTTGAATATACAATATATTAACAGATGTCAAACAAGCAAATTTCTATCTCAGCAATAAAACATTTTTCTTTTATAAATACCTTAAACAGAAAAGAAACTTGTATCTGAACAATCTTTGAGTAGATCTTTTTTCTTCAATCATATGATTTCACGTAAATCTATTCCTTATTAGTCTTACCTCAGGTCAGAATAGTGTCTGGTACATAGTGAGGTTTGAGATTCCAACTTCCATTTATTTCATTCGCACATGCATCTATATGAGAGCATCAAATTATTTGCATGAGTTTAGCTTCATAATAGATTAGAAACCAGGAAAATCTGATGCTCTTACCTTTTCAGGATTAGTCTTGCTATTTTAGGTCCTTTGTATATAGATTCTAGTACTAATTGGTCAATTTCTTTCAAAATTCAACTATCTGGGATTTTTTAAAAAAGATTTATTTATTTATTTATTTATTTATTACAATATTCTGTCTTCATGTATGCCTGCAGGCCAGAAGAGGGCAACAGATCTCATTAGGGATGGTGGTGAGCTACTGTGTGGTTGCTGGGAACTGAATTCAGGACCTCTAGAAGAACAAGCAGTACTCTTAATCACGGAGTCATCTCTCCAAGCCCTATCTGGGATATATTTTGAATGAAATCCCCTAGATCCAATAGGGGATTTGACTGTATTTAATTTTGTCTTCATATATTTTAGTTTGGTCTTTGTTAATGTAAATATCCAAAAATGTGGTGGTGTTGTGTTCCCCAAAATATTGTGCACCCTAATAAACTTATCTGGGGTCAAAGAACAGAACAGCCACTAGATACAGAGGCTAGAAAATGGTGGCACTCACACCTTTAATCCCTCTAGATCTCTGTGAATTCAAGGCCACATTGGAAACAGCCAGGCATGGTGACACACGCCTTTAATTCCAAGAAGTGAGCCTTTCATCCCAGGGAGTGATGGCAGATAGCAGAAAGGTATATAAGGCATGAAGACCAGGAACTAGAAGCTTTCGAGCAGCAGTTCAGCTGAGATTCATTCTGGATGAGGACTCAGAGGCATCCAGTCTGAGGAAAGAGGATCAGCTGAGGAATTGGCAAGGTGAGGTAGCTGTGGTTTGTTCTGCTTCTCTCATCTTCCAGCATTGACCCCAATAACTGGCCTCAGGTTTGATTTTACTAATAAGACCTTCTAAGATTCTGCTACACAGAAAAATTTGGTAATGATTAGTAGACTTAAATGTACAAATCTTGAATTTCTAGAGTGAAACTTCTTCCTTCACACATTTTGCTTTTTGCTACTTTTAGAAAGAGCAGTGTTTACTTAATTTCAATTGTTGGATAGTTCTCTGTTGTATATATAAGTTAACTGAATTTTTATAGCCTAACATTCTGCTTTGCAACATCCCTAGAACTGTTGACTAGTTCTCCTGGTATGTTAGTACACTTCTTTATTGGTGCGTCCTAAATTAGTAGTTCAATTTCTTCTTATAAGCTCACTAAAATTGCCTATTTCTTCCTCAATTCATTTCAGTTTCCTGCTGTTTCTTTCCATGGGTTTGGCCGTTACCTTTATGCAATCTAATCCGTTGAGACAAAGGTGTTTATTTCATATTGTGACTGTCGTTTTGTTATCTGTAATATCAGTATTGATTTTAGTGAGTTACCCTGCTGACAATGAAAGCATGCACTTCTCCTGTTACTGCAGCTGAAGGTTTGCAACCTTTTCCTTGGATTATATTTTTGAAGAATACGTTTTAAGCTTTATTTATTATTTCTATATTTTTACTTTCATTAATTACTTGCACTTAAATTTTAAGTCTTTTATCTCCTTCAATAGTTTAATTTGTTCCTTTTCTTTTATTAAATCACAATGAAAAACTAAGCTGTTTGATTTGAAGTTTTCATAATTATTGTAGCTAATCGTAGCTATTTCAATGAGATTATTGGAGTTTCATTCATTTATACATAGTTTGATTTGTTTATGTCATTCTTTTTGCTGAGAAGACTCTAATTTTAAAGAAATTCACTGTTAATCTTTTCCAGTTTCTTAATGTAGAGGTTTAAGATTTTATTAAATCTCTCTCTCTCTCTCTCTCTCTCTCTCTCTCTCTCTCTCTCTCTCTCTCTCTCTCTGTGTGTGTGTGTGTGTGTGTGTGATGGCACATAGGTGGAGGTTAGATGATAAAGGATATAAAAAGTTATGTTTACACATTTAAAATGCTAAATTTGACTATCTGATTGTATAATGAAGCTAATGTGATAATATGTATTAGGCAAAATCAATGACATATTTATAATACTTACCTCATATAGGGGATGACAACAGACCAAAGTAAGGATGCTCCTGAAATTCACTTTTGTGATCCAATGAGTATTATTATTACTTACAAGAGTATGCCTAAGAATTGACTCAAAGAACAGAAATGACTCAAAGGCAGCTGTATCACCAAAGACCACCCTACTATGGGTGAGAGCTCACAAAAGCTGGAAATCACAAAAGCACATTGCATAATCTGTAGGACACTCAACATATTGAAGTGTCCGTTTCAAATAGCGCAATTCTTTTTAGCCTCTTCAAGGCCTCTCCAGTTGTTTTCAGTCTTTTATTTTATCCCTGCCTGTGTTAGAGTCTCTTGTAATTGGAGGTATATGAATCAGTATTTTTAAATGATGAGGCAATGCGTGAATACCTGGAAATTCTGCATTATTTTTCCAGAAACTGACAGCTAGATATACTGCTATTATAGCAGTATGTTTTTGATACAACCACTCCCATAACCCACTATAAAATAGCAAAGTGAACATATTTCTACTCTAAACAAACTTACTTGATTGATCTATGTCTAGACCCCTCAGAAGAGTAGAGAATAGCAGTCCTCACTGGGTGGGAATTAGAGAGTGAGAAACTGGGAAAGCAACAGTTCCAATGAATCAGGTTATCCTGTTTGGGAGAGCAAGGAAATAAAATACATTTAGACTTACGTTGTTGACTACCTGAGTTTGCTTCCACACTGTGACTCCCACAAGTTTTCTTGGACCTCCACAGGTAAAGGCATGTTCCCCACACACAGCAGCCAAATAAATAAATTGAAATTTTAAAGAAAGAAAGCAAACCACAGACTCTCAGGTTAAATTATGATGAATTTTAAAACAACAGAGCTTTTACTCCCAAGTACAGGATTATTTCTGAGGGTCCCACATGTCCACAGAATTGGCACTGATACTTCTTTCTTCACTGATTTAGCCTGATTGATCTTTCATTTATATTGTAAAAAATATATACATATGTCTAAGCTTTATTCAAAGTTTCGTAAGAGCAATTTCATATACATTTACTTAAATTCCATATTGGAATTGAATCTATTTTTCGATGTATACTTGACTTTTTTATGATTCAATTTTTCTATTTAAATGTCAGAGGAAGAAAATAAGTATTTTCTCTTCCCTCCATAATTCTTTCTTCGATCAAAATCCTTTATTAAAATGCAAACTAATTAAAAAAAGTTCCAGGCAATTTTATTATCATAGCTCATGTATTCATGCAAGGTGACTCAGAAAAGTTTGCACAGTATATGTCAAAAAGGTGTCCTTAAAGATAAAAAATCAAGAAACTTTTAGAAAGATAAAACAAAAAAAATTCTCTTACATTTCTGACTTCAGTATATACACTTTTGAAAAAAAGTGTATAAAGGCTCAGTTAAGACTGCATAGTCAAGAAAAATATCATAAAAATGTCTGTTACACAATTTTGAGTGAATGCCTTTTCTTTTTTATATATTTTATAATTAATTTAATTTTACATATCAGCACAGATTGCCTTTTCTAATGATGAAGAGACTGATCTAGTCATTCATTTCTTCTGATGAAAAATAGAGGAGACTTTTACAAATAAAGTTTTATTTACAGTTTTAATAGCTCTCAAAAAGAGTGATTTCTTTTGCCTATATTTTCTTAAAACAATTCTTCAAAATGATCCTTTTGCCAAGATGCTGTTTTAGGTAGTTAGTTTGGATTCCTAATTCATATTTTATTGTCAGTGTTTTAGTAGATGACTCATTGTGTACTATTATTGATCTGAGGACATGATTATAAAAAGTAAATAATTACTGTTATTTCAATCATGTTTAGCTTCTAATTGCTGTTTGGTTTTTGTACAGTCTCTTACTCTAAGGGCCACTTTAAATATCTGATAAATGCATACATCCAATTTTAATGTTTATGACAGTGATGGAAGTCAGAACGCATAGGTTTATTCAGGAAAGAAGCTGACACACAATTACCCTTCAGAACAAGCTTTACTAAGATAGAAAGCCTTGCAACCATGCTCAGGAAAGGCTTGAAATGAGAAATCAATTAGGAGAGATAGAGTATCATACCAGAAAGAGTATGATGAGATCCTAAAGTGACAGACAGACAGGGCCTTCCTTTTAAAAGCCTGGATATGAACTTTATTAGGAAAGAAAACTTAGGAGAGTTAACTACCATGGAGTCCTAAAACAAAAGCCTTATGATGCTCTGAACAAAACTAGATTTTTGTTTTGTTTTGTTTTATTTAGATTTCCCAGGAGTAGAATAAAATTCCACAGTATTCAATATAATCTGGCCTTACATGACTCCTAGTATAACAAAGGCAAGTAATGGATAGCAACACAAATTTTATCTTGTTAATACAAGGGGAGAAGCTGGGCTTTCCTTTCCCTATTGAGACCTATGTCTTCCAACCTTCACACCAGAGGCCTGTTAGCTGCAGATCTCATGATGCGCCTTCTTTCTGGAGGCTAGACGGTCTATGATCTAAAATCACAACCCGTGATTTTAGTTTTTTGGTTGGTATGGTTGGTATGATTGACTTTTAAAAACAATTTGCCTGTAGTTTCTTAAATACAGTTTTTATATTTTATGTATTGTCAAAATTAAAATAAGATCGAGAGAGTATTGTAGAAAAATTTCTAAACAGTCTTATTAAATAAGAAACACAGAACCAAACACAGGGTTGCAAGCTGTAGAGAGCCAACTAACCTTAGCTCACCACATCACTGTAGCTTCCCAAGAGACCCTCTTCCTGTCTAACCTGCATCTTTATTGCCTTGTTGCTCTGCCTTCTCATTGGCTCTTAACCCAGCCACCTCACTTCCTCTTCACTGCCTGTCTATACAGACCTCCAAGTCTCTATGGTTGGTACTGGGATTAAAGGCCTGTGTCACCATGCTTGGCTGTGTCCTTGAACACACAGAGACTCTGTCTGCCATGTGATTGGATTAGGAGCATGTGTCGCCACCACCTGACTTCTGTTTAAGGCTGGTTATGACCTCTGATCTCCAAGCAAACTTGATTTATTAACATACAAATAAAATATCACATTTCAGCACAAATAAAATATTACCGCAGAGAATTTTAGAGTTCTTTGTTTCTCATTGAAAAAAATTAGTTGACGATTTCATACTATTTGTTTTAACACCATTCCTCCAACTCCCTCCAGATCCACCACCCTTTCACTATCTATGCAATTTTGTGTCCTCTTAAAAAAAATCAAGTAGAATTTTTGCTACCTTAAAGAAAACTGACTCTTTTTCTCCCAGAAGCTACTAATTGCTATGGTGGTATTTTATTTGTACTGAAATGTTATTTTAATTGTATGTTAATAAATAAAGTTGCCCGGGGATCAGAGCTATTAGAGCCATAGCAAGAGTGTGGCAGTGGTGGCGTATGCTTATAATCCCAGCACTTGGTAGGCAGAGCTAGGTAAGTCTCTGTGTGTTCAGGGATACAGCCAGCATTGGAGACATACACCTTTAAGACCTGGATGGCTGTACTTACAGGCAGTGACGAGGCAGTCACGTGTTTGGGTTTACAACCAAGGAGAAGACAGAACAGAAAGACTATATGAAGACAAACACACAGGAAGTAGGTGTCTTTCAGAGAGGTAGGACCACCGCAGGAGGAAGGGTAAGGTTTTAGCTCTGAGCTCTGACTTCTTGGCTTTCTCTTTTACATTGGTTCTGTGTTTCTTATTTAATAAGATGGTTGGTTACATCTACAAATTGCCAATAGGTCCTTAACTAAAAGTGTGACGTTGTGCCCTCCTTTCCCACCATACTGGAATCTGACCTGGAATGAGATTATACAGACCTTGTACATACTCTCACAACTGCTGAGTCCATGCATGGAGCTATCCTGCTGTGCCTTGAGAACACTGCATCTGGCTTGGTTTTTTTTTTCTTCTGTCAACTTAACAAAAGCAAAGTCATCTTGGAAGAGGTAACTTTAATTTAAAAGATGTCCCCATCAGATTGACACATAACCATGTTTTTGGAGGTATTTTCTTGATTAAGGATTAATGTGGGAGGGCCAGCCACTAAATGTGGTATTCCTCCTGGGCAGGTGGTCCTGGGCAATATAACAAAGCAAGTTGAACGGGCCAAGAAAACAGTGAACAGCATACCCCACAGTCTCTCCTTTGGTTCCTGCTTCCAAGTTCCTGCTTTGCTTGAGTTCCTGCTTTGGTTCCCCTCAATAATATTTTGTGATCAGGACATGTACTCTAAATAAACCCTTTACTCTTAAGTTGATTTTGGCAATAGTCTTTATCACAGAAGTAGAAAGCAAAGTAAGACATACTGTATTTGTTCCATCATACTCATTTAAAAGTCCTAACTCTAATCTTTCTTTGCCCTCTTGTTGCAACTATCCCTGAGGCCTGGGAGGAGGGTATGTGACATAGCCAACCCATTGTGGGATGAATAGTCTAACGTTTTTTATTCTGTACAGTTTTAGCAAGTTTTGTGTCTCTCTGGTCATCTACTGCAGAAAGCTTTTCTCATTAGGTTTTAGGGATGTACCAACCCTTCTTCAGGCAGCTACTCATAGAGTTCCGGTCCTGTCTGTTTTCCTATTGTGTACCAACCCATATAGTATAATATTCTCCCCCCCAATTTTCTCCTGGCAGATACCATACCATGACTTAGTGATTGCCTAAGTGTTTTCACTCTAGAATGCTAATAAAATCCTTGTTTCCTTCTGATCACATTTTAAAATTATTTTGTCTATAAGTATGGTGATATTTTATTTGTACTGAAATGTGATTTTATTTGTATGTTAATAAATAAAGTTGCCTGGGGGTCAGAGATAATAGCAAGCCATAGCAGAAGCCAGGTGGTGGGGGCACACACCTTTAATCCAGATCACATGACAGACAGATCTCTGTGTGTTCAAGGATACAGCCAGCATGGAGACACACACCTTTAATCTCAATACCAACCATAGAAGACCTGGAGGTCTGTATAGACAGGCAGTGACAAGGAGGTCATGTGGTTGGGTTTACAACCAATGAGAAGGCAGAACAGAAAGTCAACAAAAATACAGATACACAGGAAATAGGTCTCTTGCTGAGGGGAAGGACAGCAGCAGCAGGAAGGATAAGAAGGTGGTTTTAAGTCTCAGCTCTCAGCTACTGCTCTGACCTCTTGGGCTTTTAACTCTGCATTTGACTCTGTGTTTCTTATTTAATAAGACTGTTCATCTACATATAAGACTAAGAATATACAAAAGAGATAATTTATCCTCAGTGACTTTCATTTCTCTTTACCTTTCTAAAAGTTATAGTGAGGTAAAAATGAGGAACTAGTAAGCTTTATAGTTTTGCAAATAATGGCCAAGTACCACAAATTCATTTAATTACTACCATTCTCAAATTATATTTTTATATTACAAAAAATTATGTGCTTATTTCCCTGTGACTTATCTAATCAATTCCATGACCAGATTAAGTACATATTAAGCATTTCCTATCAGTGTACTTATTATTAGATACATGCTATTCTAAAATATGTACTGTTTCTCATTAGTTACAGGTAAGTGCTAGAGATTTTTTTGGGTAACTTAGAGTTTTGTTCCATAGATTACATTTCTTTCCTCTTTAGCTGATTAAAGCAATCACATTTCCAAATATGTCATCAATACACACAATTTCTACACTTTTAAATTCCCATATTATCCTATATTTATTAATAATAGTTCTCTTTGCATAGACAGTTTTTTTTTTGCTTTAACATGACAGAATAGTCTTTGATGGCTTCAATTTATTTTAGAATCAAAATATATTCCAGGCACATCTCATACTTTCCCTGTCTAAGACATAACATTTCTCTAATGATCCCTGGTTTCTTTAATAAAGCCACAAAATTTAAAAGACCACATTCTCAGCTAAGTGTGATAATAAACATCTTTATTAACAGCATTTGATAAGCTGAGTCTATAGGATGGTGAATTTGAGAATAACAAGGTCTATACTGTAAAACCCTGTCTCAAAAATACAATAAAACTAATTTAAACTCAAAACTTTGTGCTTGATGAAATAGGTGAAATTTCACATTGTATCGCCATTATGTCTAAGGTTTTCATTAGATGATATTAAGAACAGCAGAACATAAAAAAGCATAAAATCATATTTTCCTTTAAAATTCAAATGTGAGTTTACCATATTCTATTTAGAAACTAGAGCCTTTAATTAAATATGTATGGATCATAAAGCAAGATTTTACAAATACAAAATTATTGACACAGTTTAGAATCATAATTTATGTGATCATAATGAAATTAAAGTAAACTGTAGAAGAGACAATTATAAACAAATGGAGACTGGACAGTATGTTATGGAATAATAAATGTGTCATCAAGAAAGTTGCAGAATGTAACCCACTATACTGCATGATCAATATGCATAACAGCATCAAAATATACTTCTATTTTTAATAAATATAGTAGAGTGCAGGGTTAAGAGCACAAAGTAAGCCTTTTACATTTGCTAATTATTCTAATGAAGTAGCAATTTTACCTGGACAATTGGGACAAAGTAGAAAGAGATACTACAAATAAATTTATTTCTAGAAATTTTCAAAAAGTGACATAAAATAAGTTTTCAAAAAATAATTCATATTGGAAATATATTGTTTTCAATTTAAAAATTAATTTATTTTGGTTTTTATTGTGTGTGTAGAGTGGGCAGGTGGGTGAATATGGGCATACATGTAACATGCTGTACATGTAGAGATCAAAGCCAACTTTCGGTAGTCAGTTGTTTTTTTCTACCATGGATTCTAGCAAATAAACTAAGATTGTCATGCTTGTGTGTCAAGTGTGTTTACCTGTTGAGATATTACTGGTACTGAGATTTAATATTTTTCTTTTCTTTACCTCTTTCTCAAAACAAATTGAATAAATTTCATTCTGTATTATAACTTTAATTTTGTGTGGTCATAGGGATTGAACTCAAAGTCTTACAAGCAAGGCAGATGTTCTACCTATGAGCTATAGCTTCTTTTTGATTCAACAAGGAAGTGGAATTATAATATATAATTATGAAGAGACGGGGAGATTTGAGTGGGAGAAATAAATTGGGAATGAGATGTGTGGGTGAGGTGATAGAGGGAGTAAAGGAAGGAAAATGTAATATTGATGGATATTTGAGGATCCCTATGGAAATATACTACTTCAAAGGCTTCCTAAAATATGTACATATATGGAAGAAATACAAATGGATTCACTAAATAGCAAGTGAGACAATGCAAAAACTAGGCATCATTTCCTATCAAGTGAAACCTATAGTATCAGGAATGGGTTATATCTAGTTGAGTCATTGACCAAAGGTGTCCCATGGAAACTCTCTAACATCTCAGGCTATTACCAAGGTTTGTGATTGCACTTCACATACCATTGGTAGGGCCCTCATGCTGAAGACAGCACTATCTCATTGAACACGGAGAAGACATGCTGGTGCCTAACTAGAGGCTTCACTATTGTTTATGGTATTGAATGTTACCCAGCATGCCATCAGAGGAAAAGGTAACCATGGAACCAGCTACACAGTTGTTATCTACCATGGTGACCTACTGCAAGATATGCTGGTGCAAAAAGTGATACAAAAGTTGTGACAGTAATGATCTGATTGGATTTAAGGTTCATTCATGGGAAAAAATAACCCATGCCTGACATTGGTCAGTTGGTCAAGAACATGAGACTAGTAGATAGGTCATCTGCATAAAGAAAACCAAATACCATTGTTCTGCTAAATGAACAGCCTTCATAATAATAAAATGACTCCTAATGAGACTCTGCAATACCCATTGATCAGCCCCTTGCTCAGCCATCACCAGAGAAATTTATCCTTATAGTAGATGGGAACTCACACAAAGATCCACAACTTGACAATGTGCAGATAGTGAAATAATTTGGAACACTTAGATTGCATAGGTTTAGCCCAGATGGGATCCCAGTGCTCTGAAGGGGAAGTAGACACAGCGTTCCATCACTAACCAGGAAGCCATCTACAGTTGACATCAGCTTGCAAAAGAAAACTTAGTTTTATCCAATGGAGTCTCAGTGGTTATTTGAACAATGTAGACCCTATGCTCAGTAGTAGATGGCTAACATAAAATGAACTCAAAGATGTTTTGTAGTTTTGTGTCATATTTCTTTCTTTGGCCATTATTTGTTTTACTGGTCATATACTTGTATGTTATGCTTTCCAGATTTGTGGTTTTGTTATTGTTGTTGTGAGTATGTACTTTATATACGTTTTCCCATTTGATATTGAAAAAAAGAGAGAGAGAAAGGGTTTGTGGAGTTGGGTGGTGTGGGAAGAAGGGTAGGATATGGAAGGGTTGAATTAATGGAAACTGTGATCAGAAAATATTTTATAAAATAACTTTTTAAATTAGAATGAACACACGCCTTTAATTCCAGCACTCAGAAGACAGAGACAGACGGATCTCTGTGAGTTCGAGGCCAGCCTGGGCTACCAAGTGAGCTCCAGGAAAGGCACAAAGCTACACAAAGAAACATTGTCTCAAAAAACAATAAATAAATAAATAAATAAATAAATAAATAAATAAATAAATAAATAAGAATAAACAGAAGAAGAGACTTGTATCTTATTGACTGGGGTAAGAAAAATCTTTAATGAGCATATTTAATGAAAGAGAATGTTAGTAAAAATAAGTTGAATTTAATGCACACAAGTGTGATATGTATTCTTTTAAAATATGTTGACGAAAGACCTTTGCCAGATGGTAAGTCTGTGTATTGAGATCTAATGATCAATTACTTATGTTTTTAGAATATTTTCAGGTGTATTTTAAATAAAGTCATTATTACCTATATGTACCTGGACTGGACACTGAAATAATTGGAAACAGTTGAAAATAGTTCTAAAATCCCAGCTCCCTAACTACATGACCCTGAACAATATGACATTAAACAGTTCATTTGATTCTCTACTGCTTAGTTAATCAACTGTAACATTGGGATAATTACCTCATAGGTACAATGAAAATTTAAATGTGATAAAAAATTATAGAGAGAACAGTGTGATTGCTATAAAATGGAGGCTACAATAATTGCTTTCATTTATCATGTCCTAGATCACCTCAAATTTCATAGAATTAAAATAACAAGATATATGTTTAGTAACCAAGTAACCACTTGATAATCAAATTAGGACATTTGTTGAAAAGAACAAAATTCAATTAAAATTGGCTCAAGAAGTATGCTTCATGAATTTCAATACTATGTTAATGCCCTAATAGTAATAATACAAATTATGTTATTTATGCACCTAATTTTGTTTGGATAAATATATTTAAACATATTCCTATGTTCTTTTTTTCAGTACTCACCCATCCATAATAAAGTGGATAGTTAGCATAATTTTTGTATTAATATTTCAAAGATATTTTATCATATACACAGCAGAAAGGAAGTTACATAAAACACAGTTTACAACTGAAAGTACTCAGAAATTTTTCTAATTCACAAAGCAAATGAGAAGAAAGAATTTGAGAGATATCACTTATGCTTACTTTTATCTCATTCTCATTCATACCAAGAAGAAAACATGCACATTTCAAATATTTTGTAGTTTTGGGGGACCTTGGAATTATTTCTAAGATGAAAAGAGAAGTATCATGCCATATTTCTGGGTTGAATTTTTGATAATATATCTCTTAGCAATTCAGACATGCCTGAGAAAGATCAAAATAAGAATAAAATATGGTAGTGAGAATATTTGTCAGTATAAAACTTTATGAAATAGTAAAAAACAAAACCACTTCCAGTCAACAATAGGATTTTGCTTCTTGCATACATTGCATATTTCACAAGGGTTGAAATGGTCTTTGTTTCACTCAAGGATTCATGATGAAGGAAGTTTTGACACTTGTACTGTTAATATTTGGGAACAATCTATTGCATTAACAGGAACAAATGTAGCAAAATCAACCAAAAATGTTTTTAAATGAAGTCTTATAAGTTTAAATGTAAAACATTTTAATAAATACCATATCAGCTCATACATAAACTAGTCCTAGGATATACAATTTATATCTAAAAATATTTTACATTCCTTAGAATGATAAGAAATTATATGATCAAGACATCTCCATACCCTCTCTTAAAAAAGTTTTTTTTTTTTTTTTAAGATTTATTTATTATGTATACAATGTTCTGCCTGCATGTATGTCTGCAGGCCAGAAGAGGGCACCAGATCTCATTACAGATGGTTGTGAGCCACCATGTGGTTGCTGGGAATTGAATTCAGGATCTCTGGAAGAGCAGTCAGTACTCTTAACCTCTGAGCTATCGCTCCAGCCCTAAAAAAGTTTTTTATCAACAATCATACAATGCTTCTTGGGGCTGGGATTCATCTAATGATGTTGAGTAACAATGAAGTGAATGCCTTTTTTCATTTGTTTGTTTTTTTGTTTTTGTTTTTGAGACAGGTTTTCTCTGAGTAACAGTACTAGCAGTCCTGGAATTTGCTTGGTATGCCAGGCTGGCCTCGAACTCATAGGGATCTACCTACCTCTGTCTCCTTAGTGCTGGGATTAAAGGTGTGTGCCACCAATACCTGGTATGAATGACAATTTTAATGACATGTATTTTGTTGCATTTCTATATGGGCATAAAAAATAGTTCTGACCAAAGAGTAAAATCTATTAATAATAAAAGTCCCAATTCAGGTGCAAGAATCGCATTGAATTTATATGGTAGTATGCACAGAATGACTTATTAATTGTTGCTTTAAGCTTCTTATTTTTGTGAAGAAGTTATTGTGTGGATAAATCAAGATCTTTGTGCTCTGAATTCCACAAAAAATGAAATATTTTCCACATATTGAACTGCTATTTATACATTTATTTTATAAGAAATATTTAAGATTGATATCACTTAATCCAAGCCCAGAAAAGATATAGTGACAGGAAAGAATAAATCAGTTTTATATTGCTGTCCTCACCTTTTTTTCCCCTATACGTGCTCACAACAAATATTTTAATGACACCGATTTTCCAGCAAAATGGCTGCACTTTCTTATATACTCTAATCATAAATTTTCCACTTTTTTCTAAAGTACATATGTCAGTACAGAAAAGATGATGAAGAACAGAGGGGGAAATTGCCAAAGTTTTAAAGAATAATCCAATATTTTTCTGGAGGCTGCAGCAAAATTACAATAATGTGTGAGATGATATGTCAAAAGGTAAACATATACAGTGAAATATTATTCAGATAGAGAGTTATGTTCCAATCAAGCTTCAGCATAATTCAAGATATTCTAGGTTGGTTAGTTGTTTGAAGATTGATTCATTTGTCATGGGCATATTTCTTTCATGATGTAATACCAGTAACTTTTTATCACAAAGAATATTTTTATTCCAGACACTAAGGAAATGCTTCAGTCAGTAGACTGCTTGTTTCACACACGTGAGGAACTGAGTCAAGATCCTTGATATCTCCTTTGAAAAATAGAGAACAAAATGTGATTGTGGTGGACCATACCTGTAATCTCAGCACTGTAATAGTGGAGACAGGAGGATCCTTGGTTCTAATCAGTGAACATCAATTTCAGTGCTCGATCCTCTTCAAGGAAATAAGGTAAGAAAGCATTGGAAGAAGGTATGCTATGTATATTTCTATCCTGCATACACATAACATGGGCATATACATTAACACTTACATAGGCATAGAACACACAAATATTTGCACAAAAATTTATCTAAGAAACAAGTTTTCTTGCTTTTTGGTACATTTTGTTTTCATAACATTTAATTATAGTAGACCACTTGTGACCATTCAAAATCAAAGTGGCAAGTAAATGAAGAAAAGGAGCAGAAGAAATAGATGTGGGAATGACAAAATAAGCAGAAAAGCATGAAGTTTTATTTATTTTTGGTTTTCCTATTGCTAGTACCAATTATACTTGACTTCTGTGTGTGTACAATGGGGAAGATGTGGATTAAGAATATGATTATAAAAAAATTAAATTTTCTATTCACGAAAGACATGCTTGCTTCCTATTTGCTCATTCTCATTAAGTGATTCACAGTAACTGTAAGATTGCTTTAAAAATATTATACTGGAAAAGAACTAATAAAACATTAAATAATAAAATATGACACTAAATTAAGCCTGTATGAATATTTGATGTAGCAGATAAATGCTGAAATAATAGTTTGAAGTTTTGCATGGAGAAACTAAAATTATAATAATTAAACTCCAACTTCTTCAGTCAATCATCTATAGAAATTTTGATGTTCTGTTTAATTAGATTTATTTGTGGCTGTCTTTCATTATGCTAGAAATCCTTGGTGAATACTTTGTTAGGTATTCGTTGATTAATACACAATCCTCATATATTATACACTAATTTCCATTTATATGAAGTTAATTATAAATCTCTAATAATTTATGATAGCTGTGGTTTATAAAATTATTAATTTTCCTGTACAATTTAAATAAATGTGGATAAATTTTTCAAGGCAAAACTTTGTCTCATACTGAATTACTAAGATTTTTTTTTTATTTACCTAGGTGCAAATCAATATGATTTGTGTAACATAAAAATGCACCAGTAAAATAAGATGTTTCACATGACATAATTTTTTGGCACATTAGCAATTATTTTATATGTTAATAGATCCTTTGTCCTTTACCATTCATATGGAATGCAAACTAAGGAATTTATCAAAGGAGATGAAAGCACACATTTCTTTTCTTTCATTCATAATTATACACTTCATTTTTAAAACATGAAAGTGTACATATTATATCCTGACACAATTTATATAATGTAATGGAAAAAATTTATACTGTGAATATTATCTATGAATTGGAGATTTCTGTATCACTGAATTTAAAACAATATCACTTTGTATTCATGCCTATTAATATTGTCTTCTCTGTTTACTATGTGCTGAGCAGTAAGCTGCTTACACATAGTTTGTTTAGAGGAGAAAGGATTCATATTGTGAATTTTGATAATAACTAATTATGCTTGTCAAAAGTGTTTGTCTTAAAACATACCTCAAAATTTCTTCATGCTCATTTTGGCATTTGGAATATATTTCAGTGCTGTTACATGACAAACATAAGGAGATATAACCATCACTTTTTGCTTGTTGTTATAAGTATATATATTTTTAGAATTGTCTCCAATTTTTTTGTGGAGTGTGTGTATGTGTGTGTGAAGTATACACTATCTGTATATGGTAGCACAGTGGTACATAATTTTCTCCAGTTTTAAAATAATCATTTTTTTTCTAGTTCAGTTATAACTGAGTTGTTTAGTATGTCAAACTTTGGTAGCCAACTCAGTCTATATCTTTAGAAAAATCACAATTTAACAAAATTGGTAAAATTGCCTTACTTGTGCTTTTTTGTGTGTCCACAGTGCTGGGAATCAAACTCTGAACCTCATTAATGACAAGTAAATGCTCTACTTCTGAGATGTGTTTTTAGCCCTGATTGTGATTCTTAAACAAGCACAGAATATCCTTTCAAGTTTGCTCTGATGAGCAGAAAACATACAATCAGAACATCATTGTAAAAAAAGTAATTATAGGAATATTCTCTAAGTCTGTATCATATGAAAGAGTTTAGAGTATATTACAGTATTGAAAAACATAATGACTTATATAAAACTTCATATGTATTATATATTGGTATTTAACCATCAATCAAGATAATTCTCTTAATAACATCATGACTACTGGATACTAAGTATTTTCATAAATGAAGAGAATGATTTTAGCAGAGATTTATTTGAGTTAATGGAAGGGATAATATTTGAATCCAAGTACTGTAGTACAAGGACACCAAAGTCTATTACTAGAAATTGCTAAACTTGACAAATAAAATGTTATAATTGTGTGAAAAATGATGCTTAGAAACATGTATACATTGTAGAATGGCTACAAGTAGCTATTTAAAAAGTGTACTACCTCACTTATATATTTTTTTTTCAAAATAACAATACAACTTCATTGACTGTAATCATGCTGAACAAATAGATCTCATGAATTTATTGCACATATTCAAATGTAATAAGATATCCTTTGAACAGCATCTTTATAACCTGTCACCTTCTCTTTCATCTCAGACTTTGATATGGTACCCATTAACCATTGTAGAAATTGTGGGTAAATGTCATACCCAAGAATAATAGTTTGTATTCTACCTAGAATAGCATTAGGGATTCTGTTATTTTTTGAGACAAGGAGAAAATATATAAATAATACTCATTCTATGTTTGGTTTTGACTATTATATAAAACTCTAAATTTTTTCCATTGTGTTACTGTGCTCATTTGCTACCTTTAAGCATATCTGATATTATTTTATTAATACTAGAAAGTAAAATTATACCACCTTAGTATAAACAAAATTGACAGATTTAATAGACATTTATATGTCCAGGAGATTATTGCAAATTTTTAAACAGCATGTTGTTTGTGTTACAAAAAGACAATTTTCAAGTTTTAGATAAAAAATCCTTTGTTATCTTCACAAAAATATACTTTTTAAAACCCTGAAGTTACTGTGGATCATATATCCAAAATAAAAAGTCATGAATCTACTCATAGACTTGGTAATACCAGTAATCAATAATAATCACACTTTACTGTTTTCTGTCAGTAGGATGCTATATAGAAATCCTAGATTTGACCACAAACCAAAAATAGTATCCTATCTTACTAAATACTTTCTGGCTTTCAGTTCTAGGTATAGTGGCATTGAAAAACAATTTCTTGCTAGTTATATTCAAATTTCTTCTGATAGCTTCTGAATATTAGTGAAGAATCTTGAAAGTCCCCAGTAGTTACAAGTTTGAAAGTTCTATATTTTACAATGGATAATGTACTCCATGCCATGTTAAATGAATGTTCCTTGTGCTTCTATTAAAACAGGAAATATATGTAACCATTGATATTGCGTTGATAGGGTCCCTAGATTCTCCTTCATTTTTAGACAACTTTACATTTCTATGATTTTCTTCTTTTTATTTTAAATTATTTTACTTAAGGTATTGGACCTTGTTAGATTCAAATGTAGTCGGGAAAAGTTAAATTCTAAACAATGCAAGTTTTGTTATGCTACTGAATCATCAATATATCCTTCATATACACTTATCAGAATTATTATACAACTTTATTATTTGCATAAATTATACTGTAGCTAAAGTTTTCCTGGTTGTGTTCAGCTCCCATGGCCCTGTGGCTGGCCGCTTAGGCTCAAGTAAACACACAGAGACTTATATTATTTATAAACTGTATGGCCATGGCAGGCTTCTTGCTATCTAGTTCTTATATCTTAAATTAATCCATTTCTATTAATCTATAAGTTGCCACATGGCTCGTGGCTTAACATTATCTTAACATCCTGTTCCTCATGGCCATGGCTGGTAGCATCGCCTCAGCCCTTCTGTTCCTAGACTTCTCCTCTCTTTGTTCCACCTATTCTTCCTGCCTGGCTACTGGCCAATCAGCACATAATTTATTTACCAATCAGAGCAATACATTCACAGCATAGAGAACATCACACAGCACTTTCCCCCCAACTTTTTTTTTCAAAAAGGAAGGTTTTATCTTTTACATAGTAAAATTACATATAACAAAACAGTTATCAAGCAAGAATTACAGTTATAATATCTAGTGTATTTGTATTTGGCAAAATTAAAGAAAATATTCTATCTATCCTATATTTGTGAGTCTAAGATTTCATATCTAGCTTACCTTTTATCATAACTTAGGAAAATTATAACTATATAGTCTTCAACTACATCAAAGACCCCAGAGGGTATAATATTACCTGAGAAATGGGAGAAGGAAGCAAGCAACTTTTGGGAGTCTTGTGAGAGTGGACAGAGATAGCTGGCAGCCTGGACAGTCATCCAAAGTTCCTCTGTAATGTTGGGACTTCTGTCTTCAGCCCACAGGCCTAGAGTCTCTCAGTCACTTCTCTCTGTGTCCTGTAGAATTTCTGGCAGTTTACTCTGCAAAGCAGGAACCTGAGGGACAATTTTGCCAAGCAAAGTTCAGTGGTCACCTTCCTATGGGTCCTGCGTGTCCAGCTGATCAAGCAGTCTAGGCAAGTACACTTTCTTGCCCAAATGGCTATTTTTGCCAAGAAGAAGATAAACTCCATATAGAGTGTCTTTGTTGTCCATCCTCCTCTCTGAAGTAAATCAGTGCTGCAGGGTGAGAAGACATGTCTCACTGTCCAGAAGGTCTAAATTTTTAAAATATTTTAAATGCCATATTCTGTAGGTCTTTGAAGTATTTAAAGATTATCTACCTAATTGAATTAAATCTATGTACACCTAGATAACTTAACATGACTGTAATTTTGACTATCATAGAAGACTAATTATTAATCTATGTTTTTTAATTATCCATTACAATCTAAATGAGTTGCATAAGCATAATAAATCAAACAAGAGTAGAAATATATATACAGTATAACAAATTAACTTTACATTTGTATCAATAAACTAAAATCCATATCAATGTAAAATATTTTTAAACAAGTTGTTACTATTCATCTTATCATATTTGTATCCTATATATCTATATCATAGAAACTCTCCAGATACATTATAGTCAAGTAATGTTGCATGAGAGAAGTAATAGTAACAGTAATGCAACATGATTCTAAAGATCTATCTACTAAGACTGATGTGTGACAGAATTTAATACTCTAAATGCCAAGGAATATTTAAATTTTGCTGTGATCAAACCTTGGAGATCTATATGTGTAAACATAGAAAGGATTTGCTGAGACACTGAGATAATATAAGAGCATAATGACAATGAAAGCTGAATCGTATATGTGAATTTTAATCAACATAAGTTTATGGCATCTGAATAGTTGTTGCCTTTTGAAGAAAATGTTGGTGGTGTAAGAAATTTCTCAGCCAGGCAATGGTGACACATGCCCTTAATTCCAGCACTTGGGAGGCAGAGGCAGGTCTATCTTTGTGAGTACAAGGCCAGACTGGTATACAAAATGAGTTCCAGGACATCGAGGACTGTCACACAGAGAAACCCTGTTTTGAAAAGTAAAACAAAACAAAACAAAATGAAAGAGAGAGAGAGAGAGAGAGAGAGAGAGAGAGAGAGAGAGAGAGAGGAAGGAAGGAAGGAAGGAAGGAAGGAAGGAAGGAAGGAAGGAAGGAAGGAAGGAAGGAAGGAAGGAAGGAAGGAAAGACACTTCTCTTTGATAATTTATTGAAAATAAAATAATTATTGAAGATATTATTTGGAATGATTGAAATGATTATACCCAAACAATTGGAATGTTTTAATCTTCTCTTATTTTCTATCACTATTCTTGTACCTAATAAGAAAATAAATAAATCTTTTTTTTCACACTGAGTTTGCATTAAGGTCTTCAAACATAGCCCCGACCTTTTGAGAAAGGAAATGTATTTTTTATTCTCCAGTTGCTTGTCATTTAGCAAGTTCCATGCTTGTGCTTTAACAAAGAGCATGGTATGAGAAAATGAAAATAGTTTGGTATGACTTTCAGCTAATCATGGTGGATTTGGAAGACACCTATGATAATGATCTGTATGCATACTTCTTGGCATTTTAGTGAAGTCAAGGCATGTTTAAAGCAATCTCTTACAGATACCCAGAATTGTGTAAAAGCTGGATGCTAGGGGGCAGGTGACTGTAAATGTAGCATGCCCTTACCAGGAGGTAGAAAGCAGAGATAGTAGAATTAACAGAAGCTTTCAACCCAGCTAACTTGGCTTGTGTACAGCAGTGAACAAGAGACCCTTTACCAAAACACATTGAAAGGCATGCAAAGATCAAAGACACCTGATATTGTCCTCAACTGTCACATGCAAAAGTTCTCTCTCATTATATATGAACATGCGAAATAAAGAAATCAATACAGACATAAAGTTATAGAACAAATCTGGTACAGACAAAATAAAAAAAAAACAGTCAAATGAGTGGCCATCTTAACTATTTTAAGAATAGTGTCAGGGAGATGGTAGGATAAACAAGCATCCTGATTATATCACAGAAGAGTCAACAAGAAGCCTAAAGTTTAACCATCATATTACTTTAGAAGCATTTATAAAGTAAAAAACAATTAGATAACTATTATGAATTATCAGTATTACTCAACAAGAGTGCTTTACTGCCCTTTCACCATGCTTGAAAATAAACAGATTGATTGATCTAGGAGGAAGTAAACAGGCAGAGATGAAATGGATGGTGTTTGGAAGTGGCAGCATACTAGCCAAGAGATTAAATACTGAAATCCTTTAGCAGTTTTTCGCTACAAAGCAGTATCTATAACTTTGGAAAACCAGATTATGACTTTCACAGAAAATACTTTATTTGTTCATTTATTATTTTAAATATTTCACTAAATTTTAATGAATGTTTTGTCTGAATGTATGTCTGTGGACCATGTACTTACAGTGCGTAGAGAAGTGAGAAGAAGTAACTGGCTTCCATCTAATTGTAATTGAAGACAGTTGTGAGCCAATATTTGGATGCTCACAGTGAAGCCCCAGTTAAATATAAGAACAGCCAGTGCACTTAACCACTGAGCAATCTCTCAGTCTCCACCAACAGTACCTTTAGAAAAGGGAAGTATGTTTTTCTTTATACATTTTTAGAATTTGACAAGTTTTCACTTTATACCAGGAAATCAGGGATCCTTTTTCTAGGTTCTTCATCTTGTTAATCAAAGAAGTTAAAACTGATTCAGAATGAAGATTGAGGACATCTTTATTATGTGTGATAGGTAAACAACTGGTCAAGAAAACTAGCAATAAAAGTTTGTGGGAGGAGATGGATGGATAAGAGGAATAGAGATAGCCATGTTTTCTGAGTTAGGTTCAATAAAGAACTGAGGTTTAGCAAAGTAGAACAGCAAGTAGATATAAAAGTGAGTGTGTGTGTGTGTGTGTGTGTGTGATATTCTGAGTAGTATAGAGAAAGCTCAATATGTCAAACAATGCTTTCTTAGTCTTTCATATAGTATCTAAAAAGAGATATAAAGAGGAATGTTGTATCCCACTAGGTTTTCTAGTGGCTGTTCCCAGCAGGACTGCATAAGAGGTTGATTGGACCATGGGCCTGGATACCAGGTGTATGTAAGGGTCTACAATTGATTGTATCTAGCAATAGGTTGTGGTGGTATTCTAATTGTACTGAAATGTGATTTTGACTGTATGTTTATAAATAAAGTTGCCCGGAGGTCAGAGCTATTAGAGCCATTGCGAGAGTGTGGCGGTGGTGGTGCACGCCTTTAATCCCAGCACTTGGTAGAAGAGCTAGGTAGATCTCTGTGTGTTCAGGGATACAGCCAGCATTGGATACATATGCCTTTAAGACCTGGGGGGGCTGTACATACAGACAGTGACGAAGCAGTCACGTGTTTGGGTTTACAACCAATGAGAAGGCAGAAAAAAAGACTATGAAAAGACTTACACACAGGAAATAGGTCTCTTTCGGGAAGCTAGGAGCATGCAGGAGGAAGGGTAAGATTTTAGCTCTGAGCTCTGACTTCGCGGCTTTCTCTTTTACATTGGTTCTGTGTTTCTTACTTAATAAGACAGTTGGTTACATCTACAATGGGGAAGTGTTTTGCTCCACCCCTTGGCATTGTTATAAATAGACCTTTGTAATAAAGTTTGGGGCTGGTGGATAAGGATACAGGATCACCCGAGTTGATCCTGTGTTTTCTCTCCCCTCTCTATTTCTAACTAAGTCTCTCATCCCTCATTCCTCAAGAGTCTGAGGGTTAAATAAATGTGGGGATTGGTCCCCCACAGATGACACCTGAATAGAGACAAAGAAAAAGATAAAAAAGAAAAAAAAATAACCCTAGAATTTGGCAAAAGTTTTAAGGGGGAATTGTGAGTGTAGGCATGCCAATAGGGAATTGAAAAATGAAGGCAACGGTATTTTATTCTTGGGTATATATGGTAGGCAATGAAATGCCACAAGGCTGTAGCATTAGATTTCTGTCTATATGTTCTCTCTCTCTCTTCTCTCTCTCTCTCTCTCTCTCTCTCTCTCTCTCTCTCTCTCTCTCTCTCTCACACACACACACACACACACATCTATAAAAATTAAGGAAGGTAGAATGCAGTAATATAGTGCAATAAGAAATTTGGAATTATGTAGGAAATAGAAATATATAATGTAGGAAGGTTAGGAAGAAAATTTAACATAAGAATAAGCAAATCTAAGCATATAAAGAATAGATTTTCCCAACCTGGGAAAATAATATCCATAGTGGACTTAGCAGTTCCAGAAACCACCAGTAACAACAATAAGTAGCTTCAGAAACTGCCAGCTTCAAAAAATAGCAGCCAGGCATCCATGGCTGAGACCCATAAAACAGCATACCTTCTCAAGCAGCAGGTGCCAAGGGCCAGCACAAGCACCAACAGCCAGAGGGTCTCTGAAGCTGAGACCCTCAAGGCATTAATGCTGTGCAGGAGGCAGATGCATGAGGGTCTACAAGCTTTTTCCACAGTGAAAAATGAACAAGCTAAGCCACGAGAGAGGCTAACAGCAAGCAGCAGTTTGGAAAGCTCTGCAGTGATACCATGCCACAGGAAAAGTGAACAGCAAGCAGAGCAGCAGTGAACAGCAGAGACGGCAGAGTCCAGACTGCTTCTGGGGGCCGAAAGCAGAATGGTGTCAGTGCTGGACAAGCAGCTGAGATGCACTGGAGAGCATGAAACTGTGCAGGTGAGAACTGTACTCCAGGCTGAACAGCCAGCCTGAGGCTCTGTGGGAACTGTTGAGACTGACCACTACCCAAGCTTCCAACAGCGAGATGTGGCTGCATTCGTGGAGTTGCCCTGAGGTTACATTCGTCATACTACAGGACAACTTACAACAAGACAGTGTTCAGACAATTTTGGGACCCAGTTTGCTGAGCACTTGGACTGTCAGTGACACAGGTAATTGGGGTTTCCTCCCAAAGCTGGAGTTGCTATGGGAAGGCCACAGCTTCATCTCATGGCAGCTGAAAGAATCTTAACTGGTATGGCTATGAGGTTAAAGCTCTCTAGCCTGGTCTGGGAACATCTGTTTACAGAAGGCTATAGACTGCAAAGCACAGTGGTGGCTGGGGGCAGAGGTTTCAGAGAGACTTGCTTGAACTGAAAAGTTTTGGTTGTGGAACTTCTTGTATTTGGAACTGTTTGCTTCAGAGTCGTTACGACGACTTTGACAGCTATACACACACTAAGTGCAGCTGACAAGCCAGGCCCTAACTACGAATGCTCAGAGGAACTTTTAGGAATGGTACCAGAGCTCTTTTTGAACTTTTGGACTTAAGTAATGAAATGGACAGTAATGATTTCATTACAATGGGACAGTTTCAATTTACTTATGCATATAGACTCTATCAGCAGTGATGATGGAACTGTTTATGTAAAAATGGAACTGCTTATAAAGAAATTTAGGTTTTCTAACTAGGCTTGAAATTTAATGTAAAATATAAAGAAAAGGGAGAGTTAATATTCCTCAGTATATTTAATTTAAAAATATTTCATGTTACTTGAGTAAATTAATGTTATATTTTGTATAATTCTATTAGGAAATTGTTTTTGAGAATAGATTTGTAGGAATTAAAGTTGAGAGTTGAGAGTAGGTTTGTAGGTTGAGAGTAGGTTTATAGGAATTTAGTTTGAGAGTGTGTTTGCAGGATTAAGAGTTTGCTTTAAGACGTAATTTTAACTATATATAGCAATATTAATATTAAAATTATGTTAACCTGTTAGTCTTTAAGTTTGATGCAGTTGCATCAAGAGTTTTTTTCTTTTAAAATATAAAGAAGAGGGACGTGTTGTAGCCCACTAGGTTTCCTAGTGGCTGTTTCCAGCAGGACTGCATAAGAGGTTGATTGGACCACGGGCCTGGGTACCAGATGTATGTAAGGGTCTACACTTGATTGTATCTAGCAAGGGGGAAGTGTTTTGCTCCACTCCTTGGCATTGTTATAAATAGACCTTTGAAATAAAGTTTGAGGCTGGTAGATAAGGATCCAGGATCACCTGAATCTACCCTATGTTTTCTCTCCCCTCTCTATTTCTAACTAAGTCTCATATCCCTCATTCTTCCAGATTCCATGGGGTAAATCACTGTGGGGGCTGGTCCCCACAGAGGAAAAAATTAAATATTATAATTTTGGAGTTCAAATTCAGAAATCCAAGCAGGATAAGCAGACAGTAAAAGAATTTCTTAGTCCCTGTCAGGCCATACCTCCTAATTCTTCTAAATAGTGTTACTCACTGATGACTAAGCATTTAAATATGTGAGCCATTCTTATTCAAAAAACCCTTGCCCCCAAATGTTTATAGCCATACACTAATGCAGAAATGCATTCAGTTCAATTTGCAAAGTCCCCATAGTATATCACAGTCTCAACAATGTTTAAAAATTCAAAGTTCAATGCCCCTTCTGAGATTCATGGCAATCTCTTAAGTATAACAACTATAAAATAAAAATAAAAAAGCAGATCACAGTCTTCCAACATACAATGACACAGAATATACATTGTAAGTCTAAAAGAGGGGAAAGGAAGCATTGTGAGTAAATATTGGACCAAAGTGAGACCTAAAACCAGCAGGGTAAACTCCAAATTCTGCATTTCAATGTCTGATGTCAAAGTGCTCTTCAGATTGCTTACTCTTTTAAGCTTTGTTCACTACAACATACTTTCTTTCTCTTGGGCTGGTTCCACACTTCTCTGGCATATCCAGCATCTTGAGTTCTTCAACACAATCTAGGATTCATTCTTCAAAGCTTCACACATCCCTGACACATATTTGACCTCTGTGGCTTTCCTTTGCTACAGGGGGAGATACGACAACTCCTTTGTTGTATCCTTGACTCTAAACCAGTACCATATGGCCAAAGCTGCTAAATTCTTTTATTTACTGGGGTTTTGGTCCCCTCATTCAATCACATTTACATCAACTTCCTGTTGTTGTTTTCCTTCACTGCTTAAACTTTCCTTTCTGTTCCCCTTTTTAAAAACATAATTTTTTATTTATTGATTCTTTGGTAATTTCCCATCATGTACCCCAATACTACTTATCTCCCTGTCCCCCATATCCATCTCTCACCACTGCATTGTCCACAAGAGACCCCCAATAATTAATTAAAAACCAAAACAAACAACAACAAAAAATACCTATCTTTCTTTCCCATCTATCTTTCCCATCTCTCCAATACCTCTTCATTTGTGCTAGTGGCATTGGGATGTGCTGTGTGTCAGACATTCTACCATTTTTTCCAATTAGCCCCACTTGCAAATGTTCATTGTACTGAGTCAGTGGTCTGGTTTAAGGTGCATACCATTATCACTGGACCCTAAGTAAATCTTCTCCTGGATATCCTGCTGTTGCCACAAATCGTGGAGATTCTGAGGTTATCATTCTGCATGACAAGTTCCTTCATGTGTTCCATCAGGCCATAGATGGGGTAAGATGTTAGGGTATGCCAATCCAAGACCCAGGATGTGGGTCTGGGTGATAGCTGAGCTAGTCTGTCTGGGCCACTGGGACCACCCCCTCACAGTCTGGGCTGGCTGAAGTCATTCACATGCCTGCCAGGCACCTTGCAGAGCCAGGCTGATAGGTATCATCACAATGAGCAAATACGTGGTAGAAAAATGGGAGAGAAAGAGAAGCAGAAGAATTCATGGGCTGTGTAAAGAGATAGATCTAAAGGAGCGAACACACAGAGAAATAAGCTTAACCTTTTATTTACCCTTATTTCGTAAGTTGGAAGTTTAGCTGGGTGAGTCTTGCCCTGATGTCACCACTTTCTTTATTTCACTTATGATCAAGTTTCCTAAAAAAAAATCTTTTTATATCTTTGAGGACTGAACTTATGGAAATTATACTTCCTGTGTTCCTTTTCTCCCAAAACTGTACTTTTTGTATTTTTACTTGCCAAAATTCCTTCTTTCCATTATAGATCTACATAAAAGTGACCACTAAAAAGTATGTGAAACAGTCTATACTAGTCTGTCTTTAAATCTCCTCTGCAAATGCCATTAATCCAAAACTGTCCAATTTAGTCTCAAGCAGATTTTTTTTTTTGGACAAGGGCAGAAAGCAGCCATTTTCCTTGCCAAAATGTCATAAGAATAGCCTCTAGGGCATTTAATAATATTTTTCTCCTGTGAAAATTCTAGGCTGTCATGATCTACATTGCTCTCAGTACCACTGTCTTCCACATTCCTACTCATATGGCCCATTAACCACCACTTAAAGAGTTCAGCTGTTTTCCTAATCCAAAGTCCCAATTCACATTCTTTCACCAAGAATCACAGTCATGCCAATCACAAGAATAACCCACTCTCTGGTACCTACTTCTGACTTAGCATTCTGTTGATATGAAGAGACACCATGACTCTTGCAGTTTGAAAGAAAATAGTCCCCCAAAGGAGTAGCACTATTAGGAGTTGTGGCCTCTTTCGAGAAAGTATGTCATAGTGGGGACCACCTTTGAGGTCTCTTTTTCTCAAGCTTCCTTCAGTGTGACAGCCAGTCAACTTCCTGTTGCCTGCAAGATGTAGCACTCTCAGCCCCAGCACCACATCTGTCTGCACGCTGCCATGTGAATCTGTAATGAGTAATCCTCAATTAAGTGTTTTCTTTATAAAAAGCTGCTGTGGTCATGGTGTCTCTTCATAGCTATAGTAAAGCCTAACTAAGACAATTACCATGGAAATGCTTTTAAAAGAGAGCATTGAATGGGAACTTGCCTACAGTTTCAGAGGTTTAGTCCATTATGATCATGGTGAAGAGCATGACAGCATGCAGGAAAGTCAACATGGTGCTGTAGAAAGTAGCTGAGAGTTCTACATCTGGATCCACAGGGAGCAGTAAGAAAGAAAATCACTGGGCCTTGCTTGGGCTTCTGAAACATCAAAACCCTACCACTAGTGACAAACGTCCTCCAGAAAGGCCATACCTATCCCAGCAAGGCCACACCTCTTAACCCTTCTAAGTAGTGCTACTCTCTTATGAGTAAGCAATCAAATATATGAGCCTATGGGGGCCATATTTGCTCAAACTATTACACACTATAAGCTACTGAATGGAGAAAGGGTTTCTGAAGGTTTAAGTACATTATCTCTCTATATTTCCTTAGCATATTTTTAGGTGAATCAGCTTTCCTGATGTGTAGGACAGGTTATTGACAGGCTCAGTTGGGTTAATTATTAAGGATTGTAATGTCTCTACCAAAGGCCAGAGCTGTAACTCATATTCTAATTTTTTAAGGATTAATTAACTTTCTCTTAATAGGTCTAATAAACCCTAATAACATCATCTTTTCACATTTTATTTATATCCTATATAGTTAGGAAAGACAGTTGTGATGCCTCTTTTTCTAGGGTTACAAAGGAGAAAAGAGGCAGTGACTTAATATCCCAATTCAATAACCCAGACCATGCCTCAGGAAAGGAGATTAACTTTAAGCAATGCTAAAGACCTAGGGTTTGGTATAGCAGCAATTAACAAGGCAATTCCATGTAGTTTATCTGGTAATTAAAAGAGGTTTATTTCAGGGGTAACTTAAAATGAATAAAATGTCATTATGCATCTGGGAGAGATGAGGTGTAGTCCAGCATGGTTCTCTGACTTGGTCTGCAATCTAGCATCCAGGATCACAAGGAGCCAAGAGAGCAAGCATGTATGTATCTCATAGGCAGGTGTGGCAGTTACTTGGGGCAGTGCTTCAAGGTCAAAGCTGGAATAGCTACCCACTACAGTGGGGAATAATCCTTTCCATGAGATAATGCAGTCTTCTTCCATAGATAGACAAGTCTTATTGCAGTCACTATGGAGATGTGATAAAATTCTGTTTCGTCTGCTTGTCTTTCTAAAAGCTGTAACTTTTTTTGTTTCTTCTTTTCTGTTCTTTCTCTTCGATGTTGGCCAGAGAAGAAGTATACTTCCTCCGGTACTTTGATATTTTTCACTATTTTTCTAAAGCTCCCTCCCTACCATGTGGCTGCTTTTCTGACCCATGGCTACTTACAAACAACATGTATTTTTTCTGATCTTCATCTTCATCTCTTCTGAGCAGCTGCCCATGTATAGAGCTTGCCTGCCCTGAGGTTTTTCTTTTGAAATGTAATAAAAACATCTTCAGCCTTCATTTTGAGTATGTGCTTAGAGTCCTTTATTAGGAAGACAAAGGACTCTAATATGGGACTCCAAATCCCATCTGATGACTCTGGATGAACTCCTCAAACATTTCCAGTAACAATCCATTGGAAATTATTCAATAACAATTATGCTCACATATATGAATATCTAGACACAGACGGTGAAATAGATCATTTTCTCTCACTGTTCATAAATATCAAGGTAACACTCTGAATGAATCAATACTCCACGTGCATGACCTTAAACTTTAAACTACTGCAAAAAGCCATAGGGAGATGCAATTAAAGATCTTGATGGAGAAATTAATTTCCTGAAAAGGAATTATTCAGAAATTAAGAGAAAGAATTGACTAGTATAGTTTATTCAAACATAACTTTCTGCCCACAAGAATAGAAAATAAAATCAATACAGTGTAAATATACAAAATTGAAGAAAATATTTATCTGATTGATCATTTATATACTGTATATGAAGAGAGGGAGGAGAAGAGTGTAGCTGAAGTTTTCCTGTGTCCCACATGGCCCTTCTCTCTCACCCACAAATCTCTCTCACCCACTAGTCCTGGAGCCACTTGGACCCAAGTAAACACACAGAGGCTTATATTAATTAAACTGTATGGCCTAATGGCTCAGGCTTCTTGCTAGCTAGATCTTACATCTTAAATTAACCCATTTCTATAAATCTATACTTTGCCATGTGGCTTGTGGCTTACTGGTATCTTTATATCTTAACTTCTCATATTGGTAGCAGCTGGCAGTGTCTCCTGACTCAGCCTTCCACTCCCAGAATTTTCCTCTCTGCTTATCCTGCCTACACTATACTTCCTGCCTGTCTACTGGCCAATCATTATTTTATTTATTAATCAATCAGAGCAACACATTCACAACATAAAGTAAGACATCCCAAGCACTTCTCCTTTTCTTTTTCTCAAAAAGGAAAGTTTTAACTTTAACATAGTAAAATTACACATAACAAAACAATTATCAAGCAATAACAAAAGTACTTATCTGCAAAAAAATAAGAATTCAATCAATAACCTGGTAAATAATCACAAAAGATTTTTTAAAATAGAAGATATGCAAAAGGCCTTAAATATTCTAATAAAATTCACTACATTTAGTCATCTCTAAACTGGAATTAAAAACTATATAGTGATTATCTCACTTCCATTAGAATGACTATCCCTGAAAGTAATTATAAGTATGTGCAGAAAAAGAAAACTTCTTTACTGTTAGTAAGGATGGAACCAGTATAGTTCAGAGACAACTCAATAAACTAAATGTAGAATTACCATATAATTCATTTATTGCATGCCTGGGTGTATAATAGAAGAGAATTGAGAAAGCTGGAACATCTGGGTTTGTGTGTGTGTGTGTCACTATTTACAATAACCAATAACCAAATTAAGGATTCAGAGTAATTGCCCATCCAAAGATGAGTGAATAAAAATACACTATATATATATATATATATATATATATATATATATATATATATATATACCGATCAATAATGTAACTGTTTCATTTTCATTTAAATGGATTTATCAGAATCATCGCGTCATACTCAGAAAGACAAAGATTACTTATTTTCTGTTATGTATGAAAACCAAAGAAAGAAAGGAAGGATGAAAGAAGAAAGGAAGGAAGGGAAGGAAGGAAAGGAGGAAGAGAAGGTAGGAGCAAGAGAGACAGAAAATTTGGTCTGAATGTGTAATAGTAGTATATAAATGAAGGGAAAGAGACATGTTAAAGGAAAGAGCAAGGTACAAGGTTAAGAAAATGACAGTAGGAAAGGGGGACTTGATTAACACACAGGTGCATGCCTGGAAAAAATAATCATGATATCTATGGATTTGTACAAATTGTATGGGTTAATTTTTATAATTAAAACAAGATCTACTGGTTTGCTATCTAAAGGAAAAGATGAAATGTAGGGTCCATACAATGGAATAGTACTTGTAAACGATTCTGCCATTTACATAGAGACACACATAGAAAATAACATAAAAGGAAGTAGTGCCACATAGGCAGACATATACTGCATAAAAATATTTGTGTATATTTGAAACCCAAAGCAAAGTCATAAAAGCAGAGGATAATGGCTGTTTCTGGAAGCTCATGTTAGGAGGTCGGGTAAGTGAGAAGATATTGTACAACTAGTATAACATTTTAATTACATAATTTCTAGAAGTCAGTTGTATTGCACAATGATTCCAGTTAATTCATAATTAAAATTGGCAGGTATAACTTATAAATATGAAAAACATAAAGTAATGAATATATTAATTAGCTTGATTCCTTCACTTTGCAGTATACTCCTACATAACACATATATCTGGCATGAACAAATTTAGTTTGTTAATTACATGTTAATCAAGCATACTAAATAAGTAAATCTACTTAAACAACTTTTAATAATCGTAAGGTAATTATTAACTCTTGTAAAGAATAAAGTGATATATACAAATGAACAGGTGTCCAAATTCTCCCTTCAAAATTTGTATTTTAAGAAGTTAACTATAGTTTTTGGAGCATATAAAAAAACAACTGGATTCATAGATAACTATGAAATGTGCATATGTACATTGTAGGATGTATATAAAGTGAGCCAAATCTTCATACTCAGCTATAGAAAGAAAATGTCTAATGTCTCAAGTTACAAATTCCAGAAGCATCAATAAATGACCTTCACTAAAACATCATTTCATATACTTGAAAATATGTTTTGGGACAGGCAAATCAATCCTAGTTATCAGATGTATTATTTTCTAACCAAGTCTTATAAAACTGTATCACATTTTCAAATGTGTGCACATTATATTTTTATAGTGTGAAAATATCATATTGCAATAATCAACAATTTGCAGCTAATAAAATTTTTAATCAGGATAATTGAGAAGGAAATTTCTACTAGTTGTACCATAATCCTTATAGTTACTTAATAACTAAAATTAATTCTTAAACACAGTTTTTATTTTGATATTAATTATTACACCTGGGATAAGGTAGCATTGGTTAATGGAAACAGTTGTAACTAGAGTCTAAAGAGTTTTTATTCCCAGTTTTTTTCAAGAATGCTCTAGTTATGACTCACTTAAAAATTATTGGGACCAATAACAGGAGAGAGTACAGGGTAGGAGGTCAGGAAAGAGCAATTTCCAGATGAATAAGAATAAGAAGACTATATGGGGGTGTCACAATGAATTATATATCTTTCCATACTAATTACAATTATTAAGAATAAAAGGTATGAAGAGGCAAAAAGATTCAAATAGAATGTAGGCTTTGTTATTTTGGATTTCATTATATTTCTTTGATTTTCTCTCATAACCAATAGAACAGTGAAGTGTTGCTAATAAAATATACATAATAAGTTATTATTATTAAGCAAATACAGAAAATGTGATTATCATGAATGGCTTACAAAATAGCTCTTAGTCTTGAAACTTACAACAAGAAAAGTAAGTGGTACAAGGTTTTGTCTAAAACCATATTTATTCATAATCAAAACTGATTCATTACATACTTTGTGTTCTCTGTATAAAACCACTATCTACAGAATGTAAAAGCAGGATAAGTGACTGATAGGCCATTTATTTACGTCACATTTATCCATGGTCCTGACTATTAAATTGACTAGTTTTTAAAAATCAAGTTTTTACTTTTAATTTAGTTCTGATACCGTTTCTTTTTTTGAAGATTCTAAGAAACATCAATAATAAAAAGAGAAAAAACATGATAAAGGATTGCTGTTGATTGCTAGAATATAGATCCTAAGACTAATATTGAACTCCAATAAGGTACTCAATCCCTACAGAAAATTCATCTTTCATAACGTATGCTGGAGTAAATAGAAATTAATGACAGTCAAATAGCAGGGCTGGAGATGAAGCTAAATGATAGATCACTTGCTTAGCCTTTGCAAGTTCCTGGGTTCCATAGTCACCTTCAGAAATAAACACAACAACTGCTTTCAGCACTGCTCACTATGCTAGAAGCTAATAACTGTTAAACCTTGCATAACAGACAAAGAATGAAGAGAAAGACAAAATGGAGTAAATGTTTAGTGCTAGGGTTTAGTAATTATTATGATGTAGTTAAAAATTCTTCAGAGATGTGAAGTAATAATATTTTTAAATACCTTAAAGGGGATTCAAAATGGTCAAGCACAAAAACATAAGACAGATAGGTTGGACAGAAATCTTGAGTCATTGGGCCTCAGGGTCCTCATATTTGCTTCAATGTAATTTTTTTGTATTTTTATAGGTTTTCAATTGGTAACTGTTTTTTTCACTTCAGAAAAAATAAGCATAATTTAATTGATGAAAGAGTTTTTTCTATTATTTCTAAGAGTGTGTTTCAATTGGTTTTTACTTTCAACTATATTGGAAGAGGCATCCAATTATCATAATCCTCATACGAGCTGAATGAACATTTCATAAACTTTAGTTAGTATCATTTTCTGTCACAATGAAACCTTAGGTTTTTCTCTTTTGCTCTAGTAAGTCTTTTTACTCCTTTTTATCATGCACATGATCTCATTAACAGATAATTGTATGACATTTTTTAATTAAATCTTTTCTGTAAAGGCAAAAGAATATGAAGAGACACTGGCCCCATTATTATTTCCTTGAAAGTTGAAGTGCTTTTGCAAGAGCAAAATAAGGACCGTTGTGTGTGGAAAAGATTAATTCATTTGTGCTTGTATTGACTCTTTTAATGCCTAATTACATATAATATGTTTATAGAATTAGTAGTATAAAGTATAATTTAAACAAATGGATATAGATGTGGATGTAGCCTAAACACACACACACACACACACACACACACACACACACACACACACGCACACAATTCTATATATTCAATAAAAAGTAACCTAAAAACCAAAGCCTTTTTTTGTCCAAATCAATTAAAATTGTGGGTGATCATTTTTAGCATTAATTTTCTTTTCACAATTTTGGGCACCAGAAGGAACTTTTCTAGGTACTAAAGTTGTGTACATTCTGACATAATCAAAGATCAGAAAATTAATATGATTAATTAATATGATAACCATTACTTTTGAACATAGCTCTAAACCAAAGTACCTTGAAGACTTCATGAAATATAAATTTTTTGAAACTGCCATGAATACAAACTGAAGAGAACATGTACTAAACAAGCAGCATCAAAAAATACTCTCCACATTAATCTTTATGTATTCACTTGCTAATAGAACACACTTGAGATTTATTTTTTACAACAGAATAATATGGAAACTCTTAAGCCAAATTATTGGTTTCATTATGAAAAATAATTCCACATAATTTCAAAATTAACAGTGTGTTTATTTTAGGTATGATGTACTTCATGAGAGACATGAATGTCAAGGCATTTTATTTGTATATTAAGCTGAAGTCATGTTCATAAATTTATTTGATAATGAGGACAAATATGAATTGCTTAGAAATAGATTTTATGAACTTCACTAATATTTACAAATAATAGTCCAAGTTATTTGAATTTTGTCAGTTTTTGTTTAGTACCATTTTTGTGTTCTGGATTTCTATTGATGAAAATACATTACATTTAGTAGTAATTTCTATTTAGGCTCCATTTGTTTGTGGCAAGTATTTAGAACTTTATTTTTAAGAACTTGAAGGTTTTGGAGGCTTACTGGTCAAATACTTTGTTAAATGTTTCATGATTTTCTCACAATAAACCATGATATATGAGTTATTGAGAGGAAGGCCACAGATACATAGTATCATGTATACCATTTTCATCATGTAACATGGCACATGCCATGAATACACTTTATGACTATATATATTCTTTGTATGTGGTAGTGGGGATTGACTCCACAGCCTTGCATGTTTTTGTCAAGTGCCCTGTTGCTGAGCTACATTCCCAATGTTGATGTTGTTTTTGAATGCCTGACCAAGGTAATATTTTTCGAATTTCTCTGCTGAAAATACTGTCCTTCCCCACTGAAAGAAGCCAGGATATGTAGCCCACATGATGGATATTATGCATCTCTCTTCTAGGACAGTGATTGTATACTGATTATTTAAAATTCTTGCATTGGAGACTTGAAAATCTTGCAATTTATCATTTTATGTAGTCATTCTTTTTATTACTGTAGATTTACAGAAATATATTTAAACCTTTAAATAGAATGCATATTTATGCTTAATTTTTTAGATTTGGAAAATGAGAACATTTTAAGCTGGTTTCTGAGTATTGATACTTATCAGTATTTGTGTGACTTTGGGCTTGTAGTGTGTGTGTGTGTGTGTGTGTGTGTGTGTGTGTGTCTGTCTGTCTGTCTGTCTGTCTGTCTGTCTGTCTTGATTTCTTCTTTTGTTTCTGTACTAAGTATGTTCCTCCCTAGTTCTAGTATCCTTTTCTTAGGGGGATTTTTTTGTCTTATGCTTGAAGATGGAGTTACAAATCATATTCTAGACATTTATCCAATTTAGTGTTACTTAATCATCATTTTACTTGCTTTTGTCAGCTGACAGAACAAACTACATATTTGTATGTTAACATTGATATATGTATATATGAATAGCTATTTTTATATTTAATAACCCATACTTATATTAATATAACCATGAGTTCATAATGATTTTAAAAATTCTATTATATAGATTTTTACTGATTTCTTCCCTCACTTTCATAAAAAGTTCCACTCAAGCTGTGAGGAAATAGATTCCAATGTAACATATTTTTTAATGTGTAATTTCAGTGTGTATATATAGAACAGTGAAAATTTATATCTGTTACAAACAATTTTTCCTACTATAACACAATATTTGTGTGAAGTTATGGCTTTCTTACTAACATCACTCATTTCAAAACGTATTCTAATTATATCAGTGCTTTGTCCTTTGTCATAAAAATCATGATGTTGTATTTTGTTTTCTTTACAAGATCTTTCAAATACCTAAACATTTTTGTTAAATAGGTGCATGTTGAATTTCATGTTTTAAGATTCCATGGGTTTAGGAAAATGTATGAGACTTTATATGTACTTATTTCACATCATGAAAAATAAATATATAAGTCCCTTTGTTTTATTATCTTTACTCATTCAGCCCTCCCCTTTACCCAATCTTGAGAGCTACTATTTATTTTTTTCTATCATTTTAATTTTCTATAGTCCTACACAATTGAAATATTACTAAACTATATTATATTGGCTTTTTCAACTCAGAAATGTTTGTTTGTTTGTTTGGTTTTCTGAGAGAGGGTTTCTCTGTGTGCCCCTGGCTGTCCTGGAAGTTGCTTTACAGAACAGTCTGGGCTAGAACTCAGAGATTCATCTGTGTGAGCCTCCAGAGTGTTGGGATTAAGGGCATGTGCTAACACTACTCTCAGTGTGAATATTTTGTATAATACTTTTAACACTTTTTTCCTTTTGGTATTGGAGCTGAAATACATGGTCATTTACATGAAAGGTTAGTATTCTATTATGTAGCTAGATCCCTAACTCTTGAAACATTGTAGATTTCAAACATAGGTTCTTTAACAGAAATGTTTTGTTTTCAAATAGATTTCATTGTTCTCTGATTTTACTTTTGATGGGTTTAAAAATTGTATCTGTATTGTATAGTGTAATAGAGAAAATTTAATCATAATCATTTAGCATTTCATTTTATTCAAAAATCCTGGTTAGATGTTGTATGGAAATAGTCATCAAGAAATATTTAGATGTTTCTTATTGATGTTGTTCAAAATTTTGTTCTACCAAATGCATATGTGTGTTTATCAACTATTTTAAGTCAAAGTTGATTAATTAACAGCTGAGTTTTAGCTGTGATCATACCATTTTGTATAGCTCCTTCATCATTAACAGTTCAACAAGCAAAACAAAACTTATTTTCTAGATTCTCTTCTTTCCCTGTCCATCTACTTCCAGTAGTTGGCCCTAGTTGAGAACTCTTTTTTTTTAACATTTCATTTATTTATTTATTTTCATTTTACACACCAACCACAGATCCCCTTCTCTTCCCTCCTCCTGCCCCTCAGTCTTCCCCCTCCAACCCACCCCTCATTGACAAGGTAAGGCCTCCCATGTGGAGTCAGCAGAACCTGGTCTAAGCCCGTCTTCCTGCATCAAGGCTGTGCAAGGTGTCCCACCATAAATAATGGGCTCCAAAAAGTCAGTTGATAACTCTTGGCAATTGATAGCTTCTGGGAAAGAGTGAGAGTCACTTTTATTTAAGAGTGTGAACCCAAGTAGTTTGAACATGACCTTGGAATGCCATTTGTCCAAGTATAAATTCAAAAAACAAAATGGACTTGATTTTTCTCTTGGTTTGTTGATGTGTTTGCTTTTAAAGAGAATATGAAGTGAGGTTGGTAGTGAAAAGAGGATGTATCTTTGAGGAGTTGAGGGAGGTAGATAAATTTAATCAAAATATATTATACAAATTTCTCAAAGACTTAATACAGATGAGATGTAAAGATTTTACTACAATCACAATATAAGTTAAGGAAATAAAGATTAGCCTTATTAATTCAGTTGCAATATGCATATTGATATGGTGATATTTTATTTGTGCTGAAATGTGATTTTATTTGTATGTTAATAAATAAAGTTGCCTGGGATTCAGAGCTAATAGCAAGCCATTTAGCAAAAGTCTGGCAGTGGTAGCACCTGCCCTTTATCCAGTCAAATGGCAGGCAAAGTCTTTGTGTGTTCAAGGACACAGCCAGCATGTTGACACATGCCTTTAATGGCAGTACCAACCACAGAGACCTGGAGGTCTCTATAGACAGGCAGTGATGAAGAAGTCATGTGGTTGGGTTTAGAACCAATAAGAAGGCAGAACAGAAAGGCAATAAAAAGATGGGTCACACAGGAGAAGGTCTCTCTCTCAGGGGAAGGACAGCAGTGATTGGTAAGCTAAAGGCTATTCGCTAGTGCTCTGACCTCTTGGGCTTTTAACTCTTTATTTGGCTCTGTGTTTCTTATTTAATAAGACTATTTAGAATTACAGCTACATATTTAAACCAGATACTGGTTGTACTTCATAATCTATTTCATATCTAAGACACCATGCTACAATTTCTGTTTAGCTCAGAACCAAAGGACATCATATTTGCATAAAACACCTATTTCAGGAATTTATATTTGTGATAGCCATTTTTCTAAATACTGTGACAAAATGGGTAACTGACAAAATAAAGAGAAGGCAGGTTTAATTAGACTCATAATATTAGGGAATAGAGTGCATCATGGTGTAATAGATTTAGTGACATGAACGACTCCATTAGCAGTGACATGCTCTTGAAGCAGCAGCTAGTCATTTAATTTTTATGTCCTGCTTCTGTTACTTCCTTCCATCAGTTAGACCTGTCTTAGTTATAGTTTATATTGCTGTGAAGAGACAACATGACCATGTCAACTCTTATGAAGGAAAACATTTAATTTGGGCTGTCTTACAGTTTCTGAGGTATAGTTCATTATCAGAATGGCAGGAAGCACAGTGATGTGCAGACAAGACATGGTGCTGGACAAGTAGCGGAGAGTTCTATATCTGGATTGTCAGGAAGCAGGAAGAGATGAGACACTGAGCCTGGCTTGAGCATCTGAAACCTCAAAGAACACCCTCAGTGACACACTTCTTTCAACAAGGCCACACCTCCTAATAATCCCACTTCCTATAAAGCTTTGTGAGAGAATTTTTTTCAAATCACCACAGATTCCACATCTCAAAGTTTCTAAAACCTCAAAGTGCTGCTAGATAAGCTAAATGTTCAAACACATACCTTACAAAGAACATTTGGTATTCTAACCAGAACAATATTTCTGAGAGAGATATTAATGATTACTTAATCATTTCATGTTTTAATTTAAAAAATTAAAATAATTACTCTCCTGAACCAAACTTCATGAAGATTTATTGTACCATCTGTTTTATTCTTGTTATAATGTATCCTCTTACTTAGCAGCTGTTGGATCTGCCATTGGCAACAGGTACACCATAATCAAATTAACAGTTTCAAAGAGATACAGCAGTAAAACAAGGATATGGATACATATTCACTACTTGATTCACTGTATTCATAAGATATACCAATTTGATTTTGAATGAAACATTTGAGACAAGGGACCATTGGGATATTGGTATAAATTAAGAATGAAATTTTCCCCAAGGGTATGATTCTGAACACTATTATAATTTCTCAAGTAAGTGATAACCATAATCATTATTACTGAGTAAGTGACCCAAAGACAAGGTGATCTAAATGACAGAATTTCTGATGAATAAATAACAACACAAAATTACATGTTTTCTTAAGGGACATGTCTTCAAAAATTGTGTCTAGCCATCCAAAGACTTGACTTTAGCTAAATCATCTTAGTGTTTGGGGGGCCATCCCATCCTTACTTTTCTCCAGGGTACTCTTGAGCAGGAGCAGCAAGAAATATTATATATATATATATATATATATATATAAAATTGTATATGTATATGTATGTATATATATAGATAGATATAGATAGATATAGATATAGATATAGATATAGATATAGATATAGATATAGATATAGATATAGATATAGATATAGATATAGATATAGATATAGATATAGATATAGATATAGATGATATAGATATAGATATAGATATAGATATAGATATAGATATAGATATAGATATAGATATAGATGAGAGAGACTGAAACACAGAATAGCCTCAGGAGGGCCTAAATCCTAATCCATTGGGCCCCAACTTTCTGACAAAGGATTTTTAAAGGAATGCCAAGGGATGGAGCAAAAGACCTCCCCCCAGCACAGCCAAGTTCAGATCATTACAGACACCTATTGACCATGCATGTGGTCAAGTCATCCTTAATGCAGCCCTGCTGTGTAAAGCAAGCTCAGATCTCACTAAGAAACCTCTGTGGGCCCCAAAGTTAGTAAGAAAACCCTTCCCATTGAGGCTGGAGATATAGTCCATTTTACCAAGTACATAGGAAGCATTGTGTTCAATCCTGTTTACTTCAAACTGAAATTAATTTCAATTAAGGATTATGACATTGTATTTTATCTAACCTTTGACTGTTTAATTGTATTTGTATACATAAAATAGCAATTTAAATTTTTAGGAAATAATGTAACATTCATTATTGTTCTCAGGCATAGAAATCTTAAATATTGATATATTTCTCAGAAGCATGGGACTTAGAAGTAATCAAAAGCTTAGTATTTGTAGTACTTGTTATGTTATTCCACGTGCTAGAGCAGGAAAGAAAAATAGTTTTATAAATGTATTTATAACTGTTATTCAGTCAATGTGCACATTAATATTTCAGGTGCAATTTATTTAACAGCATAGACATTTAAAGTAAAAAATGTATGTATTTTAAAACTCAAAATTGTACAAAAAATTATCACAATCAATTTGAAAACATTTTCATCATCCATAACATAAAGTCAGTACAGAAATCAATTAACACTCTACTCACTTCCTGAAAAACCCTGACATGTTTTTCTTACTGGAATGATTTTTATGATTTTTTATTTTTTAATTTTTTAATTAATTAATTAATTTATTTATTTTTTTTTTTTTTGGTTTTTCGAGACAGGGTTTCTCTGTGTAGCTTTGCGCCTTTCCTGGAACTCACTTGGTAGCCCAGGCTGGCCTCGAACTCACAGAGATCCGCCTTCCTCTGCCTCCCGAGTGCTGGGATTAAAGGCGTGTGCCACCACCGCCTGGCTATGATTTTTTAAATTGCATGTGTATATTAATTTTCTATATTGTACTACCAATGGAAAATCAGAAAGGGAAAATTTGTACATGCTCATATAGACATGACACTGCACAGTTTTTAATCTATGTTTAGTCCAATCTGGAAGTTCAGAACCCACTGGATTCAAGGAGTAATTGCTTACAAAATTAATTTCTGATTTCTCAACACAAAATATAAAAATAATATTTGTTTATTTATTTGCTTGTCTAGGAAATGTTACAGTGGTTATTTTTGAAAAAAAAATGTTAGAGACTTTACTTTGATTTCTTCATATGTAAAAATACAAATTAGTTTTTCTACTGTTATTTATTATTTTCCAAACTTTCACTCATTAGAAGTTACAACAGGTTGAACTGAATCCCCAGGGGAGTCTTTGCCCTGGAGGAAATGGGAATGGGTGGTGGGCTGGGGGAAAGGAGGGGAGGGGAGAGGAAAGGGGAGGGACAGAGGAATCTGTGGCTGATATGTAAAATTAAATTAAATTATAAAATAAATAAAAATAAAAAAGAAGTTACAACAAATCATTGAAGGAAACAGTAAAATATGGAAAGTTGTGTTTTATATCATCTGGATATATATGCTATTTTTTTGCTATATACTCAGTAAAATATACTTTTGTTCAGATATTTTTCACTATATGTTCATTCTCATAAAAGTTAAATGTCTAATAACATAATAAAATTATAGACTTATTGTTCTGTGAATAGGAGACAATACACTTAGAGTTTTGCTATAATTAATTATGGAATCATTTTAACCAAGGCCAATTAGGGGTTTCAAATTACCATTTAATAATCATCGTTTTTATCCTAGTGAACTTCCCTTAATATTTATATGAAGCAGGTCTATGGGGAACGATTTTATTCATGTGTGTGGACATGTCATGTTTTATTTTTATTTTGTTATAATATTCTTTGTTGATAGTTCAAGCTGTTTGTTGAATCATTTTACAACCTGTATACTGCATGTGCTGTTTTAATTACCTTGGCTTTTGCTGTTTCTCATGAGATGTCAATGGATATGTATGTATATATCTTATAGACAAATAATTCTCCCCTGGTTGATTTCACCACTTCTTCTTTGTTAATACTTTTGTTATAAAATGTCTAGATAAGAATATTTTGATTTGTCCAGTACTTGGAGTTCTGTGGCCTCTGAAATGCCTAATGTGATGTTTATCATCAAATTGGAAAATTATTCAGCCATTGTTTACATTTCTTTGTTTTCTCTTCTTCCTCTCTCTTCTCTGGCACGACATCAGTGACACATATATGCATGTGCTTACAACAGATTCTTAAGACAGAACACTCTTGGTTCTTTTTACTCCTACCCAATGCCTAACTTTGTCTTTTCTCCAGATTACTTGATCTCTCACAATTTACCTTGAAGTTTATTTATTATTTCTTTCAACAACTTAAATATTTAATGAAACATTGACATCTTATATATCTTCATTTTCTCAGCATTGTTTCTGGTTTTTGGACATATGTATAATAGCTTATTTTTACAACTTTGCTAACAAATTGTGCTTTTGAACCCCTAGAAATCTTCTTCTTCTTTTGACTTCCTTCTCTGTATTCGTCTCATGTTTTATCATTTCATATGATTTGTTTAAATATTAAAATGTTTCATGATCTTCTTTACTTGAAATCGTTATATGACTAAATCATCACTTTTTAGTTAGTAAAAAAAATGAGATAATCAGAGAAACAGGAAAATAAAATTATTGTCAATTTTATAGATTTTGATGTTAGTTGATTTACTTAGTTAATACAACAAGATTATATACCAGTAGAGATATATTTCCATTTTTATTACTTAACCAGAATATTTCATATTAAAGCTGTCTTCTTTTGATACTTTTTCAGATCACCCATAGGACTTCTTTGCTTATTAGAGTCTTTGACTTTTACCTTTAGGGTTGTGTGTGTTCTGAAAGTTGATATAACATTTCAGGATTACATTTTTGTTTCATATTCATTCAGTGTGTATCAATTTAGCATTTTCACCACTGAAGTTTCTGAGTGTACTGTTTCTTGGGCACAGGTGGCTATGGTATTGCTCTTTAGTATGGGATGCTAGGATTCTTCCCTCAGTCAAGAAAGCTTTTTATTCAGTGCTATGTCTTAGATAGTTTGAAAGGTCCTGTGACAATACAGCTTCCTCCATTTGTTTCTCAAGTCTGTTGATCCTTGGGGGAACAATTTCAATTGCAAGCCACATCTTTCTCTGATTGCTTGTCAGTGGGTACAGTCTAGTTCTAATGCACAGCTTTCTCAACACTGATAATTGACTCTGATCACAGTAGTGATTTCCTTGGGTCTCACTTTTCCTGAATCTTTTCATTAAAGTTCTGGATGCTCTGTCATGCTGTTATACCAGAAAGCTATCATCTTCCTTCAGATGTTCTCCATAAATGCCTGCACTATATGAGATCATATCTTGGGCATATAGTTCTCCAGTTTCTTCCAATTGCCAAATATCACTTCAACCCTTACATCTATTCTCTTTCTTTAGAGAGAATATCTGAAACACTGTCTCACAGAGGAGGTGAGATCATATCATACTTATCTGGAATTGAATTCATAATATTAAAAAAAAGAATGCTTTATACCAAGAGTTTCCCTGTCTTCTGTGGTTGAGTATTGTTGTATTCTTTCCTTAGTCTCTGGTACCTACTGTTCTACTCCCAATTTCTATTAGAGGTAAGCTTTTAATGTCCACATTTACCTGTGCTCATTCACAACTAATATTTCTAAATTTAGTTCACTTCACAACATAAATATATTTATTTATGTCATCTTGTTACAAATTACAGAATTTTTATTTTATGTTAAATAATATTCCATTTTCTATGCATACTATATTTTCTTTACCTATTAATCAATTTTCAAATATTTGCATCATTTCAACTTACTCTAGATTGTAAATAATAGTATAATGAGCATGACCAGAAATCTCTGATAGCATAGATTCACTTCCTTTACAATATATACTAGTCATGGAGTAATGAATTATACAATATTTTTATTTATAATTCAAAAACTTCATTAGATAAAGCAAGTGGGAGAACACACAAAGAGATAACATGATAAATGAAGACACCATTGGAAAAGGGAAACAGAGTGCTTGGGGGGAATGATTCCCAGGGATCCACAGGGATGGCTTCACCATTGACTACTGGCAATGATCGAGAGGGTAACCTCAGCTGGCATACTCTGGTGATCAGATGGCTGAATACCCTGACTGTCATCATGCAGCCCTCATCCCATGACTGATAGAGAAAGATGCAGAGATCCACAGCCGGTGTCCCAGGCGGAGCTCCAGGAGTCCAGTCAATGGGGGAGAGAAGGGATTCTGTGAGCAAGGGATATTGAGACGGTGACTGGAAAAAGTACAGAGACAACTAGCCAACCTAGTGGAAACACATGAACTGTTGACCAATAGCTGAGGAGCCCCCATGGTACTGCACTAGGCCCTCTGGATAGGCGAGACAGCTGTTTGGCTTGAACTGTTTAGGGGGAACCCAGGCAGTGGGATCAGGAACTGTCTCTAGTGCATGAACCAGCTTTTTGGAACCTAGTGTCTATGGTGGGACAATTTGCACAGCCTTGGTGAAGGAAGGAGGGGCTTGGACCTGCCTCGACTGAATGTACCGGGCTCTGCTGACTCCCCATGGGAGACATTGTCTTGGAGGAGGTGGGCATGGTGGGTGGGTTGGAGGGGGAAGGCTGTGGTTGGTATGTGAAATGAATAGAAAATCTCTTAATAAAAAATTTATTAAAAAACTTCATTATAAAGAACTGAAAAATGAAAAATACACATAGCAGTATTATAAAGGACCAAAGTCTATACATCTCAATTAACTTTTGTACAATTAGAATTGACATTTTGATAATAGCTTTTCTTGTATTTGATTTTAGTCATAAAATAGTAATTTTGTGCAGTGGTTTGAATTTTCTGAAAATTAGTGATGCTAAACATTTTTTCATAAATTTTGTTGTCACCTGTAAAACTTTTGTTTTAATTAATTAATAATATCATTTATTTAAAACATGATCTCTTCAAGCCCTGCCGTACTCTCTCACTGCTAATGCTTCTCAAATTCTTGGCTTCTTAGTCTTCATTATTGCTAAATACATTCACACACACTATATATCTATGTACATATACATGTATGCATATATATGAATAAATATATATGTGCAACCTGCTAAGTCTGTCTAGTATTGCTTGTGTTTATAGTATGATAGGGTTGACCACTTGGGATTTGATAATCATTTAGGATCTTATCTCTGAGGAAGACTAAGACTCTCTGTCTCAGCATTTTAATACCCTGCAACTCTTCATCTAGTCATGGGGTCCTATCCATATTTGTCTGTCAACTGATGTTCAAACAATCTCTTTTGCAGCCGATTTACCCTTTTATACCCAAAATGACAATATAAAAAGGCATAAAGCTTAAATAACTTATTATTGCTTCTCATGAAAGTAAAACAAGTACAAGAATCTAAAAATAAATATTAGGAATAAAATCATAAACATCAAAAGAGATATAGGTCAAAGGGAAACCTACTAAAACATTTCAAAAGACAAAATCAGGTAAAATAGGGAGATATTGTCAATGATACCACATAAAAAATAGGAATCTCTTAAGGCTATTAGGCACCACTATGTAGCACCAAATTTAGTAAAATGAATACATAGTGGACATACTTAACATAACAAAGGGATAAAAAAATCTAAACAATCAATGGCTAATAATAGTATTGAATCAGAAGAGAAAGTGTATGTGCCCCATGAAGTTAAATTCTAGAATTTTTTACATTCTCTCTGAAATCCACCAAAACAACCACAGTAACAGTAATTTCTGTGCTATTTCAAAACCTAGAAAAAAAAAGAATTCTTCCTAATAATTTTATGAGACCAGCATTATCCAGGAGTTTTGATTTGTCTATAATTATGTGAGACCTGTTACTGTGGGCTGGAGAGATAAGACCAATTATCTCTGTAACATTTGTAGAATAGGGCTTACACCGCATACATTTGAGGAATTTTGCAAAGGCAATGGGCTTCTTGCTCTTACGATATCATTATAGCTGGGACTAGGGACTGGCTGCACATGACTACAGGGTAATGGATAGATAGAGGCATAGTTGCAGCAAAATAAATTGTTGTGGTTCTTAAAGATATTTAGATTTTTTTTTGAATATTTCTCCAATTTCTGTATGCCCTTCGAACAATGTCCAGATAATGAAAATAATCCTCTAAAGGAAGCTCAGCATTTACATTGTTGTTTTTTCAAGGAAGGTGTTTGCAGAGATCTTTTTCATCATTCTATTTAAAAAAAAATCTCAGCACATAATTCTTGAAATGGTATTAACAGAAGAGGTTTTAAATGTCAAAACACAAAAGTAAAAAAAAAAATAGACCATATTGAGGAAATCATAGACATAAATCTTTCCTTGTAGTGGATTTAATAAACAAAATACAGAATGTTAAGGCCTAGATAGCTACTTTCATTTTTTGCTTCAGAATTGTATTCAGAAAGACACACATAATTATCAATTACCTACTCCATGCAATTTGCTCATCTTTGTATATAACACCCCTATATTATTTCTATTTTAAATAACAACTTACCATATCTGATCTGGAAGACTTTGTATTTTTTGAATTTTACTAAACTTTAAGGCAAATCACAGGGTTATATTTACTTTAATTGGTTATTCTCAACGTAGTAAGTCCTTTGCTCCAAATACAACAGTGCAACATAAGAGGCTGAAAAGATTCCTGCTTTCTGGTAAGGTATGGTACAGGCAAAATAATGAAAGGGAATATGCAATTTTTCCTATGTTATTAAGTCAAAGATGCGTCTTTTTTATGGTTTTAACTGACTAAATTCAGTCAGCCTCTCATGAAAACCCACAAAAGTTTTTATATATAATCATCAGTGAATTTGGTCTTAAAATTGCAAAATAGAAGTAGCATTTTAAATGACTTTTGATGGAGTTCCCAGTGCATCCTTACCCAGTTTCCCATATCAGTGATGCCTCCCTCAATTCCATCAGGAAGAAACAGTGCTTATTCAAAATGCTTCCTGAAAACTGATAGCTGAGAAAGCACCCAGGACACATCTGGCTATAGAAAAGGCTTTCAGTGCCTGGTAGATTATTCCTGTAATTTCATCTCTTAGAAGGCAGAAGAAAGGGCATCAGTTGATTGGTGCCATATTGGGATACACAGCAAATTCAAGGATGGCCTGGGTAACAAAACAAGACCCTGTCTCCAAGAAGCAAAACCAGAAATAAAACAGTTCTGCCAAAGATAACACTCTCTAGTAGAAGAGTGGAGAAAACTCGGGCGGCAGGCCTGGTGCAGTGGCAGTCAATGAAATTAGGCTTAATCAGAAATCTATTGAACTTCTGATTCACAAACTCCTCTTCTAACACCCAGTGCAAGAAATTACTCAGGGCTCCAAAACAGATCTGTGCCTCCCAGAGATAAACTATTGGTGCTTTTCAGGAACAAGAGAAGCCATAAAGGTGTGTGTTTTGTGACTACAAAACTTTGCAGAATACAAAACAAGTGCATAATCGTGATGTCAAAAGATGTCTTGTTAGCATAATCCAGTAGATTTTACTATGATGGAAAATGTTTTATTCTTATTTTTCTTTTTCTTCTTCATGTTAATTTTCCCCCATGGAGTCAACTAGTACCTACATTTATGCTTGTGAATAGAAAATTTGTATACAAAAATCAAGTTTGGGCAATTTGCCCACTTCATTTGTATGTCAATGTTTAATTTAAATTGAGATATTACAATCAACATGTTTCAGTGTATAAATTACAATAGTTCAGCTGTATATAATTATAAATAAACCTGATAATTATTTTTTGAGAAACAATACATCACTTTCAACATTCTGTTAAAAGAAAATAAATGTATAGACAGATATGCAAACAAGTGAAAAATTCATGTCAAAGGCAAGACTCATCAAGGACCTAAAATGATTTCTTTAAAATCATATGGGAAAATGTTATTTTTATAAGTCTTGAATCAATATGGAGATGTGTACCACTGAAACAAACATATAATTAAATTTATTTTAAATTTCAAATATTAATTGTGATATTAAATGCTTCCTAGAAAAAGAAAGAGGGAAAGAAAATAACTGAATAAGGGTGTCATGGAAAGCTGATGTCTGCTTTATGTTCAACAGTTCTCTAGTCTTTACTTTGTAAACTATAAATTAAGGAGATTTTGTCCTATACATGTTCTGCTGTGATGTTGGCTAGAATTAATAAGGGTTTCTGAACTATGATGCAGTTCATTAAATTAGTTTGGCAAGTTTACACATGAATGAGTACTTAGAAAGCCTTGAGAATCCAAAAAAAAAAAAAGGGGGAAGGGAAGGACAAATTATCCATGGGATTGAAGGGCCCAGGCAAGGATGCTCATAATGAAAAGATAACAATTTGTTTTTAGTTAGCAGTTTGCTAATGTGCAGGTTTCAATCACTAGAGCCACTCTTGGGAAATAAGTGTCTCAATAGTACAAAGTGTCAAACTTACATAGGGCTTTTGTAATAGGGGTTGAATAGATCAAGAACACAAGAGTAAATAGTCTGCAATGTACTAAAAAAAGAAAAGCAAGTCTGTGTCTTAAGTTACAGGGAGGCAATCAAATGTTTTGTGGAGTTTCTCTTCATACTGAGGCAAGAAAATTGGATGAAGTCTTTGATTGGCCTGCTATAAAATTCCATTTTAGCTAGCAATTTGCTCAGTGTAGGCACAATTACATCGTTTCTCCATTATTAGTAACCTAAGGGAGTATTTAAAGGATAAGTGTTTCTCCATTCTTTTTTTAGAGTTAAAAAAAAATGTTCACATGTTTTTTTGGTTTTTTTTTTTTTTTGAGAGAAGCCCAAGAGCAAATGAATTCAGGAAATATAATTTGTTACCAAAAATTTTACAAATTGATATCACTATCTTTCTAAAACACATTTTAATTAATTCTTTCAGAATTTCATATAAGAGAGTTTGATCACTTTCCTCCCCTCTCCTTGAACTCCTCCCAAATCCACTACCATATATCTAATTACTCATCTTTTTGTTTTTATTAAAAACACATACACAGTCAAATTTTTGTTGTCCGTATGCTCCCAGATGATTGACCATACACTAGTATGTGGTCAATTTAAAAGGGCTACACCCTTAAAGAAAACTGACTTTCCTTTTCCCAGAAGCCATCAACTCTCAATGCCTCCTTAGTTAAGGGTGGGGCTCATAAACTCCTTCCCACTCCATGCTGTAATGTGGATTTGCTTGATTTTGTGCAAGTCTTGTGTAGGCAACCACAGATGATTTGAGTATAAGAGTGCAGTGTCAAGTCCAGTAGACATTGTTTTACTCTCATCTTCCAGAACCATTGGCTCCCTCTTCTTTATAGGGGAAATAATGGGGAGGGTGATTTAAGTGTGGAGTAGAATGGAAGTACAGAACTGAGTATGGAGCTCATAGAAGGATAATGTAAATATATTGATACAGCAATATAAAGGTTGTATTCAGTTTTATACTATTGAATCACATCTGTGGTCAATGAAAAATAAATTTCAATTGAGTTTTCAGTCTTCTCTTAAGTATATCCTGGTGATTTCCTATTTCAGGTCATCAGGTTTTCCTTTCCAACAAACACAATTATTCTTTAATATCATTGTGCACTAATTCATTCATATATAAAAGTATTCACTCCAAACTTATTCATCATTTATGAAACATAAGCTGAGATTTGTGTAGAATACTGTGATTATAGAATGTTTAAAGTCTCTTAAAGTTCTCTTTATTTTTATAGTCAAATTAAATCCTGTTTCTTTCAAGAAATAAGGAATTCACTTTATAAGAGTTAATTTTTACACATTTACCCTCCTTATGTTTTGCTTGCATCTTCATCTTTGTTCCACATATATAAAGATAAAAATATTTTATTATTAATATTTTTTGCAGAATGTACCAAAGTTACCTGTTCTAATGGATTACTAACAGGATATATGTTTAAAGCTATAAATCTTTAGAATTGTAGTAAAAGCTTTCACATGTGTCATGTTTGAACCAACATTTGGTGACAGACTATTGTCTTCATAAAAGTTCACTACTTCCTGTTACTGCTCTTTTATTTTAGGACATAATTATGTTATTTTGTTTGTTGAAATACTAAATTCTCTATAAGAAGATATCATTTGCATTGTAATAACTTACTGAGTAAAATTGCAGCTTATGGTACCATAGTAATTTTTGAAATATTTATGAGTAAATAACAATATTTTCTTAACCTCCTCTTCAAATTAGAATAATGTAGAATTGTTTTAAATGTGCAAATTTCATCAAAATTATAAACCCGTTTTGTTGTTCTCATATTTTGTTTGAAGCATGATCAATGAAAGTTATTATTAATAGAAGAATAATGAATATTGGTTTTAGTTACCTTAAGCTCATTTCCAAATAAAGTTTTTATTTCATTTCAGGAACTTTCATTCTGTCATAATAAATATAAATATGGTTAATAATCCCCTTTGTTAGTCTGAGTTCTAAACTTGAAGAAATAATTAAAGTATTTCACCATGAATATTGTGAAATTTGCTAAACCAAAACAGTTAATTGATTAATACAAATAAGAAAGCAGATGCACATCCACAGAACTTTCTGGGACTTTTGTTGTAGCACATTGGGAAAAACTCTATCTGTAGAGAAAGACATATAATTATACAATAAATTTTGCAGAGGTCTCAGTCCATTTTTTGACTGGTGCTATCACCTTGATTGTGAGAAGAACATCGGGGCAGTCAAAGTTTGGTTTAAAAAACAAAAGAGCTCTTTGGGCAGTGGTGGCACATATCTTTAATCTCAGCACTTGGGAGGCAGAGGCCGGCAGATCACAGCCACCCTGGTCAACAAAATATGTTCCAGGACAGACAGGGCTACATAGAGAAACCCTATCTCAAAAAACCAAAAACCAAAATAAACAAAGCAAAGAAGGAAGAGGAGGAGGAGGACAAAGAGGGAGGAGGAGGAGGAGGAGGAGGAGGAGGAGGAGGAGGAGGAGGAGAAGGAGGAGGAGGGGGGAGGGGGAGGGGGAGGAGGAGGAGAAAGAAAGAGGAGGAAGAAGAAGGAGAAGGGGAAGGAGAAGGAGGAGGAGAGAAGAGGAAGAAAAGGGGGAAGAAAAGGAGAAGAAGAGGAAGCAGCAGCAGCAGCACATTTTCTGGTTGCTAGGAAACAAGGCAGAGATACAGGAAGAGGTCAAAGCAAGTTACCTACCCAAGTCTTTCCCAATCACCTACTTACTGGAGCCATGCTATTGCTTTTGGAGTTGCAAATATGTCTAAATAATATTCCCAAAAGTGTTGCCAATGCAGACAAGAAAAGCAAGAAACAAAAAGCATAGAATATCTGCAACAACCTATTTACTTCACATCAAGTCAGACTTTACATTCATGATGTCAAACACTCCGTAGGGAAACTTAAATTTTTCTCTTTTAATACAGTTCTGTTTTTTTTTTTTTTTAGTCAACTTGGTTTATTGATTGGATGAAGAATATGCATTCCATTAAAGCTGTTGTTATTGGCAACAACTGAAATATAGGATCAGATTGTTTGTTAAAACTAGGTTATCTTTGTTTGTTTGTTTGTTTGTTTGTTTGTTTTTGAGACAGGGTTTCTCTTTGTAGTTTTGGTGCCTGTCCTGGATCTTGCTCTGTAGACCAGGCTGGCCTCAAACTCACAGAGATCTGCCTGGCTCTGCCTCCCAAGTGCTGGGATTAAAGGCATGCACCACCGTTGCCTGGCTAAATCTAGGTTATCTTTTATCCTTTGACTTCATCCTACTCAAGACTAACTTATTTCCAAAGACTCCTCCACACAATTGTCTACAGCGTTTCTCAACAATTATTTATTTGTTCACATACCCAATGAAACTACATGATAGTAATTGCATTCTGATGTTGCTTTCTTACTAGTATTTCAGTATATTATCTTGGCATTCCTAAATCATTTTTCATCCTTGTAAACATATTTTTTCGAGTTTATCTTCTTTTTTTTATTTTTCTTTATTAAGAAATTTTCTACTCACTCTACATAACACCCACAGATCCCACATTCTCCCTCCTTCCACCCCCAGCCCTCTCTCCCAAGCCACCCCACATCCCCACATCCCCCAAATCAAGGTCTCCAATAGGGAGTCAGCAGAGCCAGGCACACTGCGCCTAGGCAGGTCCAAGCCCCTTCCTACTGCACCAAGGCTGTGCAAGGCGACACACCACAGGCACCGGATTCCCAAAAGCCTGTCTATGCACCAGGGACGGATCCCGACCCCCCTGCCTGGGTGCTCCCCAAACAGTTCGAGCCAAACAACCATCTTCCATATCCAGAGTGCCTATTCCAGTCCTATGGGGACTCAATAGCCACCAGTCCACAGTTCATGGGTTTCCACTAGTATGGCCCATCATCTCTGCACATCTCCCCATCATGATCTGGATGTCCCTTGCCTGCAGAAACCCTCCTCTCTCTCATTTATTGAATTCCCAGAGCCCAGTCTGATGCCTGGCCATGGATCTCTGCATCTGCCTCTATCAGTCACTGGGCAAAAACTCTATGACAGTTAGGTTATTCGCTAGGCTGGTCACCAGAATAAACCAGTCCAGACACCCTCTGGACCACTGCCAGCAATTCAAGGTGGGGTCATCCTTGTGGATTCTTGAGAGCCTCCCCAGCAACCTGCCTCTTCCTTTTCCCATAATGTCCTTGTCTATCATGGTATCTCCCTCGCTGTCCTCCCACTCTGTCCCTGTTCCAACTTGACCTTCCCATTTCCCTATGTTCTCATCCCCCACTCCTTGCCCTCCACCATCCTCCCACCACCCAGTCTGCTCATGTAGATCTCATCCACTTCTCTTTTGCTGGATCATCCATGTGTCCCTCCTAGGGTCTTTCCCTATCAGCTAGCCTCTCTCGAGCTGTAGGTTGCATGCAGTCTGGCCATCCCTTCCCTCACATCTAGTATCCACTTATGAGTGAGTACATCCTATGTTTGTCGTCCTGAGTCTGGGTTACTTTACTCAGGATGGTAAGCATTATGTTACTATGTAAGACTAAAGCTCTGAAGTCAAATATTTTCCAAAATATAATATTTTTTCTTTTAAGGTTGACTGCTTAAAAATATGTTTTAGTCTTACATGGTAACATGCTTACTTGAATTGATATTGCTGCAGAAGAATATTATATTTCATTATGGAGATATTTTATTTGTACTGAAATGTGATTTTAATTTTATGTTAATAAATAAAGTTGCCCTGGGGTCAGAGCTATTAGAGCCATAGCAAGAGCGTGGTGGTTAGAAGAGCTAGGTAGATTTCTGTGTGTTCAGGGATACAGCCAGTATTGGAGACATACGCCTTTAAGACCTGGAGGGCGGTACTTACAGGCAGTGATGAGGCAGTCATGTGGTTGGGTTTACAACCAATGAGAAGGCAGAACAGAAAGAATATTTAAACACGGACAAACAGGAAGTAGCTCTCTCTCGGGGAAGCTAGGAGCACTGCAGGAGGTAAGATTTTATCTCTGAGCTCTGACCTCTCGGCTTTCTCTTTTACCTTGGCTCTGTGTTTCTTATTTTAATAAGACGATTGGTTACATCTACATCTGGCGCCCAACATGACAAGAATCCATTAAAAACTGCTTGGGGCCGGCTCCCTAGCCGGAGCAGCCGGCTCCTAGCCTCGGCCCAGGTCTGCTTGGGCTCAGGCTGGACTGTGAGCTGCTTGCTTAAAGCCAGTGCTACAAACAGCTCAGGCCTGCCCTGCTAAACATGGCCCCTGCCTGTAAAGCCAAGCCTTGACTCAGCTCAAGAGGGAACAAGTGGCTGGCTTTAAGCTTTAGCCGGCTACCCCTTCGCTTTCACTTTCACTTTCACTTTCGCTTTCGCTTTCACTTTCTCTCTTGCTTTCTCTCTGTCTCTCTGTTTCTGTCTCTCTCTCTCTCTCTCTGGATTTACACCTAGAACTCTAGGTGGCTGTTTTGAAATTCGCTCGGATTTCTACTGTTCTACGCAGATTTGGTAAGTCATAAAGGAAACTATTTAAAAGACAATTTTTTTCCACATTTAAAAAAAATGGGTTTCCTGTGTACATTGGAAGAAAATTGGGTTTTGTTTGAAATTTTAGGCAGTCTGACAATGGAACAACTATATGAAAAGATTAGTATTATGGGAATTATGCAGTTTATCACCATGCTTATTCTCATTTTACTATTTAAAAAGATAGTCGATTTAAGTGCCAGGATAACAGCTTTAGAAAAACCTGTTAATTTTAACAGTGAAGTTGGTTCAAGTTTGGATCATAAGGTTACAGAAAGAAAGCCTGTTTTCACACAGTCATCCTTAATTTACCCTGTAACCGTACAGCAGATGCCTGATCAAATGGCTACACAAAATATCTGGGCTCCAATTGAACTGATGGATTTTAAAAGGTTTAAGGAGGCAATAGTATCTTATGGCATGCATTCCCCATTTGTAAAGCAAATGTTAAACTCTTGGTCAACATATAATAGGATAGTACCACAGGACTGGCGGGACCTTGCACAAGCTGTTCTGGAAGCCAGCCAGAGAATTCAATTTCTAACGTGGTTTAAGGATGAAGCTAGAAACGTAGAAACACAATGGAGGGATAAAGGAATACAAGTTTGTCAGGATCAGCTTATTGGAGAAGGCCAATATGCTTCAATACAAACACAATGTTTATATGATGTTCAAACCGTAATTTTATGTCGAATGGCAGCCTTGAATGCATGGGACAGAGTTGATGAACCAGGAAAAAAACCTGAGTCATTCACAAAGGTTATGCAAGGCCCAAAAGAATCTTTCACAGATTTTTTAGAAAGACTGGCTTCAGCAGTAAACAGAATGGTCTCAGGATCAGAAGCTAGTAAGGCAATAATTGAAGCTTTGGCATTTGAGAATGCGAATGCAGCATGTAAAAGAATAATCAGGCCGTTAAAGGCAAGATCTGCACCTTTGGAAGATTGGATTAGAGAAACAATTAATGTTGAGGTTGATGAGCATGATGATACGTGGGTAGGAGAAGTAATTTCAAAAGGTTTGAGGAGTGTTAGATGTTTTGGGTGTGGAAAGCAAGGACATTTTAAAAGGGACTGTAAACAGGTCATTCCTAGAAGCAATGTTTCTTCAAGGAACAATGGCAACAGAATGCCCCTTCCTTCTGGAGTATGCAGAAGGTGTGGTAAGGGAAAACACTGGACCAATGAATGTAGATCAACAAAGGACAGACAGGGTAACCCTTTGCCTCAGTTTTCGGGAAACTCCCGGAGGGGCCTCATGCAGGCCCCCATAGCAAAACCAGTTCAAACCTTTCCTGCAGCTGTAGAGGAAATCCCTGCTCTGAGCGATTAAATAACCAAATGACTATTGGAATAAATCATGCTGGTCAGGATGATGAAAAAGAGAGAATAGAAAATTCAGGAGAAAACATAAAGAAAATTTTTTGGCAAACTTCTATTAATGAACAGAGACCAAAATTAACGATAAAAATAAATGTTGTTTTGTTGTCTGGTCTGGTAGACACAGGTGCGGACGTTACCATAATTGCACCAGAATTTTGGCATCCAGCTTGGCCTCTTCAGGAGGTAAACGTTCAACTGTTAGGAATTGGGACATTATCTGGAGTGAAACAGAGTGCAAGATGGCTGGAATGTATAGGTCCAGAAGGACAGAGAGGAAAATTAAAACCATATGTCGCTAACATAGCTATGAACCTGTGGGGTCGAGACTTGTTGCAACAATGGAATACTCAGATTAAAATCCCTCCAATCTCAGAAACAAATCATAAACTAGCACATGTTTCTGAGAGAAATATTAGAAGGCATTATTTTGAGTGGTCACCAGCCATCCATATTATACAAGAACAGGGCACAACAACTGATAATCCTCCAAAAATACCAACAGCTCTACCTTTAAAATGGTTAACAGACAAGCCTGTATGGGTTCAGCAATGGCCTTTAACAACAGAGAAACTCCAGGCTTTAGAAGAGCTGGTAGAAGAACAGCTAAATGCTCAGCATATTGAACAGTCAACCAGCCCTTGGAATTCTCCTGTATTTGTTATTAAAAAGAAATCTGGTAAATGGAGAATGGTAACAGACTTTAGAGCAATTAACAAAATAATTCAGCCAATGGGCTCTCTACAATCTGGAATTCCTTTGCCTACTCTGTTACCAAAAGGATGGCCTCTCATAGTTATTGATTTAAAAGACTGTTTCTTTTCAATACCCTTACAAGAAAAAGACCGAGAAAGATTTGCTTTCACAGTGCCTACTTATAATAATTCTCAACCGGTTAAAAGATTTCAATGGAGGGTCCTCCCACAGGGAATGTTAAATAGCCCAACTCTGTGCCAATATTTTGTACAACAGCCATTGGAAGTGATACGTAAAAAATTTCCTAAATCTATAATTTATCATTATATGGATGATATTTTACTAGCTGACTCAAATGCAGAAACTTTAGAAAGAATGTTTGAAGAAGTAATGAAAATTTTGCCTTGCTGGGGATTACAAATTGCTCCTGAAAAAATACAAAGAGGGGATTCTATTAATTATTTAGGATATAAAATAGAGCTACAAAAAATTAGACCCCAAAAGGTGCAAATTAGGAGAGATAGACTACAGACTCTTAATGACTTTCAAAGATTATTTGGAGATATTTCTCATCTACGAACTATTGTTGGGGTAAAAAATGATGAACTGACTAATTTGTTCAAAACCTTAGAAGGTGACAAGGACTTAAATAGTCCAAGAGAATTATCACCTGAAGCTGAGAAAGAATTGGCCTTGGTAGAAAAGAAAGTACATGAAGGGCACGTGGATCGTATTGATCCAAAGCTGGATTGCATTTTGGTTACTTTACCTTCTAGGCATTCCCCTACTGGAATATTAATGCAGAGGGAAGATATTATATTGGAATGGATATTTTTACCAAATAAACCAAATAAAAAATTAAAAACTTATGGGGAAAAAAATCTCTGACTTGATTTGGAAAGGAAAATTGAGACTTCGTCAATTAGCAGGAATAGACCCAGCAGAAATTGTCGTACCATTAACTAAGGAGGACATTGAAAAATTATGGACAGAAAGTGAACCTTGGCAAAGAGCTTGCAGTAATTTTTTGGGAGAAATTAACAGCAAATATCCCAAAAGCAACAGAATTGATTTTATAAAGAGAGCTGATTGGATCTTGCCTCGAATTGTACGGCAAAAACCCATATCTGGAGGTCGTACATTTTATACAGATGCCAACAAACAAGAAAAGGCAGGTTACAAATCAGAAAATTTAAGTAAAGTGGTACAAAGTCCTTATAATTCAGTGCAAAAATCAGAATTGTATGCTATTCTGTTGGTATTAATGGATTTTTCAGAACCTCTCAACATAGTAACTGACTCTCAGTATGCTGAAAGAGTGGTATTACATATTGAGACTGCAGAATTTATCCCTGATGCTTCAGAATTAACTTCACTATTTATTCAATTACAAGATACAATCAGGAAAAGGAGTCATCCTTTATATATAACTCACATCCGATCTCATACTGGTCTGCCAGGCCCTCTAGCACAAGGCAATGATGAGATTGATAAATTATTGGTAGGAAATGTGCTGGAGGCCTCAGAATTTCATAAAAAACATCATGTCAATAGTAAAGGTTTAAAAAAAGATTTTTCCATAACCTGGCAACAAGCCAAAGAAATAGTAAAGAAATGTTCTACTTGTTCCTTCTATAATCAAACGCCATTACCAGCAGGATGTAACCCAAAGGGTACTCAGAGGAATGAAATCTGGCAAATGGATGTGTTTCACTTTGCAGAATTTGGAAAATTGAAATATGTACACCACACCATTGATACTTATTCAGGATTTCAATGGGCAACTGCTTTGAGTTCTGAAAAAGCTGATTCTGTAATCACTCATTTGCTAGAAGTTATGGCCATCATGGGTATACCTGCACAAATCAAAACTGACAATGCTCCATCATATGTCTCTGTTAAAATGAAACAGTTTTTTGCTTATTACAATATAAAACATATTACAGATATACCACATAATCCTACAGGTCAAGCAGTTATAGAAAGATCAAACAGAACTCTAAAGGATATGCTAAATAAACAGAAAGGAGTAACAAAAACCCCCAGAAATAGACTGCATAATGCTCTATTAACTTTGAATTTTCTGAATGCCAATGAGAGGAACAACAGCTGCAGAGAGACATTGGATAATAGAAAAAACTACAGAATTAAATCAGCCTATATACTTTAAGGATGTGCTGACCTCAGAATGGAAGCCAGGGTATGTATTACGTTGGGGACGAGGTTTTGCTTTTGTTTCTACAGGAGAAGATAAGCTGTGGGTACCATCAAAATTGATAAAGGTTCGATTTGAACAAGAGAAACCTCTTAATTAGAGGAGGTGATAGTTCATCAATCAGCATGAACATCCAATTTAAACTAACTTGTACCTGTAACACATGTCTTTTCATTTAATCAGATAATAACTTGCCAAAAAGGAACATCCCCAAAATTAGTCTTGGGGGAAGGTTTTTGTTTTTGTCTTTTAGGAGAATGAAGGTTAAGGAATCTGAAGGACACAAGACAAATGAGACAACTGAAGAAAAGGGACAAATCATCTATCCCAGGAAACAGAGTATATGAGAGTATATGGCATATGGGTATATATTATCTAAAAAATTTTATGTCTTCCTAAATGTTTGTTTCTGCTTTTCTCTAAAGATTTAACACTATTGGTTTTCTAATAGTCCCAGTTCAATTAAAATTTAAAGCTGACTTTGGAGTTGGAGAATGGCTCTCTCCTTCTTTAAACTCAAGCATGTTGTTAAAAGGAAAATGCAAACTCCCTGTATCATGCCAGAAAGAGCCATTTTCTGCTATGGGACAGGACAAAAGCCAAATTAATTAAGGGACTATTCTATTACTAATCTCAACTCTTTGATTCTATTCTGATTCTTTAAACTTTTCTTAAAGTATAAATTTTATATCAAAATTTACAAGATTTATATTTATATATATACATTTTAAACTTTGTTAAGATATGAATGGTCATATAGAGTGCTAACTAATTCTAGAAAAAAAGGCTTCAATTAGCTGTATATATATGTCTTTGTGTTCGAGTCTCTTATCAGTTTTCTGCAGGAAATCATGGCCAGGCCTAACATCAACTGAAATCTCCAGGAAGAAGATGGGGCCCCACAACAACAAACACAACAACAACAATTCCACGTGGACAATAATAATATCACTGAACTGACAAACATCATCTATAGATCAGCTTTGAACTACAAGGTGCTCAGAGCAATTTTGAGATGACTAGCTGAGATGATCCAGTCTCAAAGACTACTTGAATAAGGACTTGAGATAAACCCTGAACTTTGGCTTTATACACAGACTGGATAATAATGAAGGATATAGTTACCTTTCCTAGAATTTGACAATTAACCTAAATTTTTCTTTCAGGATAAAGATAACTTCGCCCATACCCAGCAGGAAGCAATTTTAAGAATATGACACCCACATTGCCAAAGAAGTGGTGTGGGACAGGTGGTTTTTTGGTTCTTTTAATGGGTTTTGGGTCTGGGATAATTTTCATTGTTTAGGGGGTTTGGTCACAAGTTGTTGTCAAGGGTTAGGAAAAAGGCTAAGCAAAGGAGATTAGATTTAAGGTTCTTGTTTAAAAAAAAAAGAAAGAAAGAAAAGAAAAGAAAAAGACAATTACTAGTTTTAAATACTTTACATTATTACCAACTATTAGGATATAAAGAAATGAAAGTTAGTACTTAGACATTACAATAGAAATTGTAGTCATATTAGATATGTTTTAAAAAATTGAGCAGATATATTTTAGACAGGTCATCTTCAAACCCTTCAGAGATCTACAGAATATGGCATTTAAAATGTTTTAATAACTTAGAAATTTTTCTTTTTTGAGACATGTCGGCTCCTGGCAGTACCAATCTACTTCAGAGAAAAATATGGGCATTGAAGAAACTGCATATGGAGTTAACTTTCATTGTGCCAAAAGTTAGCCACTGGACAACAAAGTATCCTCGTATCAACAGGACAAAATGGACAGACAGAACACGAAACAAAGGACTACCGATTCCTGCCAAAACAAGTGTGGTTATGGCTTTATCAGACGGCATCTTCTGAGGCCAGGACAATATGGCACCATCCCTGAAGTGGCCTTCACAATCTGGAAAAGGTACAGTGCCCTTTTCTTTGAAGGCAGATGAACAGGCAGTGGGCCGATGGCTTCTGTTGTGCAATGGAACAGCAACTGAAAGCTCACGCCTCTCAATAGTAGACTGGCATTTAATAGAGGGATGTGGAGAAGGGGATGCTTAGATGAAGCCATATATACACAGCCAAGAAGAATGGACAGCTGAATTCAAAAACCATCAACAATTTCCGGAATTTAAAATCCTGAATCATGACATGACACTAGTGGAATTCAGGTGTTTCTGGTACATGGACTGCTCTCACCCAATGTGAGGTTGAACTGTTGACCTTGTATACAACCTACTTCACAAATGAGTCTGTCAGATACCATAAGCCTATAGGCTGAAGATGATGCCCCAACACTGTGGAGAAACCTCAGGTGACTGTCCAGGCAGCTGGCTGTTTCTGTCAACTTACAAAATTTTTGGAAGTTGCTTTTGTGCACTTCCTGTTTTTATTTTTGTTAGCTAATATTATTTCCTTCTTGGGTCTCTGAGGGAGTTGAAGATTAGTTAGTTATAGTTGAAGATTAATTAGGATAGAAAGTGAATTAGATACATTTTGAACTTACTAAAATAGGATGGATAAGGGAATTATTTTCTCTGATTTTTCAAATACAAATGGACTAGACATCGTTTAGGTATTTGTTACTTGTATATATTGTATATAGTTATTGTACTTTTGTATATAGTTTTTCTTTTGTTAGTTATAATCTTTTGCCTTTTTTCTTTTTATTTAAATAGAAAAGGGGAAATATGGTGATATTTTATTTGTACTGAAATGTGATTTTAATTTTATGTTAATAAATAAAGTTGCCCTGGGGTCAGAGCTATTAGAGCCATAGCAAGAGCGTGGTGGTTAGAAGAGCTAGGTAGATTTCTGTGTGTTCAGGGATACAGCCAGTATTGGAGACATACGCCTTTAAGACCTGGAGGGCGGTACTTACAGGCAGTGATGAGGCAGTCATGTGGTTGGGTTTACAACCAATGAGAAGGCAGAACAGAAAGAATATTTAAACACGGACAAACAGGAAGTAGCTCTCTCTCGGGGAAGCTAGGAGCACTGCAGGAGGTAAGATTTTATCTCTGAGCTCTGACCTCTCGGCTTTCTCTTTTACCTTGGCTCTGTGTTTCTTATTTTAATAAGACGATTGGTTACATCTACATTTCATATTTTGAAAAAATCAACATAATATTTTCTGAAAAAATACTAAAATAATTGTAATCATCTAAGATATGCTATGGAAAATTTAGGTAGTCTTTTTAAGACTCCAGTTATTTCTCAGCAATTTGGGTTTTTAGAAGAGTTTGAAAAACACATTTGTAAGACATTCATCACTATGCTAAATACCTATGAGATATAATGAGTAAATTGCTATTTTGATTTATGATTTCAAGGGTCTTATTTGACTGGTGATTTTACTTTGAGTGTGAGATGAGGAAGAATATCACAGCAGTCACAGTGTGGTAAATAAAAGCCGACCTTTTTCTGTTTGCCAGGAAGCAAGGTAGAGATACAGGAAGGAGTCAAAGCAAGTTACCCACATAAGACATACCTAATCACATGCTTACTGGAGCCAAGCTATTGATCTTAAAATTTCCATCAACTGTGATGTAAGCCTTGAGCATGTGAGCCTGAGTGATGACATCTTTTGTATTCAAGCTTTAACTAACACCCATCTTTTATCTCTATTTTGAATATTACAATAAAATCTTTTTATATTTCTCTCTGTTTCAGCTTCTGTCTTTGTGGCACCATGTCATGCTTTATGTTGTTGCTTTGCGTTCCCACTGTCTCTCTCATCTGCTTGTTTGTGATGATGTAGTATTCTAGGATATGATGCAACCAAGTTTGTCCTCACCAGTGGGTCTACTATTGAGGCCAGCCTATCTACATCTTTCATCATTAAAAAAATGACACAAATATACCTGGTTTTTATAAATTTCCCAAACTCAGTTATTTTCTTAGAAAAATAATAAATGGATTAATACTGGTACTCACATTATTTATCATTTTGCCTTTAGTAGAAGTTACATTAAACTTTATTATGTTGTGAGTTGCTTCACTTGTCTAATTACGTTTTCACATTATTTTATAGACATATAATATATAATGTCCACATGCAAACAAATAAATAGTAAGTTTCAAATCAGCCATGCTGTGTCCCTGTTCTCAAGGTAAGAAAGAACTTAATAATACGGCTTATAATACAGGATTATAGGTTTTCACACATCAGCCTGGCACCTCATGATGGAAACAGCATGATTGCTTTATTTTCAATATCTACATTTTTTTCAAAATGGAAATTTGGACATGAAATTTTTCTCAGCATATCCATTTGAGGATTAAAACCTGTCTGGAAGTTGCTTGTAGGGATTTTAGTGCCTCTTCTTCTTTCTCCAATATATGCCTCTCATTTAAATTATTAAAGAAGTTTGAGAATGTAAAATATAATTCTGTTTAATTGTCATACATAGATGACAAGATCTTTCTGATTTTTTTGCAAGACTATAATTTCTGTTATTTTGCTTTACTGAAGTATAAGGGTTTGGAAATTGAGTGAGTAATCTATTAAGGTTTATTTTTATTGTAGCTTGTTCTTTGTTTGTTTGTTTGGTTACTTACTTTGGTTTGATTTTAGAGAGGGTCTCAGTAAGTGACCTGGAACTCAGTGTGTATATCAGGCAGGACTAGACCTTTGGCAATCCTCCCATCTCTGTCTTCCTAGTGCAGTGACTACAGGAACACCAGCAATTTCAGTCTCTCCACACTCACTAAAACAGTAAAGTATAAGCATATCTTTAAAAAATATGCATCTAGTTTATTTGACTTGAGAATAAAGCAGAATGGTTTTTAAAATAGAAATTGAATGTATTTATTCAGAAATATTTTTAAAGGACATGGTTATACACAGAAGAAATCTCAAAACTGATAAAATTAATACTTCAAAAAGATATTCTTTGTACGATGGACAATTTCTTTTTATCAACTTTATCTCTACTACAATACTTTGTGATGCATGAAATATCACTTTCATCACTATAATTATTGATGCAATATTCTAACTTTGAGTAACTGAACATATTTTTATATATGTATATGTGGTGGTTTGAATGAGAACTGCCTTCAAAAGGCTCTTATACATGAACACATTGTCTCCAGGGGAGACACTATTTGTAGGTGCTGGAGGACATAGGATCCACTCCCTTTTTTGTTTCTCTGCTTCCAGATCAGATGTGAAAATGTGATCATTTTGCTTCCTGCTTCTGCTGCTATACTGTCTCTGCCATCACTGATACTATCCTGCTAGAAACAAAAGATAAAATAAACCCTTTCTTCCTTAAGTTGTTTTTGATCATGGTATTTTATCATAGCATATTAATGCTTGTACATATATATCTTTGAAGTCTTATTTAATCACCTTCTGTGGAATAATGCTCTTGTACACTGTAAAGATTTTTCACTTGAATTGGTTTAATAAAACGCTGACTAGCCAGTAACAAGGCAGAAAGTATAGGCAGGGTGACCAAACTAAGAATGTTAGAAAGAGGAAGGGTGGAGTCAGGAGTTGCCAGCCAGACCCAAAGGAAGCAAGATGAGAATGTTGTACTGAGAAAAGGTACCAAGCCACGTGGATAATCACAGATAAGAATTATGTGTTAATTTAAGTGTAAGAGCTAATTAGTAATAAGCTTGAGCCACCAGCTGATCATTTATAAGTAATATTAAGCCTCCAAGTCAATTATCTGGGAAGCAGTTGCTGGGTGTTTGGGAGTTGCTGGCAGGACAGAAACTTCTGCCTACACTCAACACAGATAGTTGCATTTTGAAGACATCTAAGATGTTAAGGCCTAACATCCTGTAATATTTTCACTTTGACTATTGTATTTCTCTTAAATATAATATGACATTTCATACTTATTTAAAATTTGCTGCATATAGCATGATGATGCACAGCTATTGCTTCATAATTTCACAATTTTGCCTATGTTTTGTTCCTATATGTCATTTAACATTCATATCTTAATCAGAATAAATTTTAAAGTGTTCTCCATTACTAAATTTGTATAGTTTAATCATGTATGCCATCATGCCCTGTTTCTGTTCTCTCCTGAAGAATTTTTAAAGTTTACTAGAATATAAAAGGATGAAGTTGTTTTTACTTTTTAATCTTGCTGAAGATCATATCCAGATACATATATGTTGAAACAGAATTTTGTAATGATTTTGATAATAATTAATTATTTCAAATTGATTAGTGTGCCTACAGGATGAAAAAGTTTTCCAAATGTTGAGTTCATTTTGTAGGACTCCTTAAATATCTTCTTTCCTTACTTCTATATTATGTTTGTCTTGAAAAATCATTTTTACCAAAGTACTCATATAAAAAATTGTTTAAATAATGATGTGACTACCCTTTCTACACATGTTAGAATTGAACTTAGCTCTTACTGTAGAGGAATAACATCATGCATAATATTATCACAAAGAAATTTTTTGATTATACCACAAAATACACCCACAAAGGTATTATAGTACACAGTAATATTTATTGCCTATGATCAAAATTCACGCCTGAGAATTTCCTGTGCTTATGAAAATAGTACATCCCAGTTCTTACAGTGATGCCTATTGTATCAGCCTGGAAACAGCATAATAGTACAAGGCAAATTTACATATTTTTTATTAGTCTACCTCTCTAAACTTCTTTTGTCTTTTTTCTCAATCTTTACACTACCTGCATGCTATCTAGCTACATCAAAACTTTAATATGTAATGATGTATCTTCCTCTGCTTTTCAATTTTTGTACTAATTTCCAGCATCATAGCATCACAATCTTTTATTTAGGGGGGCAGTATACCTTCCAAATATATATTCACATTCTAACTTATCAGCACTTCCACTGTTCTTTTCTAGACCTAACTAACATCAAATTTGCATACATACTATTGATTAACACCTAGAATAATTAATATGATATTTTGGTATTATTGTGTATTCTCAAAACACTAGAAAGAACTCATTTAAATTTTTCAACAGTGTCATAGAGCTCTCAATTGATTTTTCAAATAAGAAAGGAAATGTTAACATTTTCACCATGCTATTTTTTAAATTAAATCTCCCTATATACATGATTTATTCATTGAGAATTCCATACAGGTGTTCAATACACATTGATCCCATCCATCCCTCCTTCTCCTCCAAGTCTTCCCACATTCTTTCACTGCCATTTACAACTTCATGTCTTCATTTTTTTAAAGAAAACAATGTACCAAGTCTAATTGGATTCAGTAGATTATGTTTAAAATGTTCTATAGGACTGAACTTGCTCCTGCCCTTTCTCTTTCTCTCCCAGCGTTATTTTTAGTAGTCTCATTAATATTCTTTGAGTACACTCCTGCAATTATATCATTTCACTGATGATGTCTTTCAAGAATTTATTATTTCCCTATCTCCACGATGTCTCCCTCTATCATGATATCTCTATTGTTCTCCCACTCCATCCCTCATGGCAATCTCATATATTTCCTCTTCCTAGGGCTATCAATTCATCCCAAATCCACAAGGATGACCCTAGCTTAGACTACCAGCCATAGTGGAGAGGGTGCCTGAATGGGCTTACTCCTGTAATCAGATCGGCAAATACCCTAACTGTCATCATTGGATCTTTTCTCCAGTAACTGATGGAAGCAGATGCAGAGATTCACACCCAAACACCAGGCCAAGCTCTAGGAGTCCAGTCCAAGAGAGAGAAGAGGGATTCTATGAGCAAGGGGCATCAAGATCATGATGGGGAAACCTACAGAGACAACCAAACCAAACTTGTGGGAACTCATGAAATTTAGACCACAGCTGTGGAGCCTGCATGGGACTGGATTAAGCCCTCTGCATAGCGAGACAATTGTGTATCATGATTTGCTTATGGGACCCCTTGGCTGTAGGATCAGAATCCATCCCTGGTGCATGAGCAAGCCTTTTTTTTTTTCTTTTTTTCCCCCTTTCGATTTTATTTTATTTTATTTCATGTTTCTTTCTTTCTTTTTCCTTTTATTTTTTTTAAATTTTTTCTTTTATTTTACAATACCATTCAGTTCTACATAACAGCCACAGATTCCCTTGTTCTCCCCCTTCCTGCACCCCTCCCCTTCCCCCCAGCCCACCCCGCATTCCCACCTCCTCCAGGTCAAATCCTCCCCCGAGGACTGAGATTGACCTGGTAGACTCAGTCCAGGCAGGTCCAGGCCCCTCCTCTCAAACTGAGCCAAGTGTCCCTGCATAAGTCCCAGGTTTCAAACAGCTATCTCATGCAGTGAGCCCAGGACCTGGTACCACTGCCTAGATGCCTCCCAAACAGATCAAGCCAATCAACTGTCTCACCTATTCAGAGGGTCTGATCCAGTTGGGGGCCCCTCAGCCTTTGGTTCCTAGTTCATGTGTTTCCATTCATTTGGCTATTTGACCCTGTGCTTTATCCAACCGTGGTTTCAACAATTCTCACTCATATAAACCCTCCTCTTTCTCGCTAATTAGACTCCCAGCACTCCACGCTGGGGCCTAGCCGTGGATGTCTGCATCCAGATTCCTCAGTCCTTGGATGGGGTTTCTCGGACAACTATTAGGGTGTTTGGTCATCCCATCACCAGAGTAGGTCAGTCCCGGCTGTCTCTCGACCATTGCCAGCTACCTGGAAAACAGGACCCCAAGAAAGACACGTGGATCGCCCAATGACGGAGAAATGGCTGAGATCAACATGAACAACCTGGACATGAGTGGGAGTAATGAAGGGCGAGGGTCAAGGGAAAGAGAGCGGGAGATCCCAGCTGGATCAAGAACAGAGAGGGAGAACAAGGAATAGGAGACCATGGTAAATGAAGATCACATGAGAAAAGGAGGAAACAAAATGATAAAGAGGCCCACAGAAATCCACAAAGATACCCCCACAGGAGCAAGCCTTTTGTAGCCCACTTCTATGATGGGACACTTTGTATAACCTTGAGGCAGGGGTAGGGGCTTGGACCTGCCTCTACTAAATATACCTCCCCTTGGGAGGCCTTACCTTCTTGTAGGAGGGAATAAGGGGTATGTTTGGAGGGTGAGGCCGAAGGGGCAGGAGAGGGGAAGAGGGAAATCTTTGGTTTATAAAATGAATATTTTTTTCTTAATTAAAAAATAATTTATTTTTTTTTTTTTGGTTTTTCAAGACAGGGTTTCTCTGTGTAGCTTTGCGCCTTTCCTGGAACTCACTTGGTAGCCCAGGCTGGCCTCGAACTCACAGAGATCCGCCTGCCTCTGCCTCCCGAGTGCTGGGATTAAAGGCGTGCGCCACCACCGCCCGGCTCAAAATGGTTCTTATCCTCACTTGTTTCATTGTCGTGTTCAAATATTACCTTTCAGTGATAATTCTGCTAAAATTTATCTCCTTTCCATTAACTGCTAAGTAATACCAACTTCTGATTTGATATTTGCTTACCTTCATTTCATTGTTCAATTACAATGTTTGTTTTTGCATATCATGTGTCTATACACCTGACTACTTATTTACCAACCATTTATTTATCTTTAATTTTTTAGACACTATATTCTGATTGCAATTCCCTCTCCCCCAATTCTTTTAAGAATAGTTAGCCTTTTTATAAGCTGTTCTATTCTTTCTATAGTACCCAAAGAGTCATATTTGTTTTTCTGAATCCATATCTAGATTGATCATTGATTGAAATTCAACTCTTTGGATATTGATAATTAATGGAGAGAAAATCTGTTTTATTCATTGTTGGGCATGTTAATAAGATGGATAGATGATCCTCCTTAAATATCTATCTCTTTAGTGCTCAGTGGTTTCATTCAAAGGAACAAATTAGTATGTGACACAGCAGAAAGGATATGCATTGAGCAGGTACTTCATATTCTAAGCCAGACCAGGAAGTTTATGTGTTTAACAGTAGTATGTTCACCTTTCAAAGCATGTAGATCCTTTTTTTTCTAAGTTTTTCCCTTCTGGCAGGAACCTTTAAATTAATCTTGGTCTCTTCAGGCCAGTTCTTATGTTTTCTTTAAGCAGACATATTAATTTCCTTCAAGCTACACATTACAGAATTTTAGAAAGTTTGCATTAGTTTCTCAAAAGTAATTCACCAGATGTTCTATAAATGTAAAAAAGAAGGTGTTATCTAGCTATACACAAGATGATCATTTGCTATGGCTTCCTTTCAAGATTTAAAATGCCTGACTGAAAGTAAGAGTTGTAATCTTTATAAAAGGCACAGAGAGAGCATGCAACCTTGTTGACATGCAAAGGAGGGATAGAGAAAGTAATTCTGCAAAGTATAACTTACAATAAAAGTAACAATAACATTCTTTTAAATATACATTAATATATATGTGCTCATACAAACTCACGCCTAGTCTATTATTACAAATTTATTGATGTTTATCTGGGAACTGAGCATTTTTCATAATACATGACTTTGTTTTCTACCTGCTAATTATAGTAATAACTTTCTATTTTATTATTGTTAGGACACAGTAAGTATACATCTTTATTTTAATCTGACAAAAGTATACAATGTATATTAATCAAATAAAGATAAAAATTATTACTGTCTCTTCAAATATTTATATGTTGGGATTTTGGCATTCTTTTTCAGTCATTTTGAAGTATATTATAGATTTTTAAAAATCAATAGTTATACAACTACACTGTAAAAACAATAACAGAATTAATTCCTCCCCTCTAGCATTGTTTGGTATGTTTTATTTAACTCTTGTCAATTTCTCATTTCAAGCATTTCTCAGTTGCTAGTTGAGACAGGAATTAGCTCTCCATAGTCAATCAAGATGAACGCCTGTGGTCAATAATAAGATTGCCATAAAGCCCCAAAACAAGAAAGAGAAGAAACTATATCAATATCCTGAAAATTGAGCAAAACAATTTGTGAAAGAGAACATAAAGAAGTAACCATGCCACATAATTTTATGAACAGCACATGATAATATATCCAGTTTAGTTTCAGAGGCTTGCAATGGTAACTCAATGTTTTGACCTGTGATGTTCACAAAGGAAGAGTTACCAAACTCAATAAGGATGACCTTAGTCTCAAAATATTTCCTACCATAAAATACCACTAAACTGGACAGCATGGTAATATCCCTTGCTTGGATTGAGCCCTCTATCCCAAGAGATTTTCTCACTTTCTCTGAATAATTTTTTTCCTTGAACAGATTCCTTATTTATCTTATGCTTGAGACAACAAATCTGAAACTTAATGGCTCAGGGCAAGTTTGGTGAATGTGAACATCCAGTAGCCTACCTTCATGGAATAATTTTATCAAGAGGCAACAATGGCTCTGTCACACTCAAAGAACTCACATGAAGTGATTGTTCCTCAATTTCAATCTTCAAGGAGTTCAGTTTTGTTGTTGTTTACACAGTTGAGGGACAATGTGCCCTTCTATTAAAAACTGACATAAAAAAAATCACATGATAAAAAGATGGCATAATGAGCAGCACATAAAGAAACCACAACCAAGCTACTAAGTTGAATACAGAAGAAGCAGAAAATATAAGTAGACTAATAATAAGAAAAACTAAATCAGTGATTGAAGGTTTCCATTTAAATATAGCTCATAATATAGTGGCTTTGCAGCTTAAGTTTATAAAATACTTGAAGAAAAACTTATTTTGTTCATAGAAGCAGACAATTCAGGAAAAGAAGCAGATCAATGTGGGGTGTGGAATGGACAAATAAGAACTAAGTATATATGAAATTACCATACTGAAACCTAATGTAAATCAATTTTGAAAAACTAACAAAACCTCCTCTATCCAACACAAACACACACACACACACACACACACACACACACACACACACACACACACACACACTCCCAAGAAAGTTACTTTTCTATCGGGGACTTCTGATAAGCTCAATCACAACTGTTCCATAGCTAAGAAACTTATGAACTTTTTATACACCCTGGTTTTTCCCACTTTCAAATAAGAAATACTTAACTTGTTTGTATTTAACAAGCTCCCAAAATTAAAAGATTTTAGATTATATTAAAGAGATATTAAATGTTGAAATGATGAAAATTATAAAGAGGGTGTGCCTTTTAAAATTTGGACTGTGTTTTACATTGTGATATTAAAATAAGACTTTGGGGACAAAGATTTAAAAGGTACTGCTTAAAGTGATTTCTTTTTGTGTCAATGATAACTGTAGGTGGAATTTCATAGTTTTTGTCAACTTGGCACAAATCTAGACTTATCGTGAAAGATGGTATTTCAATTGAGCAACTGCTTCAAACAGATTGTGGGTATTCCTGTGAGGCATTTTATTGATTGTTAGTTGATGTAAGAGAGTCAAGCCCATTGTGGTTGTTGTCAGCCATAGGAAGGAGATCCTGCATTGTATGTTTAAAACAAAGCAAGCTTAGCAAGCCAAGAAAAGCAAGCCATTAAGAAGTGTTCCTCTATGATTTCAGCATCATTCTTTATGGTTTCTGCTTCAGTTCCTGCCCAGAATTGCTTGGATAATGGAATACAATATAAAACTTGAAATAAACCCTTTCCTCCCCAATTTTCTTTTGGCCATAATTTTATCACAGCATTAGAGAATCAAACGAGAACACTGGGGAAAAGCAAATACAGGATATTGTTTGCTGTTAATAGCTCTAATATTTTTAATATTTCAGCTCAACTCGAAATTTTATGTTGCTTATTTCAAAATCTAGGGAGAATTTTCAGTCCAATTACTAAAATATAAATGATATTCCTGTCTTTGAAAATTATATCATCTGCTAGATTTGCTGCTGTTGAGGCAACTTGAATTTGGTACAGTCATTGCCATGGCCTACCACAATAAAATAAGCTGGTAAACAAATTTAACTAGGGTTTACCAGATATTTGGAGAGTACTGTCTGCTTGTATCTTGTTTCTCATTCAAAGAACGTGCATATCCTTAAATGTAACATGAGTTGCTTGTAGATAAAAAAAATATAGATTTTCTTAATTTGTTTCACTATCTTATTTCTTTTAATTACATTAGTAAGATCATTAATATTTAAAGTGAACATTAAGTGGTATAGGTTTTGCTGTTATTTTCTTTCATTTATGCTATTTTTGTTCGTAGTCCTATTTTATATGTCAGTAATTATAGCTTCATTTCTCCTTTCTGTTTATTGGTTCTATTTTTTTTTCTTTTCTTCCATCCAAAGTATTGCTTCCATTGTTCTTTGCATGGTTGGTTTGGTGAGCATTAATTTTTCAATCTTTTTATATATAGAAAATTTTTCAGAAAGCATAATTTCTTTTCCCTTGAACTGTGGCTTGAGCAACACGGACTGGAGAGATGGCTTCATGTTTAAGGGTACCTTTTGTTCTTGCAGATGATCTCAGTTTTGTTTCCAGTACTCAGAGGGTGGCTGACATTTTTTGTAACTTCAATTCCTTGCAATCCAATGGCTTCTTCTAACTCTCATGGACAGCAGGCACACATAATGCATAAACATACATAAATTTATACATATAAAGTAATTAAATGTTTAAAAATAATATATAAACATTTGTATGTACCACATACACACATATATTCATTCATACCTATTTTGTGTACAAAATATGTATTTCACGTGCACAACTTTCTAGAGCATTAAAATTGTTGTTTTATTCTTCAAAGACACTGAAAGTTGCATTGGTATGTTTTGATGCAAGTATCATTATGATGGCTACATAACGTTTAGTAAATTAGATACCATACACACACATACATACACAAACATGTGTGTGTGTGTATGCTAGACTAATGAAAACAATTACCATAATCTTATATACCCACCAAACTCTTTCTTTTTATAGTTCATCCATCACACTTGTTCTAGGTGAAGATTTACATGGGACAAAGATAAAAATAAATTGTCTTACAGAAATCAGTTAGTACTTTTAATGCACTAAATCATTTTAATACCTTAAATTCTTATACTGAAAACTTAAACACCAATTTGATTGTATTAGGGGACAAGACCTGGAGCTAGAGAGATGGCTCAGTGATTAACCTCTTGTAGAAGACCTATGTTTTCTCAGCACCCACATGGCAGCTCACAACCATCTATAATTTCAGTTCCAGAGTACAGATTCCATTTTCTGCATCTTTAGTTATTTGTGAACTAATGTGTATACATACTAGCATGCAGGCAAAATATTGATTCATATAAAATTAAAAATAAATTATTAAAGCAAAAAGATCATTGGGCTTTGATATTGTTATGAGAATGAAATCTTCACTAATTGAATTAAAGCTTTTAAAGAACAAACATGAAAATAATGGCTTCTCTCTTGACTATATAAGGATGTGATGAAAGTATGGTATCTAAAATAAAACAAGTATAGTGCCATTAGTAGATATTATACATGCAAATTCCTTATTTTAAATTTTTAAGTCTGAAAGAAGTGTTCCTTGTTTATTATCCCGTGCTAAAGCATTTCATATAAACAGTGACAAAAGTTGTTCTGAAACCTGATATGTTGCTATAATAAATACTACCTTAAAGTTAAAACAGCTCTAAACAACCTGAATCAATTTTTGGGTTCGCTGCAGAAAAATGTCAATACTTTGAAAAGACTTTTAAAGGAAATTTTAATAAGGATTCAGAAAAAGAGGAGTATTTTACAGAAAGGCTCTGTCCATTTTTTATAATTGATAGACAAGGTGTTGGTAAAAAAGAGTGCATGAGTTGGAAATGAAAAACGTATAGTTCAACAGGAGGAAAAGTGATCATTGTTATAAAGGAGCAAAATTTTGGCTGAATGGTGTTGGTGTCATATTTTACAAATGGTAAAAGTTTAATATTTTCGTTGAGGATATTTTTCTTATTTACATAATTAATTACTTTAATTAAACCGCTCTGTGTGAACATGTAGGAGTTGATGTACATATGCCTTTTTGTGTATATCACGAAAGTGCACCAAGTGTCCTCTATCCTTATCTGAATATTCCCTTAAAAGGCAGAAGTGCTCCTCCTGAACCAAAAGATTGCTTTTTCTTACTCTAAAAATCAGCAAGCTCCAGCACCTCCCCATGTCTCTGCTTTCCTCAGAGATGAGATTAAAAGCATACATGAGCCTCCTGAAAAGCAATGTGAGTACCAGATCTGAAGTCTGCTCATTGTGATTGAGCAGCTAGTGCTCTTAACTACTAAAATTTCTCTGTAGGCAAAAGTGAATTTGTTTCTAAGCAATGTATGGAAGTAGTAGCTTGGTTCTTCTTGACTTCTTATAATAACATATGCTAAAGGAGAAATGAATTTAAAATGTAATTAATGAATAACAAGAAGCCAGAATTTAAAGGTAGAATGTTCCCAGACTTCTAATATTGCAGAATTTCAGAAGCTATATTTTGAAAAGAACACTAAAAGCAACCACAAAATAATATTAGTTAGTTGTGAAGCAAGTCATTATCAGGTCTCAACAGAAATCAGGGATAAGATTCTACCAAAGAAACACTGGCAGCTTCATTAAAAAGAAAGAGATTGGGGGATAGGGCTGTCAGGATGGTTCAGTGGGTAAAGAAACTTACCATGATCCCCAAACCTGAGGACCTGAATTTGACTGCCATGGCCGACATAGTAGAAGGAGAGAACCTACTCCTGCAAGTTGGCCTTGAATCCCACATGCATACCTTGTCATATATACAACCAGCCACTCCTACATGCTTACATCTATGAATGTAATAAAGAAAAAATATTATGTCAGAGAATACACAAAGCTTGAAAATTGATGTTTTCCTCAAATATGAAAGAACTTCAAGGTTAAGCCCAGATTACCACTACAATGCCAGAGAGAATTTTTTTGTTTTATTTTCTTTTTATTTCAATTTATTTTAAAGGTTTTTAAAGATTTAAAGAAATTAATCTCCTGGTTTTGAAGGGGCACCATCACCAGTCCATTGTAAGCAGCTTGATAAAAGTGAACAGCTGTACGTAGAGTTCAAGGCCTATAACCAGAATGTCAGGCTATGGGGTGATGCTGCCATTACATTCAACTTAAAAGGTAGAACTTTGATCTGAAGAAGATTGCTCTAAAAGTCTTGATATTATGTAGATCATTTAGGTTTTGGCCTTGATTGAAATTTGTAATTCATTTCCTCTTTCACCTTTGTAATTTTGGCATGAAAATGTCCATTCTATTTTCACTACTACATTATGACAGGAAATATCTTTTTGGTGTCATAAATTTATAATGTAGGAGGAACACTGCTGCAAGATTCATGATTATATTATTTCATTTCGTATGACATTATTATTATTTACTATTTACTATTTTATTACATATTAACTTAAGAGGAAAAGGATTTAATAACATCATAATAAAAATGAATACCCAAAATACATATGTGGATACCTCAGGATATGTCAGGTGTGGTGGTAGCATGGTCTTTTAATCCCAGAAATTGTGTTATGAGTATTGGGGGGGTGTTGTTGATCAGAAAGAAAAATGGAAAAATCCCAAGCTAACCTGGGCTACAAATCAATACTGTATTTGTTGTTCATACAAAAATCCCAGCAGGTACAACAACATACATAAGACTTTCCCAAGTTCAAGCTAGACAAAATTTCAACAAGAGAAATAAGGTGAGCCTGAAGTCTAAAGCCTTGCTAAGAAGCCTCAGGCAAGTGATAGCAACTGAAAAAGAGACTCAATCTTGTCTCAGTGTATGGTCCCTAGTAGGGTGACCATTCTCTCATGGAAGACCATATATTCAAAAATATGTGGGCACCTTACTTACAGATTTCTAAAAAAGACAGTTTGATATTTCTTGCCATGATTGTATGTTATTGTGGAACTGTTTAAAAGACTACTTTTATTTATTTATTTATTTATTTATTTATTTATTTATTTATTTATTTACTTTTTACTAACTATTAGATACTATTGAACTAGAGATTTAGCTAAGGAAAATTTTATTCAATTATAATGGATTCTGTAACTTCATTAATCTTGAGGATTTACATTGCTTTGCAATTTTAAAAATGCTGTCATGTAACAATTTTCCACATGTGCTACCATGTGGTGTTTTGACACATGTATGCAAATTGTTTAGTATTGAAATTCTAAGCTATTTACCATTTGCTGTGATAAAATATTTAAATTTCATTCTTCCAATTTTCTCAAAAACAGTGCATTATAATTATTTCTACTAAGTATACTAAGCCTAGTGTACACTAAAAAAATTGTATGTAAATAATTACCAACATTGAGCTGAATTTGAAGCCAGTTGCCAAAGCAATGTATTCATTGCAGATACATGCCTTTACCTGAAAGACTATTCTTTATAACCATAAGTTTGACATTATGACTCTTGTCTTCAATAAAATAAGTCTTCTTAGAAATAATTTAAATGAAGGCAGATTCCCAAGTGAAAGCTGTATAGAATGTAATATGAAAAGAGACAATGAAAGAAAAATAAAAAACAAGTTTTGCTTATAAAACATGTTGAGATTTTATTAAAAACAGTTTATCTCCACAGTCCCTGTTTAATAAAATAAGTGTTGGGAAACTTACAATATATAATATTGTATAGTGGTCTGGTGTCTACATAATATTAATATCTTAACAATAGTCTTCATAATATGTGAAAAGTAATAAAGAAATTTTATAGAGAAAATGGATTATATATAACTTTAAAATACTGTTGATATATCTGAATATTCTTAATATGAACACAGGCCTGAACACAAATTTATCATAGGTATTTATTCTCTATTAAGGATGATTAAATATTAAATATTTCATCCTATACTATTATATTATAATAAGTACAGATAAAAATGAATATGATTTTCTACTACACCTGAGGGTACTCAATAAAACTTTTACCAAACTTTGTGTGTGTGTGTGTGGTGTGTGTGTGTAGCATGGGTGTTGTGTGTATGAGTGCAAAGGCAAATGGAGGTCAAAAGATGGAATTGGATACACATAAGTTACAGTTAAAAGTGGTTGTGAGCCCACAGTGTGGGTACTGGGAATCAAACTGAGGTCCTGTGCAAGAATTTAAAAAAATGTTCTTAACTATAATTGCCTGGGATTACTTACCAGACCAAGGTCACCTGATCTGGTCAGAAGGGATCAAATCAGGTCTGTTCTGAAAGGGCTACAGCAACACTGAGGCTGTGACAATTTTATTGAGAACAATCAGACTTTTTATGCCTTTGTCAGAAACAGAGTATAATGGCAATTGCCAGGATCAATACAGTTCTAGTTGCCAGGATATAAGGAAATTTGGAAGCTCTAAAAGGTATACAAGATTAATGTCTAAGACCAATTGTCCTGTCATGCTTTCATGCTTTCTTGACTACTAAAGGAACATACAGAGAAACACAAAGCAGCTGAATGCTTTACTGCTTGAGGGAATGCATTGCTCTCTCAAGAACTGGAAGGAACTTGCTGCCCAAGGAGCCATGGGCTCTAACCTGAAAAACTTATAACTCATGCCTCTCAAGGCAGCTAGGCCAGCCAAATTCCATGGTTCCCTGAATTTAACCACTGAACTATTTCTCTAGTCCAGAATTCTATTATTTTAATATTGATGTGGCAATATTTTTCAATCAATGCCTTTTGTAATTAACATGATTAGATATAAGAAGGCAAAATTTTAGGCTTTGGCATTTCTTACCTGTTCCATAATTACAATTCAATTCAGTTTTAAAATAATTTATGCAATAATCTTTGTATTTTAGTTTGTGTGCTTATGTATTATGCATGCTGGTGTTTCAATGGGATGATGCTTGGGTTTGGATTGTTCTTTAAAATATTTACATTTAATTAACTTGTGTCTGTGTACTGCATGTATTAAGTGCATTGGTACACACATTTGCTACAGTGCTCCTGTCAGAAGGCAACTTGAGTGATACGATTTTCTCCTTCCACTGTGTGGATTCTTGGCAGCCAACTCAGGCATCAGGCTTGACTGTAAGCATATTCATTGGCTGAACTACTTACATGCTTGGTACATTACAGGTATTGATGAACCATCAGGAATAGTTGCCATTTTAATAATTTGTTTCTCAGAATATCTACATCTGCATATCTTTCTTTCTTTTTTTCATTTTTCTTTTTTAAGAAATTTTATACTCACTCCACATACCATCCACAAATCCCCCTCCTCCCTCCTCCCTCCTTCCACCCCTCCAGCCCTCTTTCCCAAGCCACCCCGCATCTCCACATCCCTCAAATTGAGGTCTCCCATGAGGAGTCAGCAGAGCCCAGCACACTGAATCTAGGCAGGTGCAACCCCCTTCCTACTGAACCAAGGCTGTGCAAGCATCACACCACAGTCACTGGATTCCCAGAAGTCTGCCCACAGACCAGGGACAGATTCTCATCCCCTTGCCTGGGTGTCCAGTCCCATGCAGGCTCCAAAGCTGTTGGTCCAAAGTTCAGGAGTTCCAACTAGCTTGGTTTGATTGTCTGTGTAGATATTCTCATCATGATCTTGATGCCCCTTGCTCATAGAATTGGTCTTCCCTCTCTTTGACTGGACTCCTGGAGCTCAGCCTAGTGCTTGGCCGTGGATCTCTGCATCTGCTTCCATCAGTTACTAGATGAAGGTTCTATAATGACATAGGTTAGGTTATTTGCCAACCTGCCATATCATGATCTTGACCTCACTTGCTCTTTTGATCCTTCCTCCCTTTCTTCAACTAAAGTCTAGAAGTTCAGTCTGTATTTTTTAATATTTATGGTAGACATTCAATTTATAAAGTTGATTTCAACCTACATTTGCTGTTTTTGCCAAGTGATCATCATAACATACTAACATACATACATTACTCTTGGGTCACAGTAATGAAAAAATATATAATTTAAGATTATATCTATGCATAAGTTTATTTTATAAAAGCTGATTACATGGGAAATCCAAAACAAAGTAAGTTTAATTACATTGTCTTCTTAAAGGCAGGCAAAACAGGCATACTGAATACACAGTTTTATAGCAGTTTTAAGAATGTGGGAGAAAATTTTGTCATAATATTGCATTGATATATAAAACTATATATATATATATATATATATCAATTAAGAGATCATTATTTAGAAGGAAGCAATTGAGGAGATTGAAATGTAAGATTGATTTAAGTAAATTGCTCATGCATGAACTTTTCTAAATAAATACATAAGAAAAAAGACTATATTGTTTTAAAAAATGAAACATTGTTATGTATGGAATAGTCTTAGAGAAGTTTAAGAAGTTGCAAGGTAAAGAGCATAAAATTGATTTATTCAAAACCATAGTGGTCTGTTAAACTTCAGGGAACCTACAAGTTCTTACATACTCATAGAAAGAAATAAAATATTGAGACTTGGAAATGGAGAAATAATCAAACTGATTCATTACATGTGTGTTTTTGAATAACCAGTATCTTTGGGTTCATCTTTCTTAGTGTGTCAGACAAACTATAACACAGGTGTCTGGTTAAGCTGCCCTGAAATAGTTCTATTTACAAAAATTGGATGCTGTTTCTTGGATAGGATCCCAGTATGAGTGTTGTGTCTTGAAAATGAAGGGAGTTTTAGAATGAACTAAATTCAGACCTCCGTAATTACACTTGGAGAGTTTGAAAAGGAATATCATCCTCAAGAGGCAACTCTGTTGACTCTCTCCTTTCTACAGCCACCATAGATTCTGACAATGGATGGTTTTGGTTTGTTGTAAGACACAGATGGCACTTTAATCATAATGCATCATTTCAAATGCCTGGTAATTTTATAGTTATCATTTCCCAGAAGTTATTATTAGAATAAGCATGGATATTCCTCACTGGCATAAAACTTGTTGAAATGAGGTAGTATTACTTAATGAATAGTCTGATTTGTTTTCATAGCATTGATCATATTGATATGAAAAATACAAAAGTTCTGACTCACTTCCTTAAGTCTAGATTTTCTCTTCATTTTTTAAATTTTTAAAATATATTTATATTGTGTGTCTGGATGGTTGGTCTGCACACATGTCTGTCTACCAATTGTGTGCCTGGTCCCCAAGGAGGTGAGATGTGGACATAAGATAAGCTAGGACTAGAGTTACAGACAGTTGTGAGCTGCCATGCATGTGTTTTGAATCAAACTCAGGTCTTCTGCTAGAGAAGCCAGTGATCTTAACAACTGAGACATTTTTCCCACATCAACACCAAAGTTTTCTGAAAGCTCTTTAATATAATGCTATTCTAAGTTTTTCTCTTCATAGCTTCTTAAATATTATCTATACCTCACTCACCCCATGTGCAACTAAAAGTTTCTATTATAGATTTTATTTGCTTAATATATTTTCCATTAATTTATACTGTCCCTAAAACAAAATACTAAAAAATGGAGTATTTTATACGTAAAATAGTTTTAATTTAGCTTCTTTTTTGGTAGCAAAATTTCCAAGTTTAGGTCACATCAAAATTTTAGTTATGGGAAGAACCTTGGAGTAGTTGCCATCACAGTAGTAAAGACAGATACAAGATCAATCAGAAATATTCCAGGTGTTCAGGGTTGGTCTAATAACAACTTGCTCTAACAAGAAATTCATAAAAGCTTCCTTAGAGCAGCAATCCTAAGGACACAAACTTTTTCTACTAGACCTAATCTTTTAAATCTTCTACAATCTCACTAATTCGAAATAAAGGAACAATTTAACACATAAAACATTTTGTGACAATTGCAAACTTAAGTACATAAAAAAATTGTTACGAATTCAAACTATCACCAAGCTACAACATTTTTTCACTTTATCTATTATCATTAGGTAAATGTTGCCTTATTTATGGTAAGTTGCAAGCATTTTTACACCATTGATTATTTATGATGCTCATAATTACTCTTATGTGTAGCATCTTACATCTGTAATCTCAGCACATGGAGGCAGATATGATGATAATGACTTTGAAGCCAATCTATATGAGTGGATATTTTTCAAAGTGAAAGCAGAACAAAGAGAATAACAAATTATTTGTATTCATTATAGTATGCAATGATATGGAATATCCCTGTATGTTTAACAATGAATGAAGGGGTAATGCGAATGTGCTACATGTATACAATTAACTTTTTTGACCATAAAGAAAATTGTTATAAAAATTACAGGAAAATGGATGGGAATACACTGAGTGAATCACCCTAGTCTTAGAAAAACAATACTCAATACTCTGCCACATTGTGGGTTTTAGCTTTTACATTCTAGTTTTTATATTTGTATTAATTAACTTTATTTAGTTATGAGATAGTGTTTATAGAATCTAGGAAAGTAGAAAATGGGAATATGAGAAATGAAAGATGAAGCCTCAAGGGAATAAAGTAAGGGGAGTAATACAATACGTGTGATTTGAAAATAAAGGAGGATATTTAGAGAGGAAAAGTTTAATTGAGGATGACATTAGGGTGATGGCAGAGAGGAAAACGTCAAGGGAGACTCAATTAAAACTAAGAATGTATCAAAATGCCATAGGGAAACCTGATATATTGTGAGCTAATTTTAAAAATATTAATTAGAAGAAGGGAAAGTAAAAAGCAAGGTAAAAATAGAATACATGCCAACATAACCTCATTAATCAATGTGACATGACTTGACTCTTTGTTCAGGTCATGATTAAAATGACATTGTACAAGGACACCTTGCTTGCACCTGATAAAGCGGGGAGTGGCTTGGTTCTGCCTCAACTGAATGTACCAGGCTTAGCTGTCCCCCCATGGCAGAACTTACCTTGTAGCAGGAGGAGTGGAGAGGTGGGGGGAAGGTGGGGAGGAGTGGAAAGAGGGATGAGAGGGGAATCTGTGGTTGATATGAAAATGAATAAAATAAATAAGTAAATAAACAAATAAATAAATAAAGACATTGTACTATTGATGCTTTTTTGGTCATTGTGAGATTTTACTCCTTATTTCATCTGAATTATTACCATTATTTAGAATAATGGTACTTATTTTGTATTCTCATCTAATTAAAAGTGCATATAATTAATAGCTGTTTTAAAAGAAAAATCTAATAATTAAATTATTTTAGTTATTTTTTAGCAAGACAGGGTACAAGTTATTAGGGTAAGTGTTTCTCTTCACACATTTGCTGCGGGTGTTTATGGAGCTACGCATTCAGTATTCTACAGAGAAACACTCCGAGATTTTTATGTAGCTTTCAGATCTTCTCTTTCTGTGGCTTCTAATAATTCTGTTTGTCATTCTGGATACTCTTTCTGCCTAGTGACAATAAAATAATGGGATGAAAGCTGCCAGTGTTGTTGCTGTGAAGTCTATCCATAATCCAGGGACTGTGTTATTTATGTCATACTGTGTTGCTCAAACCAATGTGATATATTAATTCTTTAAACATTTAATGACATGTTGTAACAAAATCATACAATGAGGAAATACACCAAAAATATTCAGTGTTGGAAGACTTCATTGGTTCTATGTTCTAGTTTGACAACTGTTCCTGTGATAAAGTACCATGATCAGAAACCACTTAGGGAGAAAAAGGTTTATTTGGCTTATATGCTAGAGTTCTTCATGAAGGAAAACTGAGATAAAAACTCAAGGCAGGAACCTAAAGTCAAAAACTGAAGCAGACACTGTAAAGGAATGACACTCACTGGCCTGCTTTTTCTGGCTTGGGTTCTTAAACCACCTTATACAGCCCAGGCCCATCTTATGGGGAATGGTACCATCAAAAATGGCCTTGTTATCCATGTATTATTTAACAATTAAGAAAAGGCCACACAGACAGGCCCACAGCTCAAACTGATTCAAGTAATACTTCAGTTGATGTTTTTCTTTCTAGATATGTCAAGCTGACAGTCAAGATTAGCCAATACATACTACAAACTCATTTATAAATTTGCATATGTCATAGAGATAAATTTGTATCTAACATATTTATTTATATTTCATTTCTACCTATGTGTAGAATCAAAAATACCCCTTTTACAAAAGAAAATCAATTATTTGAATATAACTATAGTCATATAATGTTTATTTTTAATTCAAGTTAGACTTCACTATTTAAGTATATCTAATATATTTAGGTCCAAATTAATACATACAGGTGGACAATTTTCTACATTTTGATAAATATAGTAATAAAACAGAACTGAAACCATTCTCATTATTCAATACTATATTCTAAATTCTAAAGCAGCAAATGACAGAGTCAAATTTTTAAACACACTATACTTTTGAAGATCTGGAAGACAGAACACTGTAAATATAGAAATGATAAGGAGAGGAAAATACTAATTATCCTGATTTGATAAGTGCATGGTATATATAATTATTGAAATAGCATAATGTTTATGACTAATGTGTACAATCAGAACATATTCATTAAAATTGAAGCACCATAAATAAATGGAGATATTCTTGAGTTTTATAATAATAGATTATCTTGAAGCAGGAAAAGCAAAGAAATCACTGTTTGATGGAATTGGAAGGATTCCAGAATTTCAAAAAAAATAGGAAGGCAAGATGCCCAAGTAGAGTTGAAACTAAAATAAGACCTGGTACTCAGCACTATGTTCTAGCATTAAAGCCCATGTTGATTTGCAAATGAAAAGAGAAAAAAAATACCTAAACATCAGAAAGTCCTTGAAACATGTATAAGAAAAGAAAATGCATACTGAATTCATCAAATCATAAATTTCATGTGGAAAATCAAAAGCTACACTCTTGGAATATAGATATTTTTTTAAAAAAAAATAAGTAGTAACAGAACAGCTTTTAACATAACTATGTAATTGAAAGTTTTCCTGTGCCCACCCAGCTCCCACATCCTCACAGTTGTGCAGCCACTCAGACTCAAATGAACACACAGAGGCCTATATTAATTATGAATTGTATGGCCTATTTTCTCATGCAGCTTGCTAGCTAGAGCTTACATCTTAAATTAACCCATTTTTATAAATCTATACATTGGTATGTAGCTCATGGCTTACCTGTATCTTTACATCTTTCTTCTCATGGCAGCACCTGGCAGCATCTCCTGACTCTCTCCTGACTCAGCCTTCCACTTCCCAGAATTCTCTTTTTCTGTTTATCCCGCCTATACTTCCTGCCTGGCTACTGGCCAATCAGTGTTTTATTTATCAACCAATCAGAGCAACACTTTCATAGCATACACGACATCCCACAGCATGACTGAACTATTTTTTGCATCATTTCAATCTCTGAAAAGATATGTGGTACTTGAGACTAGCAGTTTGACTAAGAAAGAAGTAAAGAAGCTATAGAGAAAATTTAAGTCACATGAAATCTCAACTTTTCATTATAATTTCATTATATCCACAATATTAGGCCAAGTTAAAAAAAATCTCTATGAGATTCAAGGGTTGATGTTTTGCATAGCAAATTCCCCAAAATATATTATTAAATATTTTTAAGTATTCCTATTCTTTGAAAATTCCACATATTTATAAATTATATATTGATTATATTATTCTACCACTACCTCCCTTGAACTTACCCTTAATATCCTCCATTCCATCTCCTTCCAAGCTTCATATGTTTTAAAGGTTTTTGGTTTTTAGTTCTCCTGTGACTATAATTCGTGCTGCCTATATGCAAAAGGTTGTGTGTCCATCCACTGGGACATGAACAATCTATGAGAAACCACATTCACAAAGCAAAGGGACTCTCCCTCCAGGGCCATCAACTGCCAATAACTGTTCTTCTAGGGGTGGAGCCTTGGGAAAGCCACCCGTTCCATGCTAGAATTTACACTGGAAAATAACTGCAGCTGCTATTAGCTGATGCTTGTAAAAGTCATGTCATGTCAGGAAGTCTGCATTTATAAACTTTCTAATCCCATCAGTTGGCTCTTACTTTCTTCTTTCTATTCTTCTGAGTGTTCAGAGTTGTTTATATTTGGCACTTTAGCCATACAAAATCTCTGAAGTTTTAGCAAAGCAACAGTAGAGGGGAATAAGTTCCTTACTCATGGCTCTTTTCCCCTAAGTTACCAGATGCTACAGTCAATAATTTAGTCACCGTTGCATTCATTTGAAAACATGACTACTACTATGGATCTATTTTTATAGTGGCTCATTTTCAGGCCTGAATGTTATTTATTATTACCATGGAAATATTTTTTAGTACTTTACCACATGGACCTGTCCTTAAGACCACTTCTGGGCTGCCCACACATAGAGTAGGTCTTCCTGCTTCAAATGAACTGATTAAAAAAAAAACTCAGCAGAGTTCCCAGTAACTTGTATATTAGATGTTTATGGATTCAGTCAAGCTTTGATTAGATGTCATGTTAAGCAAAATAAAATTGGAAGATTAACTGAGTCAAGACGGTATTGCTGAGACTATGAACAAAAAGCATGTGTAGGATAGAGGTGTGAAGAAGAAATAGCTACAGTAACAGCAAATACTATATTTTCACATAGTCATGAATCACTATTAATAAGTTTAATACTAGATACATATATGTGTATATATAATCCAAGTTTACTAAAACACATTTTTGTAAGAATAGGAAACTGAAATTATTGTGAAAATTTCTGCTAGCCAGTATGAAAATACCATTATTTGTTTGTTTTCTTTTAAATTTAATTTGGTTTATATGGGTGTTTGGTTTCAGGTATCTCTATGCACCACTTGTGTGCCTAGTATCCGAGGAGGCTAGAATTGGGAATTGGGTACTCTGAAACTGGAGTCACCAAAAGTTGTGTGATACCATGTGGATATTGATAGTCTTACCCAGGTCCTCCAGAAGAGCAGTCAGGGCTATTAATTACTGAGCAATTTCTCTAGCACAGAAATTTCAAGTTTTAAATTATAGTAAGTAGAAAACTTAGGAGTATTTGTTGTACAATCATCAATACTAATTTAAATCATATTTTAAGTTAAAAAGAAAGTAATTTTTAAATAAAGTTGAATTCATGTAACTCCACTACTTTGTAGAACAATAATTAAAGGTATGTATAAGTCAATGATAACACAATGAAGATGAAATATATATATATATATATATATATATATATATATATCACAAACTAGTATGACACATGTCCTAGAGACTTCTATTTGATTTGAATTTGATAGATTATAGAATGATGCCACTAATCAGTATCAATTTTAATCACAATATACAACTAAAGATATTCAAAATCCTGAATGAAAAAATATTTAGAGGTAAGAAAATTCAAGAACATAGCCAGAAACAAGAATGGGGAAATTCCAGTGTTTGTGTTTACAGCAAACATGTAAATGAGAAATTGACAAAAAAAAAATTCTTCCACCAGAGACCAATTTTATTAAAATTCTATTAATCAATATAATATAATAAGCTTTCAACAAAAATTATAAGACATTGTTTATTAACATTTTATTTATTGTTAGTATATGTTTGTGACAGTTTTACCTGCATGCATATATTGTACCACTTGTATGTAGGGGGCCATGGAAGCCAGAAAAGGGAGGCAGACTTCCAGCAACTAGAGTTATAGATGATTGTGAGTTGCCACAATGGATCTTGGAAGCAAACTCGGGGTACCTACTGGAGTAGCAAGTGCTCTAAACTGATGAATGCAGACAAACTCACAGTCTAAAGAGACATATAAAAAAGACTCATGTATAGCAGAAATAATTTAGAGAATAAAAAGTACATATTCTGTAGAGAGCAAAATAAGAATTAAAGTGGAAAAATAATAAACTATATATTCAAGGAAAAAGTGAAATTAATTATTTATACTTTAAAGTAAATACACTATATAATTCCAAGTAGAAAAATGTTATTTAATGGAATAAGAAACTTTTGGCTTCTATTCTGATAAATAAAGAACCTCAAATTGTCACAGACACACCATAGAAAATAAACTCAAAATTGTTTAAAATATATCAAAGCACTGGTAATGCTTAGTAAAATTAGGAAGATGGTATCTTTCACTAGGCATGGGCATATATTCTTCAGTATATGTAAAAGAACCAATCCAGAGACTCCAGGTTTATTGAGAACACAAATTGCTGAAATCAGTAACTAATGGAACACTTTCAAAATCATCAGAGGTTAGATGTGGACAAATTTGACAGCTTGAAAATCATAAGGTCTCAGTCACAGGGTCTCTTACATTCTTTTATGAGTTTTAGCACCGGACCCTTTAACAACTTTTCATGGCAAAGATCTGAGAAAAACCCATTCTTGCTTCAGGCAAGTTGAAAGAAAGAGTGATCATTTTGAAATATACCCAGAACATTATGCTCTCCATAACAAAGTCCTTCCCTGGGGGGAAAGTACTTTACTACAGACATACATGACTTGGAGGAAGGGAAATTAGAGAACTGAAATCTGCTCTAACATTTCTGACTCTGACAAGATGATAGAAGCAAAGGCTGAAAAGCGCTTCTTGAGCACAGAGGAGGAAATGAGGTCAATGACACACACACAGAGAGAGAGAGAGAGAGAGAGAGAGAGAGAGAGAGAGAGAGAGAGAGAGATTGATTTAATCATAAGATTACACATTGCTTGCCTTCCATAATGCCTTAGCCCTGTATCAACAGAGCTCAGATGTAACAGTCAATTATGACAGAAAAACCTTCAAGATGAATGCTGTATTTTAGGAGTGTCTAGGGAAACACAAAGGCACCAGAGAGACAAAAGCAAGGACAATAGAGAAAATTGAAGACTGAGACTGACACAACTACAGGTGCAGTATATATTAAATGCTGTACAGGAAGGTGGAATCAAACTTTCCAGGGCTTCTCCTCCCCATAGAAACATCAATTTGAACAACTATCCATGCATAAAAATACCTTCACAACACCTATGGGAACTAGGTGAGAGATTTTAGTACCTATGTGCAATACAGATCTAAGAAAGGACACAGTGAAAAGGACAGAAAGGATCATTTTATCTTATCTACCAGTCCTTCTCTCATTCCATAGAGCACAACTCAGAGATAAATACTGTGCTTGGAAAAGAGGGGAAATGAGCAATAAACTGTGCTATAAATCTCAACCCTAGGTTTGTCCATGTAAATCCCAGCACAAGGCATGCATGCATGTCCTGAAAATCTAGGATATTATTCAGAGACTTGGCCTCCTGGACCACCTTTGTATCATGCTGGGTTTCATTGCTATTGGCCATAGGATTATACAGAAGATGAACCTGCTGGGTTTATACCCATACCAGACTAAATCTGACACCAAGCAATGGATTATTATACATGAGGATAGTAAAAAAGAGATCAGGGCATGTATCATAAACAAGATCAGCACAGCTTCTTCATAGGAACTTCAGCTTGCAAACACAAGGGAGCCACTACTAATAACAGGGAGGTCCAGTTGCTAAACAGAGAGTACCAGCCAATATTAATTTTCGTAAGACTGAATAATCTAGTATCTTTCACTAGGCATGGGCATACTTTCAAAAATAAGTAATTTTCTTGATCATAAACTTTTGAGCTATGTGCATGGTGAACTAATAGGCAGTCATCTTGGCTTAGGAAATCTTTAGATACCATCTTTTGTAAAAATTCTTGCCCAGTGAAAGGGCTAAAGAAGTATAGGTCCTTCAGCTAACGAGAAAGCACAAGAGTTTGATATAAGAAACTCACATCAAGTACCACAGGCAATAGGGCAGGTAATCTAGTATCAGTCTTGCATGAAGCATTATTTTGAGTGATTGATTGGTCTACATGCAGAGTTGAGTAAAATCTTACTCCTTCAATAAGGTATTATAATAACAAATGAGACAGACATAAGATGAAGACAAAGGTGCCCAAACTTTTGTCTCGTTCTTATCATCCATGATACATTTTTATGCTCTATTGAGTTATCAATGCTTTAGTAAGTGTGGTCTTCAAGTTTCTCTAAAATATCATAGGCACCCAGAGGCAGTAAACAAGTAATGTATTTCTCAGATTTGTAGCCTCCAGAATTACCCACTCTCTCTTTCTGTACATGTTAGTGTTTATTAAATGTACATCTATACAATTGCATGTGGAATCAAATGAATCAACCTTGGGTATCATTCTTCAGGACCCATGCACAATTTCCCTTTGAGACTAAGTCTGTTATTGTAAGTAACCTGGGGCTCCTTAGACTGTGTGACCAGTAATCCCAGGTTTCTATCTGTCTTTGTCTGTCCACTGCTGGGAATACAACCTTGTGCCACCATGCCTACCTATTTTTTTCAATTGGGTTTTAGAGATCAAACTTAGTATGCCTGTTCTATAAGCACTATACTGAATGAGCCACCATTAAAGGCCACAAATTAAGTATTCTTCCATCAACTAAAAGAAATTTTGCTTTGGTAGATGTTCTGATGACTAACTGACGTTGGGATTTGCCAATTATATTTAGTGTAATAAAATATTTCTTTTAAGTTTTATTTTATTTTTAATTTTTTAATTGTGTGTGTGTGTGTGTGTGTGTGTGTGTGTGTGTGTGTGTGTGTGTGTGTACAAGTGAACACAAGTGCAGTTTGAGGTGAGAGAGAGATATGAAATACTTCTGGGACTGGTGCTGCTAATGGTTGTGGTCTTCAGTGAAAATAGTATGTCCTTGTATTAGTCTAAGCCCACTAATGTACATATACACATAAACATGCATATATACACATAACATATATGCATATATGTGTATGGAATTTATTGGATTAGCTTACTAAATATCATCTAGGTAGTCCAACAATGGCTCTCTCACAATGAAGAGGCTAAATTTGTCTAGTTGTTTAGTTCAGGAAAATTGAAATTCTTAGCAATGACAGACTGGAGCTGAAGTCTGGAGGATTTCTGGAGAGTTACTCATCTTAATTCAGCTTTGGAAACCTGAAGAAGCAAGTTCTATCACTAATGAAATGTTGCAGCATCAGAATAGATGAACTTTCCATCAAGAATGAAGGCAAAGCTGGGTGTTGGTGGCGCACGCCTTTAATCCCAGCACTTGGGAGGCAGAGCCAGGTGGATCTCTGTGAGTTCGAGGCCAGCCTGGGCTACCAAGTGAGCTCCAGGAAAGGCGCAAAGCTACACAGAGAAACCCTGTCTCGAGAAATCAAAAAAAAAAAAAAAAAGAATGAAGGCAAAAAGAGAAAAAGCCAAATTTCCTTCTTCTGTAGCCTTTTTATCTGATGCCATCCACACTTAGGATGAGTCTTCCTATTTTAAATCATCTGATCAAGAAAGTTCCTTACAGGAATGCCATGAGGCTTCTATTAGAGTTGATTTAAGCTACAGTCAAGTTGGCAACCTGAGCTGGACCACTGGAATCCACATGGTAGAAGGAGAAATTTGATCAGCACAAGTTGGCCACTGACCTCCATGAATCTCTACCCTCATAAATATTCTCCACATGCACACACACACACACACACACACACACACACAAACACAGAGAGAGAAGAGAGAGAGAGAGAGAGAGAGAGAGAGAGAGAGAGAGAGAGAGAGAGAGAGAGAGAGAGAGAATGAATTACAGACCAATCCCTCCCATGAACATAGATGCAAAATACTCAATAAAGTACTCACAAACAGAATCCAAGAATGCGTCTGCACTGCCATTTAATTTCACTGGATATTGGTCCCATCTAACAGATCCCCTTAAGTTGACATTTCCAAGATTGCAAATATCCCCTCTCATTCTGTGGTAGCAATTTAGCTTTCTCAGACTTAGGTAGTAACGATTTCCTTGAAAATCAACACATTTTCAATGGCCATGGTTAGCAGTCCTGTATGGAAGGCCTTTGAGAAGTTAGAACTTGGACTTTTGGAAAATGAAGACATTTTGAGACACTTTTGACACTTTTGTCTGCTTTGACTCTGCCATTCATGCTTTTTTTTTTTTTTTTGGTTTTTTCGAGACAGGGTTTCTCTGTGTAGCTTTGCGCATTTTCCTGGAACTCACTTGGTAGCCCAGGCTGGCCTCGAACTCACAGAGATCCGCCTGGCTCTGCCTCCCGAGTGCTGGGATTAAAGGCGTGCGCCACCACCGCCCGGCAAAGATTTTATTTATTTATTATGTATACAGTATTCTGACTGCATATACACCTGCACGCCAGAAGATGGCGCCAGATCTCCTTACAGATGGCTGTGAGCCACCATGTGGTTGCTGGGAATTGAACTCAGGACCTCTGGAAGAGCAGCCAGTGCTCTTAACCACTGAGCCACCTCTCCAGCCCCAGCCATTCATGCTTTTAAAAAGTATTATTATTTAAATATTATTTATTTTTATTTTATGTGTGTGTGTATATTGCCTACATATATGTCTGCACACCACATGCATGTCTGGTATATGACGAGGCCACAAGAGAGTAATAGATCCCTAGAAACTGGATTTACAGATGTTTGTGAACTGCCAAGTAGTTGCTGGAAACTGAACCCATGTCCTAAAGACCAGTTAGTGCTCTGAAGTTCTGAGCCACCTCTCCATCCCTATTGTAAAATTTATTTATTTATTCTTTACTCATTACTTTTTGTTATTATGGGATTTTGATGGTAGTAGAATTTGTGAATTGTTTTTGGGGCAATCCTTATCTTTTCTGTAAATATGAGACATGCTCAAGAGTATAGTTCTAGGTCTCTAGAAGTTCAAAATTTTCTTCAGTCATCTCTGTCCATTTTAATGCAGCCTCACTTTGACTGTGCTAGCATACTCTATCACCATTATAGGATTTTACTGAGGTAGCTAATTAGATCACTGATTTTTTTCTCAATAACTATATTATTTAAAAGAAATCTTTCTTTGAAAATGTCTGTTCTATCTGATGCCATTTTTAAATTGATGACATATATATTACCTCTCATTATATACCATAAATTTCTCAAATGTGACAATTTTATTTCAATTAGATCCCATTTTATCTACTATATCTTTTCATATTTTGTTTCTATGAAAGAATTCTTTGAGAATTCAACTTAAGGGAAAAAAGATTTAATTAGCTTCATGGTTTCAGAGGTTTATAATATGAGCCAGACTCTTTGGTGAAACATGCCATAATGATGTCGAGTGTGTAGTAGGACAAACTTCCTTCGGTTTGATTTTGCATTTTACAACTTGAAGCCCTTCTCAATAGTTCATTACATTATGAATTCACCAATAGAATCCACTGGTAAGGAAAAAGTCTTCATTATACAACTATTTCTGAACATTTTTGGTAATGACACACAAGTCTTTAACATATAAACCTCTGGAGCTATATCATCTCCAAAAATCATAGACATATCCATCAAAGAATATTCAAGATATAGCTTTGTACTTCTTGACATAATATGCTTTCTCATTTCTTGCAAAATGGGTAGGATAAGGAGTTTCTAAACTTCAAGTTTGAATTTATTTTTAATAAATCCTTATTTTTAACAAATCCTTTTATGTCAAATTTTATTAGTAGTGGCAGAGTAAAAAAAAAAAAAAGGTTCCTTTTCGTTTTCCGTAATTCCTACAAGTAAATGTCAAATTTCATCATTTTCATAAATGAAACATATTTTAACCAAAGTTTTCCCCAGTCAATAAGGTAATAGTTACTTTTTCTCCATTTTTTAGTAATACATTTCTCCTTTCCATTAGATGTCTTATAAGGATCACTTTTAATGGCTATTTTACTACCAAAATGTTCCTTAAGGCAAAGTGACGTTATTCCAATATACCGGTAAAAATGCTTCAATAATATACCCATTTGAATTTTCATAGCCATTTCATAAATTCCTCATTATACAGTGGTTAAACCAGTCTAATTTTCTGTAAAGTCCATACATCAAATATATTAGTTGATAGCTTCAACAATATAACATGATTTTTCTCACATTTTGATTCTGGAAAACCAAGAATAATATGTAGATGTAACCAACCATCTTATTAAATAAGACACACAGAACCAATGCAAGAAGAAAGCCAAGAGATCAGAGCTAAGAGCCTTACCTGCCTGCTGCAGCTAACCTCTTTAGCCAAGAGACCTCTCTGAAAGAGACCTACTTCCTGTCTGTTTGTCTTTATATCTACTTTCTGTTCTGCCTTCTCATTGGTTGTAAACCCAAACACTGACTGCCTCGTCACTGCCTGTATGTACAGCCCTCCAGGTCTTCTATGGTACTGAGATTAAAGGCATGTGTCTCCAATGCTGGCTGTATCCTTGAACACACAGAGATCTACCTAGCTCTGTATCTAGCTCGGCCTACCAAGTGCTGGGATTAAAGGTGTGCACCACCGATACCCAGCTTTTGCTATGGCTCTAATAGCTCTGACCCCCGGGCAACTTTATTAACATACAATTAAAATCACACTTTAGTACATATAAATACCACATAATAATGTGTCAACGAGTTTTGGTTTTAATAAATCTCATTTTGCCTTGTGAAAGTTCATATTCATCTTCCTTCTATGCCCTCACATGCCCTGTACTGTGTGACCAATCACTTGTATCCCTTTCACCTTGAGAGAAGCTCTCACAATGGAGCAGCATTCTACCCTACTCATGAAAACTAGTCAACTCTTGATTTCAATATATATATAAAGTGCTGGGAGGGGGCAGCGGGGGATGCTGTGCCTTGGCCGCTGCAGAGAGTAGGCTGCTAGCAAGGAATGGGGGTGCCCCAGGCCCCTCCACTGTGGGGGCCCCTCTCAAGGATCCCAGGACCAAGGGCAAGTGCATAGTGGCTGAAGACACTGGTGGCTGAGTGGTGGGACCAGAGGGACCAGGGGAGCAGAGAGATTATTGCTTGGAGGCAGGGGAGGAGGTGTTAAGGCATCACTACAGTGGAAGAGAGGAGAGTCTGAAGGTGGGGCGGAGGAGGCATGAGAGGCTGGAGGAGAGCCCAGGTCAGAGGGCACCAGGCTGGACTGGAGAGACGCTCCAAACTACTTCATTTAAACACATTACCTCTTTTAAGGCCCTTTCTATAAATATAGTTACATTCTCAGACACTATAAATGGGGGGCATCCTACATATTAATTTTGAAAAGACCCAACTTAGTTGATAACCATCACTTGCTTTCAGTATTATAATCAAGATGGTAAACAGAAAAATCGGATCAGTATCATCTTTCACTTTCCCACAAAGGAATGAAATGTTAGTTGCTTAGCAAAAATGGTGTAAAAATAACACTACCAATTAGATCTGCTATAGAAGTCTTTTGAAGCTTTATCAATGTTGAGCTAAGGGAGGGAAGGATGATAGAGTAAGGAGTAGAAAATCTTAAGTACTTAGTCAGAATGAGTAGGCATCTTCAAAATTTCCTCCTTTTATTCACTAATAATGGCACCACAACAACAACTCATGAGGAAGGTCTCTATCAAAGTGATGGACCAGCAAAAGAAACTCCAATTAAATATTAACTACCATGGAAATTTGAACCTACATTAATGCAAAGATAAAGAATAGTGTCCAGAAGTTTCAGTTTATTAGCCATGAACCGAATTTGATATTTGAAAGAGGATTCATTCTATGAGGCCTGGCATCAAAACACAATATAATTTCTCAAGATTAAAGATTGAAAAACCTTCCAATATATCATGTCTGGATATCATAAAAATCTCAATCATTCTTAAACAGTTAAATGGAGACTAAATAAAAATCAGTTTCAGAATGAAATATGGAAGATACTTAGAAATTGCAAACTCCACTACATAAGCAAAATAATGTAAAAAACAGAGCAGTAGTAAAGATGTGACAAAATCACCAAAATATAACAGTACTACTAGAAATCAAACTGCCAAAATATAAAATCATTTTTATTTTAAGATCAATAGTGTTTTGAGCATCTTATAATTGCTTAAAACTCCAGCTCCAGGGGATATGACACCCTCATATGGCCTTCTCAGGCAGATGTATGTTGGGCATACACACACACACACACACACACACACACACACACACACACACACACATACACACATTAAAATAACACAGTACTTTTTCATTCTTCATTGACTACAAGGAGAATAAATAACAAAATGTTATATGAAAACGTTGTGAAAGTTTGTGGATCTTTTACTCATATTCTTGTTCTGGTAAATTCTACAATCCTGTCATTGCATTTTTCAGCTATTCTATTAGTTTTGGTTAAAGAATTGTACAAAGAGAAAAACAACCAAATCTAGAATAAATGCCTATCTCAATAAAAAAAATGTGCTTCACATTATGGAAATGGCCAAATGCAATCAATATGACACCATGTAGTGGGCTTTAAAGGAAAAACACCATATATGGTGGTGGATCTATGCTTCTGGGTGATAACACACTTGTTAGTTTTTATAGCTGTATCAGCTTGAGTGAGTTTATTCCATATCATGGACATTTTATTCAAGAACATACTGAATGATACTCAGAGAGTGAGTCATCTTAGCTACACACGATATAATTGTCCTTTCATTTTTATTGTTTTCTCTATGCTTAGGTATAGTATTCTCCCTAATTTCTTTCAGAAAAATTTTCCTATCATTCTCTTTACAAATCCCAAGCCACTCAACTAAAAAATTAGCCACAGCTCATAAACGGGTATAAAGAGCATTCATCCAGCCATTTTTGTTTCTAAATAAATTGAACAGCCAGGTTTACTATTAAACATTCTGGCAACTGAGAGTATTTATTTTCACTACTGATATTCTTGGGACTTTTCAGAAAAGATCTTTAGTGATGGAGCTATCTATATTTTGGTCATTTCTGTGCATCCTTCAGAACCATCTGTAAATGAGGTTTCATTTTCATTTTCATGTGATCACAGCAAATTCCTTTTATGCCACAGATAGAGATTAGTAAAGTAAATGTAGTACAACTGTAATGGGGGTCATGGGCATTTGGTGCACATCTTTATCTAATCTATTTGTACTCCAGGGCCTCCTCAGTTCCAGTCACATATATACCATTTCCTTTTAATGATAAGTACTACTATGCATGCCTAAATTTATGACTTCCTGTACCCAATGGAGTTCTTTAATGGGACACAACTCTCCCTTAATTCAAGGAGTTCTGAGTCTGTAATTGGTTCAAGTATGGAAATATTTTACAGTACATGGAATTCTACCTTTTTAAATATTTTAGTTAAAAAAATGTATATAATTTGAACTATATCTATCCTGCCTATACAGATCAACTAGGAAGTCAGGAAGTATAAATTTCACTTCTAAGATCATGATGATAAAATAACTATCACCACATATAAATATTAATCAAACAATTCTTATTGTTGTTTAAAAATGCAATCCTTTTTTATGATGTCCATATTACCATTGGTAATTGGTATTGCCTTTAGCCTGCCACCATCCTAGTATCTGATTATTATAATCCATTGCTTTTAGTTTAATCATTTCAGTGAGTATTTCCTCTATTTTCTCACTTTTATAATAGAGAGATCATTAGCATACTGAAGGTCCCTCTAGCAAATTTATTTTGTGTGATCATGATGACAAATGGATGTTTTAAAATGTCTGCAACATAGATAAGAATGTCTGCTACTATACAACAAAACTACTCTAATATCTGCTGCCTTTCATATTTCATTCCTTTCTCCAGTTTAATTGAGGCTAGTCATAGAATGTTTAATTTTGTCAGAGAGGATCACCTTTTATTCTGTCTGTCAAATAAGCATATAAGCTGTTATATTTCATTTAGTTTGCAAGACTAAATATCTGGTTTCTTCTTAATGAACATATCAATAATGCAATCTGACCTAAATTTTAATATCTTTTAGTCATTATCGCATATTCTAAATGCACTGCAGTATGGACGTTTATAATTGCAAAATATTATAAAGCTAATATTTTAAATTTTTATGTTTCACACCACCTCCTGCATCATACTTTATACATAATCATTATTAGCTTTCTGCAACTTAACTCTAGTTCTATCTATAGAATGATATAAGATAATATCGGTGTGTTTTTGGAAGAAAAAATAACTATCTCTAAGGAGGACTAAAACAAATCATTTGGTAATATAGAATCAATGTATTTGGGTGAGGCTGGATAGATCTCTTCACTGAGGGTTTTTTTTCCAGTAAAAAAAAGAATAATCTAGTGGAAGCAGACAGCTTAGCAGTTAAGAATTCTTCCAGTGCTTGAAGAGTACTTGAGTTTGGTTCCCAATATCCACACTTGACTGCTAACAATCTCTTGTAATTACTTCACAGCATTTCCCACTTTTTGTCTAATTAAAAATGAAGATTATCACTTTAACATAGTAAGATTATATACACCAAAAACAGTTATGAAGTGAGACTTATGGTAACACTATCTAATCCATTTGAGTTTGGCAAAATTAAAGAAAATACTTAATTATCTATCTTATCTTGGTAAGGCTAAAGATTTATATCTAATTTACTTTCTATCATAATTAAGGAAAACTATAATTTTAATATTTAGTCTTCAACTCAATCGAAGACCCCAGAAGGGTGGAATTTTACCTAATGATGGGGACATCAGGCTGCCTGGACAGTCACTCAAAGTTCCTCTGTCAAATTGGAGCATCCAACTCTGGCTTACAGGCTTAGAATATTTGGCAGACCTTGTGAAGTAGGGTACGTCGATCATCCTACCTTGTCTTGGCAAATTTTGGCAGTTGCCTTTCTTGTGTCATGTTGGTTCAGTTTGAACAGTAACTGTCAGCTGTTGAGTCATTTTAGCTACACACGATATAATTGTCCTTTCATTTTTATTGTTTTCTCTATGCTTAGGTATATTATTTTCCCTAATTTCTTTCAGAAAAAAAAATTCCTATCATTCTCTTTACAAATCTCAAGTCACTCAACTAAAAAATTAGCCACAGCTCATGAACAGATATAAAGAGCATTCATCCATCCATTTTTGTGGCCCCTTGAGACACAGACACAACCAGTACAAAGTGGACCAATAGCAACTTGCTCAGAAACAGGAAACTTTTATTTCTATTAGGGGAAGATATGGGCAGATAGAACCTTCTCTAAAGTTGACCACATATTCGGTCACAAAGCAAATCTCAACAGATACAAAAAACTGGAATAACCTCCTGTATTCTATCAGACCATCATGGTTTAAAGTTAGATTTTCAACAACAACAACAAAAGTTACAGAAAGCCTACAATCTCATGAAAATTGAATAATGCTCAAGTGAATCACCAATGGGTCAAAGAAG